>NW_016107447.1:489164-498229 GCF_001604975.1 Cebus imitator
AAAAAAAAAAAAAAAAAAAAAAAAGAGCGAGGAAGGAGAAATGGTGTTCAGGTGAGATGGGGGAGAGACTAAGGTCAGGAGATGTTTAAGAAAAAAATACATTAGAGAGTCAGAGGCATAAGTAAGATCTCTTTGGCTGGAGCATATTCAAAAGGGGATCGAGAGAAAGGATCTAATTGGAAGAAAATAGAGTGAATATGACTCTTGGTCAAGTATTTCCAACCCGTCTGCTTGTACAAGTAACTCAGGCTGACGAGATGGGCAGGTGTGTGGGTGAATGACTGTTTACTGAGATATGATGATATAGCTATGACTTCAGTAGTGCAGTCTGGCATTCTGTGTGCTGCGCTGTGTTCTAAGCAACTTTCATTTTTAAAAATTTAATTAATTAATTAATTTCAAGATGGAGTCTTGCTCTTGTTGCCCAGGCTGGAGTGTGATGGTGCAATCTTGTCTCACTGTAACCTCTGCCTCCTGGGTTCAAGTGATTCTCCCGCCTCAGCCTCCTGAGTGGCTGGGATTACAGGTGCCCACCACCACGCCTGGCTAATTTTTTGTATTTTTAGTAGAGATGGGGGTTCACCATGTTGGCCAGGCTTACCTCGAATTCCTGACCTCAGGTGATCCACCTGTCTTGGCCTCCCAAAGTACTAGAATTACAGGCGTGAACCATTGTGCCCAGCCGCAACTTTCATGTTTTAACTCATCTGATCCTTATAACTGCTCCATGAGGTAGGTACTATTATTATCCTTATGTTACAGATGGAGAAACTGAGGCAGAGAGAGGGAATGTAACCTGCCTAAGGTCCCAGAGCTCTGGAGTCGGTGGTCTTAATCTCTATTGTGACCTCTCACTTAATGAGGACCAGATGGGTTTTCCCCTCCAGCTTTTCATTATGAAAAATATCAAACGTGGAAAAAAATTAACAGGAGTACGACGAGCACCTGTATCGAAAATCTAGCCCCCAACAGTTGTTAACATTTTGTTGCATATAGTTTATTTGCATGTGTATATTTCAATTTTTTGCTGAGCTATTTGAAAATATATTATGGACATGATAATTCACTCCTTAAATACAAAACAAAGCATCGTTTTCCTTTTACTTGGTAGATGCATTCTTAAAAAATACATTTCCTCAAAAATCATGCAAAAGTTCTTTGTTACAGACAAAAAGAGTAGCGTTCTAGGTTCAGATTACTATAAAGAGGCTTTACGTAAATATCTTGGTATTTAAAATCAGACAGAGTAAAGGGACAGTTTTTGTTTCTATATGACAGCCCCGTAATTTGCTGGATGTTTAACATCTCGGTCTCTACGTACTAAATGCCTATTTGAGTGAGGAAACAATCAAATGTGTCAGCCAAAAAGCGCCTCCCATCCTCTCGCATTTCCAGAAAGTCCTTTAGCCAGCTGTGCCTGTTGACTGTCGTTGACTTGACTGGTCCTCTACCGAAGGAGCTATAGATTAAATTAAAATAATATGTGCTGTCACAGAACACTTACCATGATTCAGAGTTGAGGCAATAAAGGTGGTAGCACTTACCTGTAATGCTCCTTTAGTTCTACAAACACTTATGTTCTAGATTTATAAACAGATATTCATTTATTCTATTCTATTCTACCACCATCACCACCACTGTGTTCCAGAAAGGTTATACAGCAGATTTATGTTTATTTAACCATTAAGAGTGTCTCCCCATGTATTTGAATCAGCTAGAAAAATACTTGTAATTTCTACGCTTTTCTATATAAAAAGGGACTTGAAGCAGACTCGGCCAACACAATATAGAATCTGTTTTTTTCTAGCTTTATTTCTCCTTGTACTGCTACAGGTACTGAGTGGTTTGTCTCAACTGTTACTACCCCACATACTCCATTGATCTCTTTACTTTTCTCTGTTGCCTGTCATTCTATTTGTCAGACTTATCTCAAATGCCATGTTGTTCATGCATATTCCCCAAAGCCCTCCATCAAGATATAATCTAAATCATCACAGCACATTCTGTCTTATGACACTAACCACATACTGCCTGTGTTAACGTTTAATTGTGTGTTTCCCTTTTCTTCCACATGTTTCAGTAGTAATTTCCTGGGCAACTCCTATGTGGTAGGCCTTGTTTGGGATCTTGGAAATAGGGAGATGAATCTCTCCTAGATAGTCCTATTTACTTCATATCATACGTTCTTGATAATTGGAGTGGCCTTTTCTAGCCTTGTAGCCGCTGTAGTACGTGATGCATTGCTTTGCTTAGGGTGGTTCATACGTATTTCTGAATTCAGCTTGGAATAAAGAAACAAGCACTTCCAAATCAGATCTGGTGCTGCCACTCTGTAACTTTATATAAATCTAACCCAACCTCTGTGATCCAGGTTCCTTCTCTATAAAACATGAATAATAACAACCGTCTTACAGGATTGTTGTAAAGTTTAAAGATGAATTGTATGAAGCCTAGCAGAGTTATTGGCACATAGTAGGTGCTCACGAAGTGATTGCTATTGAAAGGGAGGCTTAGTCATTCCTTTAGGTCACTGGAGTGAGCAGTGGAAATACTTAGGATCTTAATTGCCTTTAGGGAAATACTTAGTCTGGGGGCTTCTCCAAGAAGAAGCAGGCTCTGGGAAGGTCTGGCTCATTGCTGATTAACTGTTCTCTTTTTAGAGTCAATTATCTGAGTCTGTGTTTTGGAACCACTTATATAATATATACCACCTGTTATTTGTGTATTTTTAGAAGTGGGAGTTGGGTAATCCTAGTCCTGTCAGTAAAAGAGCAAACTGTTTACCAGAAGCAGAGCTTTTTTCTTAACACTGACTCACACTGACTCATCTTTCTCATTTTTCTTCCCACCGCCTCATAACAACCTTGCAAGGGAGAGAATTTTTAGGGAATCAGTTGACTTACTTTTTTTTTTGATTTTCCAAAGTTGAAAGCTTGAAGGTGTCATGTCATTTATTCCATCCCAGGAAAGGCTAAAGTTTATGCTGCCTTGAAGTACCAGTATGACCAATGGCATGTAGCAAATATCTCACACAAACCCTTGTCTGGACAAACCACTTCTGTTGGCTGAGAGGTTAGACAAGTGCCTGAAGTATACATGTTAAGAAGAAACACATTTTGCTCTTTGAAAATTGTTGCCCTTATACCTACCTTGGACCTCAAAAAAAAAAAAAAAAAAAAGGAAAATTGTTGCTTTAAGTTGAACCTGGAAAATTTCCTCTTTTGAGGTAGGAAACCCAAGCAGAATTAGAGCCAGAGCTGTGATGTCTTCACAGATGGATATGAGATGACAGACACAGAGTAACCAACACCCCATTTTGAGGAGGGACTTTTAACTTGATATTCAGAGCAAGGGGAAGGATGGGTTTTTGAACAGGGCCCAGACTTGATGCTAATTGCTAGCTAAGAACTGGGACAAGGGTAAAGGGGTGAGGAGGTGGCAAGTACTGGTTGGGACAGAGCTAGAATAGGCAGTAGTTTGCTGGTGGGCAGGAGCTTCCAGCTTGGGGAAAAAACCAGATTATTGGTTTTCCTGACTTGTTTTTAGCAGAGGACAAACTTCTAAGTGCTTTGTAAGATCCAAAGTGTCTATGCATAAGACAGCAGACAGTGTTTTTTCAAAGATTTTCTGGAAAGATTTCCAGGCTGCCTGCAATTTGAAGAAAGTCTTCTGAAAAGGGCAGGGGACTTAGGGGCAGCTACAGAGACAGGATTTCCCCCAACTCAATTGATCAGATACAGGAAAATAATCACCTTATTGATTTATTTTTGTTTTACAGTAATGTGACATTTTTTCTCTTCTGAAGAGTAGGATATTAAAAATTATTACAGTTCTGGGTTTTGTGGATTTATTGAAGCTTAATATCATTTAAGTGTCCTATTTTAATATCTGTAGTTTTGACAGACTGCCAGAAATCATTTAACATGTTACTGTGCTATTTTTGTTGATGTTGTCATTATTATTTTTATGTTGTTATCCTTAAAAAAGAGAAGATTCTATCAATAGAATTATCCTTAGTATTATAAATTAAGAAATGTTTTTATTTCAATTGAAAACAAACAAACTTGAAAATGTATTGAGAGATCTGCGTATTCTCTTTTATTCCTTTTACAAAAACTATAAGGAATAGTGCTTAACAGTTTACTGCCAAAACACTGAAATATATTTACAGGAAGTTCATTTCCGACCAGAATTGTTTGTTTGTCTCTCCAAAGCTTGCCAAACTCTGTAGGTTTTATGTAAGTTTATAAATATTCTTGCACACATTGCCTTTAAACCAAATCCTTCTAAGTATCCAGACTACCATGTATTTTTCTGCTTCTAAATTCTACCAGCCTGTTGGTTTTAGATAAGTTACAGAGTAGTTTAGGCACATGATTTAAGCCCACCCACAGTTCTTTGTTGATACTTGAGGATTTTATCTGAAAAGCATCCTGTTCATACTCTGAAAATATTTCATCTTAGTATTCCCACTCATTGTGTGTGTGAATATGTGTATAGATGATTTTATTGTTCCTCGTGTGTGTGTGTGTGTGTGTGTGTGTGTGTATTTACATATGCTTGCTAGGGAACCTCATGTTTTTTAAAAAGAAAATACTTGTGTGATAAGGTCATAAACCTGAGAGTTGGAAGGAGTATTAGAGACCTAATTTAAAGTTTATTGCTGATTTATTACTGTGAACAACTAAATCATTCATTACCTAAAATAATGTTTTTATTTTCTGTTCTCATTTAGCTGAATCTCTGAGCTTAAAAACAGTGTTTGGGTTATATATCACATTGTCTCTCATATGTTACAACCCAAATTTAATTATTAGCCATAATTGTTTCTTTGGGCTAATAATAGCTGTAAGGCTTTTGTTTGTTTTTTGGGATGGAGTCTGGCTCTGTTTCCCAGGCTGGAGTGCAGTGGCGCCATCTTGGCTCACTGCAGACTCCGCCTCCTGGGTTCAAGTGGTTCTCCTGTCTCAGCCTCCTGAGTAGCTGGGATTACAGGCATGCTCCACCATGTCTGGCTAATTTTTGCATTTTTAGTAGAGATGAGGTTTCACTGTGTTGGCCAGGCTGGTCTTGAACTTCTGACCTCAGGTAATCTGCCTGCCTCGGCCTCCCAAAGTGCTGGGATTACAGGCGTGAGCCACTGCACCTGGCCATTAGTGGTAAGTTGATGAAGATCTCTACTAAATTTGGATTCCAAGTGAAAACATTTCTTTTTTTCTTTTTTATTTATGGCGGAGTAGAGAGTTGATAGGTTTTTGTTGGCTTTATTAGTTTTCTCAAATTGGTATGTAAAAATCATACTAGATATATAGATGTGAGTCTCCTTCATATGATTTCCTTTCTTCTAAGTCTTCGGAATATGCCCTGCTTTTCAAAAGGCCACTCATTATTTTTATGATAGTGGAATAAAAGTCCAGGATTGTTTGCAGTTTCAAAATAGACAGCTGGGGGTTTTATACATCTTGCAATATGAGTACTTCATTAAAAAGGGGGCTGTGAATCTTACCTACACTGTTAAGGTCATTTATAAAGACATGATTTTATTATGATTTTTAGTGTATTTAGAGTAATCAATACTTAATGAGAGGGACTTGTACTTTTCATTTCTCTGTACTATTTTCAATCTTTCCTGAACAGTAAATGTTGAAAAGAAACTATACCCTTATTCCTTGTTCTCTAAGAACTATGGGGGACCGGTTGCAGTGGCTTGCCCCTGTAATTCCAGCACTTCGGGAGGACAAGGAAGGTGGATCACTTGACAAGGTCAGCAGTTGGAGACCAGCCTGGCCAACATGGTGAAACCTTGTCTCCATTAAAAATATGAAAATTAGATGGTGTGGTGGTGAGTGTCTGTAGTCCCAGTTACTTGGGAGGCTGAGGCAGGAGAATTGCTTGAACCTGGGAGGCGGAGAGGCTGCTGCGGTAAACTGAGATCGTGCCACTGTACTCTAGCTGGGTGACAGAGTGAGATTCCATTCCATTAAAAAAAAAAAAAAAAAAAAGCTGTGGCAGAGGGAGTATAGAGTACAAACAATGAGACTTAGTGCTGTTTTGGATTCCTAAGGCTTTTCCATGTCTGAGAACTCAGGAGGCAGCCTTTGCATAGCAGAGGGTCTAGGAACCTCACTATTTCTTCAAAGTTGACTAGTTTTCTCTAAGATTACCCGTATAAAATCACTAGTCATTAGGAATAAAACTTTTCGTCTTTAAATGACCATAATATTTTTAAATTTTAAAAAGGAGAATGAATATATACTCTATGTCATCCCTTTCTGTAATGTAAACGTGTTTCTGAAAGATAGGCTGCTTAGATACTTGAGTCCTAATACACAGAGAGGTTGCTCTTTAAATTGTCCTCATTGTGGTAGTAATAGTAATAGTAGTAGTACTAGTAGTTAACATATGGAAGACTTCATATGTTTTATATACATAGCTTCCTTTAACCCTTATAATAATTCTGTGATTTAGGCATTTTATTCTCTCCATTTTATGGGTAGGAGAACTGAGACTTGATAAGTGGACTGTATGATTGATCGATTGTTTGGTTGATTTTGGTAAAGTTCAGATATCTTTTGTCCTGTGCTTGACACTCTAAAATAGACAGTATTTGGGTAACAATAATTGTACGAGATAGAAAATCATCTTGTCTTTGGACTATTCCCTTTTATTCCATTCCTACTGCCAACACTCCAGTCCAAGCTCGTATTTCTCTCTCTCTTTCTCCTTCCTTCCCTCCCTCCTTTCTCTCTTTCTTCTTTTTTTCTCTCTCTTTCTCTCTCTTTCTCTGTCTCCTCCTTTCTCTTCCTCTTTCTTTCCTTTCCTTCCTTTTCTTTATTTGTCTCTTTCTCTCTCCTCTTTCTTTCTTCCTTTCTTTACCTTCTTCTCTTTCCTTCTCTTCCTTCTTTCCTTTCTTTTCTTTTTTCTTTTTTTCTTACAGGGTCTTGCTCTGTTGCCCAGGCTGGAGTGCAGTGGCATGATGACAGCTCACTGCAACCTCCACCTCCTGGGCTCAAGTGATCCTCCTGCCTTAGTCTCCCAAGTAGCTGGGACTACAAGTACACGCCACTGTGCCCAGCTAGTAAAGCTCCTTCTGCCGAAGTTATGCCTAAACTCTTCTTTGCACATGTCATTTCTTATTGCTTATCACCTAAAAAATGACAGTGGGCTTTGGCTTTGAATGGCCCTCAGTAAGTATAAGCACCTAAAGATTTCAGTTTATCTCAGCTTCAGAACAGTCCATCTCATCTGCCTGCTTTTCTTCTTAAAATAAACTTTTTAAAAATAAGTTGTAAAGGTACAGAATATTTAAGTAAGATTATTTCTCTCCTTTCCCCCAAATCCCCATTCTCATTTCATAGAAATCCATTCTTAACAATTTCCTGGATATTCCTTCCAGAAATTATACATATCCAAACATAAATATAAAATCTATTGGTTGCTTAAAAATTCTGTAAATGAGATCATATTATACAAAATATTCTACTAGTGTTCACATAGATGCATTTTATTCTTTTAAATGACTTCATGGTTGTATCTCTTATAAACCTTTTCGCTTTGAGTAAGAGAAGAAGGGGTGTCAGACAAGGCTTGGAAAGTGGTCAGAACCAAGGCAGGCCAGAGAATCATCATCCTGTTTTAGCTGAAGCAGCCAGGCCAGTATGTTGCCATCACTGCCCTCAGACACTGTCAGGAATAAATTCCAACTGTTCCTTTGTCATAGTGTCATTACTTAAGATTCAGAGTCCCAGTGAGACTATGCACAAACACAATAGGGAAGTACCCCAAATAGAAAGAGGTGACTGAATGTTGGAAAGCTTAAAAAATTATGCATTTCCACCTAGGCACGGTGAGTCAATGCCTGTAATCCCAGGACTTTGGGAGGCCAAGGCGGGTGGATCACAAGGTCAGGAATTCAAAACCAGCCTTGCCAACATGGTGGAACCCTGTCTTTACTAAAAATACAAAAATTGGCTGGGCATGGTGGCAGTTGCCTGTAATCCCAGCTACTTGGGAGGCTGAGGCAAGAGAATTGCTTGAACCCGGGAGGCAGAGGTTGCAGTGAGCCGAGATCATGCCACTGCACTTCAGCCTGGGTGATAGAGCAAGACATCATCTGGGGGTGGGTGGGGGGAGATACATTTCCATTACATTGGCATTCTGTTGTATAAATATGCCATAATTTATGTATTAATAACTAGCCACTTCTTGGTGAATATTCAGGTTGTCATATTCAATTTTTTTATTAGAAAAAACCACTGTTGGGAAGAAAATTATTTATGTATGTCTTTGTGCATTTTTGTAAGTATATCTGTGAGATTAATTCCAAGAAGTCTGTGCTGGATCAGAGAGTATGTATATTTAACATTTTGATGTGGCACCAGGTGCAGTGGCTCAGGCCTGTAATCCCAAAACTGGGAGGCTGAAGTGGACAGATTGCTTGAGTTCATGAGTTCAAGACTAGCCTGGGCAACATTTTTTTCATGGGCAAAACACCAAGAATTTTGAAAATATGAAAAAAATACAAAAAAAGAAAAATTAGCTGGGCATGGTGTTGCATGCCTGTAGTTCCAGCTACTCAGGAGGCTGAGGTGGGAGGATGCCTTGAACTGGGGAGGCGGAGGTTGCAGTGAGCAGAAATTGTACCCCTGCATACCAGCTTAGGTGATAGAGCCAGACCTTGTCTCAAAATAAATAAATGCAGTTGTGGTGTATATTGCTTATTCATCCTTAGAAGTTTTCAGTGGTTTACACTCTCATCTACAAAGTGAACTGGCTTTTAACTTACAAGATACAAAGTTATTATGGCCGTATATTCAGCAGAAGCCACAAAGTGTCACACCAGGTGAAAGAGGAAGTTCAAGTTTCTGAGGTATAGAGTTTCAATATTTATCAAGGAATAGTATGTTAAGGAGAGCTTCTGATTCATTAATTATATTTTTTCATTAAGAAACTAGCATGTTCTGGCCGGGCACGGTGGCTCACGCCTGTAATCCCAACACTTTGGGAGGCCAAGGTGAGTGGATCACCTGAGATCAGGAGTTCAAGACCAGCCTGGCCATCATGGT
>NW_016107447.1:499409-501535 GCF_001604975.1 Cebus imitator
TCACCAGGCGCCAAGCTGGAGTGCAGTGGCATGATCTCGGCTTACTGCAACGTCCGCCTCCTGGGTTCAAGGAATTCTTCTGCCTCAGCCTCCCAAGTAGCTGGGACTACAGGCGCTCTCCACCATGCCCAGCTAATTTTTGTATTTTAGTAGAGACGGGGTTTCACCATGTTGGCCAGGATGGTCTTGATCTCTTGACCTCGTGATCCTCCCGCCTCGGCCTCCCAAAGTGCTGGGATTACAGGCGTGAACCACTGCCACCGTCCGTAATATACATTTTTAAAAGTTTTTTTTTTTTCAAACTTTTTCTTGCTACGTTTCCAGGCTGGAGTGCAGTAGCTATTTCCAGGTGAGATCATGGCGCACTGTGGCCTCAAACTCCTGGCCTCAAGCTATACTTCCACCTCAGTAAGTAGGTGGGACTGGGCCCAGCTTTAATATACGTTTAATTGGAATTACAAAATGAGCGGAGCAAGAAAGGTACAGAAGCAATATTTGAGGAGGTAATAGCTGATCATTTTCCAGAACTGCAGAAAGATATTTATTCACAGATTCAAAAGTGTATAGCCTTGAAGAAAGCTAAAAACTGAGCAAGCATCTTGTAAGTCACACCAGATTTTGTAAGTCAGAGGAAACACAGCAAAATAATTCTAAAGAAGGTAAAGAGAAGTTAGGCTTGGTGGTGGATGCCTGTAGTCCGAGCTGCTTGGGAGGCTGCGGTGGGAAGAATGCTTGAGTTGGAGGCCAGCCTGGGCAACACAATGAGACCCTACCCTGTCTCTAAAAAAAAAGAAAATAAAGGGAAAGAAAGAATGAAAAGAGTAGAAGTTAGTGAAATATAAAGCAAATGTATAGTGGGGAAAATCAATGAAGTGAAGGTATCATTCTTAGAAAAGATTAATTAAAAAAAAAATTAGGCTGGTCGCAGTGGCTCACTCCTGTAATCCTAGCACTTTGGGATGTCAAGGTGGGTGGATCACAAGGTCAAGAGATCGAAACTATCCTGGCTAACATGGTGAAAACCCATCTTACTTAAAATACAAAAATTAGCTGGGTGTGGTGGCATGCACTTGTAGTCCCAGTTACTCCAGAGGCTGAGGCAGGAGAAGCACTTGAACCTGGGAGGTGGAGGTTGCAGTGAGCTAAGATTGTGCCATTGCACTCCAGCTTGGCAACAGAGTGAGACTCCATCTCAAAAAAAAAAAAAGTGAAAAAGGGAGATTGTATAGTCATTAACAAAATAATGATGCTATGAATAATTTTAAACCAAAAATTTTGAAAATTTAGGTGAATGGATAAATTTATTAGTAATATAACTATTAATAAAAATGGAGTCAGCTGGGCATGGTGGCTCACACCTGTAATCCCAGCACTTTGGGAGGCCAAGACGGGAGGATCACCTGAGGTCAGAAGTTCGAGACCACCCTGTCCAACATAGCAAAACCCCGTCTCTACTAAAAATACAAAAATTAACCGGACATGGTGGCATGTGCATATAGTCCCAGTTGCTTGGGAGACTGAGGCAGGAGAGTCACTTGAATGTGGGAGGCGGAGGTTGCAGTGAGTGGAGATTGCACCACTACACTCCAGTGTGGGCAAGAGTGAGACTCCGTATCAAAAAAGAAAAAAAATCAGTAGTTAAACTCTTCCCTTAAAGAAAACTATCCTTTCACTAGGAAGGTACTTAAGCATTTAAGAGAAAGAATTAATATTACACAAATGCTTCCTGAGAATAGAAAGAGATTAGTGAAACAGAAACCTAACAGTGACATTATGAGAAAGGAAAAATCACAAGCCCTTTTACTCATGAAAATTTCTACATTTTACTATGAAAAATTCCCAACTATATATTAGCAAAGCAAAATCCAATATTTTACTTATTATTGTGGTATAAGAAACTACCAAAGTTTTATGGCTTAGAACAACTGATATTTTTTTTCCAGAGATTCTGTGGGTCAGAAGTTTGAACTGGGCACAATGAAGATGGCTTGTTTCTATTCCATTTTGTCTGGGTTCCCAGCTGGGAAGACTGAGAGAGCATTTAGAATCAAGCCCTTGGCTTGTTGATCTTTGTCTTATCAATTTCCTTTTTTTCTTATCTTTTTAGGTGGAGTCTTGCTCTGTCT
>NW_016107447.1:501560-531442 GCF_001604975.1 Cebus imitator
TTTTTTGAGACAGGATCTTGCTCTGTTGCCCAGGCTAGAGTACGGTGGCATAATCATAGCTCACTGTAGCCTCAGCCTCCTGGGGTCAAGTGATCCTCCTACCTCAGCCTCCTGAGTAGCTGGGACTGTAGGCACATGCTACCACACCTAGCTAAGTTTTGTATTTTTTTGTAGAGACAAGGTGTTACTGTGTTGCCCAGGCTGGTCTAAAACTCCTGGGTTCACGCGATCCTTCCACCTCATCCTCCCAAAGTGCTGGGATTACAGGCATCACCGCTTGGCCATCTGTCTTACCATTTTCTAAAAGCTCTTTGCAGATTAAGGAAATAAGCTGTTTATTGATAGGAAATACAAATTCTGCTAGTTTGACATTTGATTTTTATTTTGCTAATCATGCTTTTTGCCATGCAGAATATTTTTATTTATATATAGTCAAATTTATTAGTATTTTCTTTAATGACTTTGATGATAATTTTCTTTAATGATTTTATGTCATAGTACTTAGAAATACCTTCTCCATTGTGAGGTCATAAAATGTGCCATGTATTTTTCCAGTGCTTATATGGTTTCATATTTTTGCATTTAGATTTGTGGATCTACCAGGAGCTATTTTGGGGGATGAGGTATAAAGTACTTATTAACCTCACTTTTCTCAGTCAGAGAGATTAATTTTGGCTCTGGAGAATGGTGCTCTGGTAAAGTATCTTGATCATCTCTTAGAGTGTGGGATTGTGAGGAATTACTCTCTTTCACCCAAAGGAGTTGGAATGAGCACCTGAAGTCAGAGCTGTCTCTCCCCTACAGCTTTTCCCACCCTACAGGTGGGGAAAATAGTTTTAAACTGAATCCTTTTTCACTATTCCTTTTCATTTCCTAAGACTTTCTGCCGCCATGTTATCATTGGCCTCATGGTCTCATTTTTGTTCTGTTTTAAAGTGTTTTTTTTTTCTGACATCATGAAAGGACACAGCTTCATTTTATTTATAAGCTCTCTCCAAATTGTAATATAGTGTGAGTTATTGTGAATTCTAGCCATTATTATTTTTAGAGATGGGGTCTTGCCGTGTTTTCCACAGGGAGAATTGGAGCTCCTGGGCTCAAGCCATCCTCCTGCCTCAGCCTCTTGTGTAGCTGGGACTACAGACGTGCATCAGCATGCCCGGCTTTAGCCATTATTTCTGGGATCAGTTTTGGAGGACTCTTCTTTCTGATTTTGTTTGTTTGATCCCAAGTCCCCCTCTGGCAGTGGTCTTTCTGTAACTTTCTATAACATTTCATTCATTTATTATATTATAAGATAGGCTGTGAATATAGGAGGAAACGGACCTTCATGATCATGATTTCATATTCCTGTCATTGTTTCAGATGTGCATAAACCTCTCAGACCTTTGAGGCTTAGTCTAAGATAAGCCCTTTGAACAACCAGTAAAAATCATTAGTGGAAATAAAGAAAATCCACAGTTCTTTTTCTTCATTAGGACATATTGACATTAATATGAATGCTACTATGCTACTTGGCCTTGGATGAATGATACCAACTTTGACCTGGGTGCTTATGAAAATGTTTTAAAGCATCATTTAAAAATTACCTATCTCACCATTCTAACTAAAGCAATAGCTTTCATGTGTTTGTGCGTTTTTTTCTAATGTCTACTTATGCTCATTTATTAAGTTCCTTCTGCTTGTCAGGCCTTCTGCAAGGTGCTCAGACTATACAGTTGAATAAAAGACAAAATTTTCCATCTACTAAGGGAGATAGAATATAACAAGTAGTTACAGTGTGCTGTGCTGGGAACTATAATAGAAGTGTTATTGGGGGCACATGGTTGTCAGGATTCTTAGTAGCAAACAACAAAATTCACTGTCGTTAGTTTAAGCAGAAAGGTAGTTTAACATATGCACTTGGATGTTACACAGATGGAAGTGAAGCAATCACGGACAATGTTTCCATGAAAAATGGCCAGCCCCACTAAGGGGGACTCATCTAGAGAAAATACCACTGCTGCCTTTACCAGCATGGGTAACGTCAGATACTGGACATCAGCAACTGTCCCATAACAGTTCTAGAACATGGGCTTGTAATTTTCTTTATGTGTTCTACTGCAGTTAGCCCATTCATAATCTTTATATCCTTCATGCCCTTCATTGGTCTATAGCAGCTGCTACTGAGTTTGAAATAGCTTTAACTTTAATACGGACTTTACCTCAGGCAATCATAGGTGATTATTTTAAAAGCTCTTCCGACATCGTATGCCACTAACTACTGGCATCTCATTCTCTGAAACAGAGATTGGCAAACTATGGCCTGCAGGCAAAATCCAGCCCACCACTTGTTTTTGTGAATAAAGTTTTATTGGAATACAGCTATGTTCATTTTGTTTACACATTGTGTGTGGCTGCTTTTGCACTATAGTGGCAGAGTTGAGTAGTTGCAAGAGGCGGCAAAGCCTGAAGTGTTTACTGTCTATCCATTTACAGAAAAAGCAGAAAAAGTTTACCAACCCGTTTTAATGCTTAGTAAATTCTCCCTGCCTCTTAAGTTCAGCAGGTGAGATAAATCAGTTTCTTTCCATCTTTTTGACTTTGAAAATAAGATGCGCAGTTTATATTATGATTCATGTATGCATATCATGTATTATATGTCAAGGAAACATTTTCTTCTTTTCATTCTATTCTATACTGTTTCATGTTGTAAAAAATATACTAGTCCTGGCCAGGCATGGTGGCTCGTGCCTCATGGTGGCTCACTTTGGGAGGCTGAGGTGGAAGGATCACTTAAATCCAAGGGTTTGAGACTAGCCTGGCCAGCATGGTGAAACCCCATCTCTATCAAAAATACAAAAATTGGCTGGACATGGTGGTGGATGCTTGTAATCCCAGCTACTCAGGAGGCTGAGGTTCAATTGCTTGAACCCAGGAGGCAGAGGTTGCAGTGAGCCGAGATCATGCTACCTACTGCACTGCAGCCTGGGCGACAGAACAAGACTGTCTCCAAATAAATAAATAATAATAATAAAAATATGCTAGTCCCAGCCTACTAAATTGATTTCATGATCCACAAATCACTTGTAATCCACAGGTACAGGAATAGGCATGTTCCATTCATGAGTTATCCAAGATCTCTTTCATTTCCTTAGGAGTTTTGCCTGCATTCCCTTCTGATTTCTATTACTCAAATCTGTCAGGGTTCTCAGGCACTACTAACAAAGTGTCTACTCCAGCTGGTTTAAGCAGAAAAGCATTGCTTAAGAAAAATCTAGGGATCTTATAGACTCTTATAGAGGGTCGGAGAACAGATCCTAGTGCTACCTAGATGGGAATCAAGCAGCAAATAAAATGCAGGCTGGGGAAAACCATCTAACTACACCATGAGACTTCCCTGGAGAAAACCCTATTGCTGCCATTGCTGAGCACCTGTGCCCCTAGGGGCTGGCTGCCAGATATCCTGCACGATCAGCCCGGTTAAGAACTCAGTCTGTGATTGTCTCAGCAAAGCTTCTTGAAGGCGGGCTCTCCTGGCTCAGGAGCTCAGAGGCTGCTCAGGGCTCTTCCATCTTTTGGAATCCTGCTTCATCTTCATATTACTGTTCTAAAAATCCTAATTTTTATTCTCCTATTTTATTTTTCTTTTCTTCTGCTATCTACTTTGCTCCTTTCCTTCTTCTTTTCTTTGTACTCTTACTCATTCATGTCATCGGTGACTTAACTCATGGCTGAGGTACCTGAATAAAGGTTAGAGCTCATTTCTTCCCAATTTTCAGTGCACCTTCAACAGCTTCTCTAGCCACTCCTCATGGAGGTTATTGTCCAGCTTGTGTTTCTTGTGCACCTTCCAGTGCCGGGCACAGGCTGGGCGGCACACCTTCTGGGCCAGGCCTGGGAGTAAGGATAGGAGCAGGCCCTTAGAGACTGGGAGACTGCTCTCGGCTGACACAGTGTGGCTTATGCCTCTCTTCACCCCCTTTAATGGCCAGACAATGTATTTGATATTTTGATTGTTTCTATTTCACTATTATAAATAACTCTGCCTGTAATCCCAGCACTTTGGGAGGCTAAGGCAGGCAGATCGCTTGAGCCCAGGTATTTGAGACCAGCCTGGGCAACATGGTGAACCCCCATCTCTACAAAAAAAAAAAATAAATAAATACAAAAATGAGCTGGGCAAGGTGGTGCATGCCTACAGTCCCAGCTATTCAGGAAGCTGAAGTGGGAGGATCACCTGAGTCCGGAAGGTCGAGGCTGCGCCATGATCATGCCACTGCACTCCAGCCTGGGTGACAGAGTAATACACTGTCTCAAAACTAAACAGTAAATAAATAAATAACTGATATAAATGTCTCTCTTATTTATAAGTCGGTGTGTGCCCATTTTTTAGCACTTGGTATGTATTGTCCAAGTTATTATTAAAAATAACTTCATATGTTTTTTTCTTTGTGTAGAAGTAATGCTATATTTTATTATAAAATACCATTTTATAAAAAAATTTGAAATACCAATAAGAAAATAAAAATTACCTGCAGTGTTATCATCCTGAGATACTACTGATTAATAGTTTCTTCCATTTTTTTCTACTTTCCATTTTACAAACATGAGCCCCTCCTATATATAGGGGCTTACCTTTACATTAACGTGAGACTATTTTTTAATGTCATCAGATACTCTTCAATAGTATCACTTATTGTGACTGTATAATATTCCATTCTGTAGATTTACCGAAGTTTATTTAACTACCCCCAAATTGTGGGCTTTCAGGATATTCAGTTTTACTGTATTCTGAACAGTGCTGAAGCGAACAACTTTAGGTCAAGTCTTTGCATACACGTCTATAGTGGTTTCCTTTGGATAAATTCTTAGACATGAAATAAGTGAGTCAGAGAGCATTTACATCTTTTAATTAAGAAGCTTTATTTTTTAGACCAGCTTTAGGTTCCCGGTGAAGCTGTGCAGCAAGTACAGAGAGGTCCCATATACCCCCTATATTGTTAAGGATTTTAGTATGTATTGTCAAATTGCCCTTTAGGAATGTTGTACCATTTTCCATTTTCACCTACATTTTCCTGTATCTCCATAACACTGAGAAGTATCATTAAAAAGAAATCTTTGATAAGGCATATGTCAAGGTAAGACCAAATTTTCTTTTTCCTGAAATTGATATTTACATTAATCAGTTCATTATTATTTATTGTGGTTGGTGATCACACATTTCCACCAATCTGCCTTCTTTTGCCAATTTAACAAAAGTTATAAAAGTAATACATAGACACAAATAAACATTCAGATAGAACAGAAGATATAACGATTAAAGTAAAAAAAAAAAAAAAATCCCCACTTGCTCTAGCCAGGCACTCTGAAAGCTGTTTTTTTTCTTTTTTCTTTTTTTTTTTTTTTGAGACGGAGTTTTGCTCTTGATGCCCAGACTGGAGTGCAATGGCACGATCTCAGCTCACTGCAACCTCTGCCCCCTGAATTCAAATGATTCTCCTGCCTCAGCCTCCCAAGTAGCTGGCATTACAGGCATGCACCACCACACCCAGCTAATTTTGTATTTTTAGTAGAGATGGGGTTTCTCCATGTTGGTCAGGCTGGTCTCGAACTCCCGACCTCAGGTGATCCACCTGCTTCAGCCTCCCAAAGTGCTGGGATTACAGGTGTGAGCCACCACGCCCAGCTGCTGTTTTTTACCTTAGTGGTTTTTCATAGTTGTGGTTCTCTCCAAAACTGTAAACAAAATATACATAAACATGTAATTTTTATTTTATTTTTAAGATGGAGTTTTATTCTTGTTGCCCAGGCTGAAGTGCAGTGGTGTGATCTGGGCTCACTGCAACTTGCACCTCCCAGATTCAAGAGATTCTCTTGCCTCAGCCTCCTGAGTAGTTGGGATTATAGGCGTGCGTCACCACACCTGGCTAATTTTCTGTTTTTAGTAGAGATGGGGTTTCACCATGTTGGTCAGGCGACTCTCAAACTCCTGACCTCAAGTGATCCACCCGCCTCAGCCCTCTAAAATGCTGGGATTACAGGCTTGAGCCACTGTGCCCAGCCAACATGTAATTTTTAAATTTGTCTTTTTAGCCAGTTATTTTGATAAGTAGTTTTGTATTATTCGAATTGCAGATGCTTTAAAAGCTCTGATGCTTACTTATCCTGCTGGATTTGTGATTTTTATTTGACCTCAAAAAACTTTCCATGCTTTCTTTTCAGCCCTTGCCTACATTTGGCATATTGCAAGGGTGATTGCATCCATCATTTTAGGTGTTTGTGGGAAGAGGGTCTTAGGAGATTTAATTCATCACATCGGCTAGAAATGGCCGTCCTGATCCCCTCACTCTTTACCGCCTGACTCACCTCTGTGGAAGATGAAGAAATTAGTATCCTCCATTTCATTCTACCCTCTCTTGTTGAGAAACCAGAGCTCAAAGAGGTTAAGTGATTTGTCTAAGGTCATACAGCTAGTAAGAGGGTGTTGGTGGGGGAGCCAGGATTTTACCTCAAGTCCATCTAATTTCAATACTTATGACTGTGCTACATTAACATATTCTCTCCAGTTTCCCCAGGTTCCCCGACCCCTCCACTTCCCCTCCTCACCTTCTATTTTTGTCCTTATTGACACTTCTCTGCAAGCTTAGGAAAAGGTAGATTGGTCTGTATTCTGATTTTTGGCTTCAGGAGTTAGAAGATATAAATGAGCCCCAGCAAGTGGCTTTGCCCTTCTTTACCTCCATTTTTTCTTCTATTTAATGGGAATGTAAGCACTTGTAATGAGGTGTGTTTTGCACAGGAAATGAGATAATCTTTGTGAGAGTCTCCCTGCAATGCCAGTATCAGATGTTGTTATTACTTCAGAGCTCAATAAATATTTGCAAATCCAACCATGCAAACCAGCAGTGTTGGCTGTGGGCTTTGTGGAATAGATAAGTTTTTGAGAAAAATCTTTTGGTTAATTCCTTTTTCTTAAAGTGGCATTAAAAAAAAAAAAAACTCTGTGGTTACTGTGTGTTAAAAAGAGCTCTGTTTTGTTTTTGTGTTGTTTAGAGAGATTTTTATGCAGATACAGAGGGAAATCAAAAGTCCACAGGAGGAGCAGACTGGCTATTTAAAAATGGTACCCAGTATCCCGGATCCTTGTTGCTTTTTTCTTTGCTTATGCTCAATATTCATGTCAGTCATTTTCACCTGTTACTTTATTTTGTAGTTAGTAAGTCCTGGAGCCAAAAAGGAAGTTGAGGGACAAGGTTAGCCTGGTTCATCTCACTATATTGTTGTGGTCTGTTTTCTTTTTTGTTTCTCTCTGTTAACCATTACTCTGTTTACACAGGGAGCACATTAATCTTTATACTTTCAGAATCTGTTAGGCTGGGCGTAGTGGCTCATGCCTGTAATCCCAACACTTTGGGAGGCTAAGGAGGCTGGATCACTTGAGATCAGGAGCTTGAGACCAGCCTGGCCAACATGGTAAAACCCTGTCTCTACTAAAAATACAAAAATTGACTGGGTGTGGTGATGTGTGCCTGTAGTCTCAGCTATTCAGGAGGCTGAGGAAGGAGAATCGTTTGAACCTGGGAGGTGGAGGTTTCAGTGAACTGAGATTGTGCCACTGCACTCCAGCCTGGGCAACAGAGCAAGACTCTGAAAACAAACAAACAAACAAACCCACCAAAAACAAAATTTATTAGATTAGACCCCCAACAATGTTTATAAATTAATGAATGTTGGCAATGTTCTTAGGCCTTCTGCATAAATTGCAAAGTGGCTTGTGATACCCATTGTACAACAAGCAATGTTCATCAACAGTGGCAGTTTCCCTAGAGCAAGAGTTCTTGAACTTGGACCGTGGACCTGTATTGTGTCCAAAGATGGCTTTCAGGAGTTCCACAACCCCCCTGAAATTATATTCATTTGCATTTTCTGCAGAGAAGGATATTTAATTAGATTCTCAAAGGAATATGTGACCTAAAAGTATAATCATTATACAATTTTATGCAAAGCTTTTCAGTGGAGTGGAAGCAGAGTCCCATTCTGTCACCCAGACTGGAGTGCAATGGTGCCATCTTGGCTCACTGCAACCTACACCTCCCAGATTCAAGCAATTCTCCTGCCTCAGCTTTCCGAGTAGCAGACATTATAGGCATCTGTCACCATGCCTAGCTAATTTTTGTATTTTAGTAGAGTTGGGGTTTCACCATGTTGGCCAGGCTGGTCTTGAACTCCTGACCTCAGGTGATCCACCCACCTCAGCCTCCCAAAGTGCTGGGATTACAGGCGTGAACCACCTAGGCAACTTATTTTTGCATTATTGAACACATGTCAATATATTCCTTGATCCCTCTTGATAAGTAGACTATGTATGACCCAGATATCTCAGCATTTGAAGGTCTAGATCTGATCAGCATGACCCCTTGTTTCATGCCTTGTGGAAGTCCAAAGTTTTCAGAACATTCTGTAGATTTTTTTTTGGGGGGGTGAATGTGTGGCATATGCTCTCCTGGTCATCTCTGCCTCCTCCTCCTTCTTTGCCAACCTATCAGCCCATGATTGAAACTTAGTCCCTTCCTTGGTTTTCGGGAACAAAGAATACGTTCACGAAAAGCATCTGTAAGTATAAATGACTTTGCTTTTGATTTGGAGATCCCAAGAAGGGGTCAGCAGAAAATCCAGACTTCTGCCACCTCCCTGGCTCCTCGCTCCTTCTCTTTCTTTCATAGCTCACAGATTTACCCTGGAATTCCAGTTCTTCTTTCTCTGTATTACGGAGGTACTTAGCAACTCCCAGGATTTTCTTTTTTAATTGAAAAAACAAAACAAAACATGTTTTTTCTGTAGAGACGGGGGTCTCACCATGTTGCCCAGGCTGGTCTCAAACTCCTGTCCTCAAGGGATCCTTCTGCCTTGGCTTCCCTAAGTGCTGGGATTATAGGCCTGAACTACCATGCCTGGCTCACTTGGTCCCCAGCTTTTGTTTGTTATTTTTTGCATTGCTGAATCTGAAAAAGTTATCAATAGCCTAAAGGGCTGTCCATTTGACAGGAGCCTCTCTAGGAGGCAGATATGATTATGAAGAACTTTTTTTCTTTCTGTATATATGCTTTAACATCTCAAATTTTTAGTGAAGCCATCTTAAATTCTTAGGCCTTTATTTTTATTAAGAATCTCCTTTACTTCACTGTGAATGTAGGCCCTCACAATAGGATAGGACCTATATGAATATTAAAGATCTGGTTCTCACATAGAACAAAAGAGGAGGAACGTTTTTATTTTGAGATCTAGTAGTTTCCATCTCTGTTCCATAAAATAGTTTCCTCCTCTAGTTTTATTTTCTCTTTTTTTCAAAATAGTAATATCTTTATTTTTTATGAATGTAGGATTAATATGAATTTTATTAAAAGTAGAACAACTTGAAGTACACAATGAGTTAATGAAGCTCCCCGTGTAATCCTGCTGTCCAGAGATCTCCTCTATTAACCATTTGGTATATTGTATATCCTTTTAGATATTTAAAGGTAGGCTGGTTTCAGTGGCTTATGCCTGTAATCCCAGCACTTTGGGAGGCCAAGGCATCAGGATTACTTGAGACCAGAAGTTCGAGACCAGCCTGGCAACATAGTGAGACTCTGTCTTTACAAAAAATGAAAAAAATTAGCCAGGCATGGTGGTGCATGCCTGTAGTCCCAGTTATTCTGGAGGCTGAGTTGTGGGAGAATCACCTGAGACTAGGAGTTTGAGGTCACAGCGAGCTATGATGATACCACTGCACTCCTGCCTGAGTTATAGTGCAAGACCCTATCTCAAATGAATGAATAAATATAACAGTAACCAAAAAACATGGACTATAAGCCAGGTGCTATGTATTGTCTCATTAAATCCTCATAGTGTCTGAGATGGGGGCCCCTGATTACCAAAAAGTAAACTTGAAGTTTACAGCTAACTGGTGACTTGCCTGAACATTGCCAGTATTTGTTATGTTAAGTTATATGCAACAAATAAGATGTATCTAATTATGTATTCTTGTGTGATCATCTCCATGTAATAAATTTTCACAACTAGGATTGTTTGGTTTAAAAAGTGTGCAAATTTAAACTATTTAAACTTTTGTATCATCTTGAGAGAGGTAGTTTAGAGTGTGGGCTCTGTCCTCATACATACCAGTATTTAGATTTCAACTGCCACTTACTGGCCACTCACCAAAATGAAACTGTACATCAGTTTGCCTATCTCTAAAGTAGAAGGATAACAGAAACTTCATATGGCAGTGAAGGTTAAATGAGATGATGCTGCAATGTCCCTGGCTAGTGTCCAGCACCTAGGAAGAATAGTGTCCAACACAGACCAGGCACCTCATGTCACAAAACTGACATTTTAATGTGGGACAGGAGGAGGTAGTAGTGAAAGGCAGTAAAGAAGTGAATAAACAACAAAAAAAGTATGGACATTTAACAGAAAGTGACGTTGTAGGTAGATGGGTGGTTATTTTAGGTTGAATGGCTTGGGAAAGTTTTTCTTCTCTTTTTTTTTTTGCCTGAACCTATGGTTAAGAAATGAGGATGGGAAAGTTTTTCTAAAGAAGTGACATCTCAGCTAAGGTCTGCATGATAAAGATAGTTTTATAATTAGAAAATTCCTAGAAATAGAAATATGGGATCAAACATTACAAGCATTAGACCAGGCACGGTGGCTCACACCTGTAATCCCAGGACTTTGGGAGGCCAAAGTGAACAGATCACTTGAGGCCAGAAGTTCAAGACCAGCCTGGCCAACATGGTGAAACCCTGTCTCTACTAAAAATACAAAAATTAGCCGGGCATGTTGGTGCACGTCTGTAGTCCCAGCTACTCGAGAGGCTGAGGCAGGAGAATTGCTTGAACCCAGGAGGCAGAGGTTGCAGTGAGCTGAGATCGCACCACTGCACTATAGCCTAGGCAACAGAGTGAGGCTCGCTCTCTCAAGAAAAAAATAATAATGACAAAGTGACCTGAAAAAAATTTTAAATAATTTACATTCTATGCATAGACATGACTCTTTTTCTTTACCATCACCAGAACTTCTTTCCTAATGTTAAAAAAAAGGGGGGTTGTTGAAAGATTGTCTTAGGGACCTTCTAATGCGCTTCATTGGGAGAGGGAAAAGATAAGAAGACACCTAAGTGCCTTTTAGGAATTTCTTCTATTTCCTTTCCCTAAGTTAATTGTCCACCATCACCCATTGTACCATTGTACTATAAACCTTTCTCTTTACTTTACTGGCCTTTTTCTGTACATCACATCCTGCCTGCATTGTAGGACTGGAAGCTGCATGTTGACTAACAAGCACATTTTCTTCTTTAGAATTAGGCAATGCCTGGGTCAGAAGAGTTAAAAGTTGCAGATCACCATTGCTTGCTATGAAAATAAGGCAGCTTTTAGGGTGGACTGGTTTTTCCAAACAAATTTATTGGCAAGGCTATAACACCTTCCGTGAGTTAAACTGTGCAGAAGGCTTTGCACATGTGTTTGCTACAGTTGAGCCTTTTTCCGGTATGGCATGCAGTGGGGACAGTGGGCTTTGATGAACACTGTACACTACCGTTGCTTCTCCCCAGAATCCATAGGTAATAAGACCTCTTTTGTTTGTAATGTGTATATGGTTACACATTGTTTGTGGATCTGTTCTGAAAGCCTTTAATCATCTTATGTTAATTGTACTGTAAGAAGTGTTCTCTTTGTAGGGCTTGAGTAGGCCTCAGCATCTTTACAAAAATATACATGTTTGTTTGTTTATTTTTTGAGATGGAGTCTCGCTCTGTTGTCCCAGCTAGAGTGCAGTGGCGCAATCTCACCTCCCGGGTTCAAGCAATTCTCCTGCCTCAGCCTCCTGAGTAGCTGGGATTACAGGTACCTGCCACCATGCCCAGCTAAATTTTTTTGTATTTTTAGTAGAGACAGGGTTTCACCATGTTGGTCAGGCTGGTCTCGAACTCCTGACCTCAATTGATCCCCCCACCTCAGCCTCCCAAAGTAATCATACCTGGGATTACATGCCAGGTCAATATTCACATTAAATTACATTATTCGATTACTGTTTTGTTCATATATGGGGCAAATGTATATTTTTATAGAATATACATGTATTATAATTTAATTTCTCATTCAAGCCTTAAAGAAAATATGTAGTTCAAACATGGAAATAAATGGATTAAAAGTCACTTGTTCTTAAAATGTGGTTTCTTTTTATAATCTTTTAAAATTCAGCAACTTAAATAAAACATCCTGAGGGCAACATGTGTTAGTGAGGGGGACTGGGGGTGGCGTGGGGAGGGAATGTGTTTGATGAAATTGTCCAGGAGCAAAGCACCACTTACTTGAAGCCCAGAGATTTGTCATCCAAATATGTGCAGATTGCTGGTGCTATAAATAGTTTGAACTCAAGTAAACAGCCTCTTTCCACTAACTGCTGCTTGGCCATTATTCACATGCCAGCACAGACTGAGGAGCATCTCACACCAGCCTGAAGGCTCTTGTGCCCAAATTTTGGGCTGCTGCTTTTCTGGGCAGAGCCTTCAGCTATCCTGGACTTGAGATGATCAAGGGTCACATGTTCACCCTCTTAAGTTACCCCACATTTGGCTCCCACCCCTATGCAAGTTGATGTACAGTTTCATAAACATGCCTCTGCTCTGATGAGTAGCACTGGTCTAAGAAGATTCCTGGCAACTATTAAAAAGCCCTGGGGCCACATAGCTGTTGACTGAAGTAGATTTAGGAAGCACAGAAGTTCTTTTTTCAGGGCAGAAGCATGCACGGCTCATTTCTTTCTTTGGAACTAAGTAGAGTGGCACTGGTTGTCAGAACTGCTGCAGGCTGCCTGTGCCAGCAGCTGATCTGCTCTATGCCAGGCAGGCAGGCTGCTGACATTTCAAGAGTCCCTTTGAGGACTGAAGCAACATGCTGTCATTAGAGCAACTGAGGACATTCCGTGGTTTATTACTATATTTCCTTGGAAAAAATGTCTTCCTCTCTCTCTCTTTTTAAAATTCCTGCTTCGGCTGTATGGGTGCATTCATGTACAGTGGTACAGTGACTCTTATGTCAAATGCCCATAAGGAGATTATGAATCATTTAACATTTTGTTGTTGAGGGGACATAAGGAATGGTAAAGGGAATACTAGATTAAAAATCAGGAGCCTGGATTCTTGGGCAAGTTACCTAACGTTTCTTAGCTTTGGTTTCCTCATTTGTCAAGTAAAGATAGTCATGTCCCTCCTGTTTCTTGGGGTTGATGAGAAAATTTATGTAAAGGTACTTTCTGGACTATACTGAACAAATGGAATGCAGAGGAGAAATTAGGTAATGGAAAGAGCTTGGTGTTTGAGTTTCACAGGCCTAGCCCACACTGTGACCTCAAGCAGATGTCTCTCAGCCTTAACCTTTTCATCTGTAAAATGGGAATATCTATACTTGCCTTGCAGGAGTGTTAGAAGGATTAGAAACAACATTAACCCAAAGTACTGACAAATGGCAAACATTAGTTTAATGGCAATAATTGTTATTATTACACTTAATGTGGAGATATTCACTCTGGGTGATTTAGGATTCTAAAGCTGAGGAAGTATTCAGTTTATAGATGTAGAGATTAGCAGAAAGCCCTGCTAATAACTGATAGTATTAACTGATAATAATAGCTAACTTTAAAAAATTCAAGTAATACATGAATATGACTTTTTAAAAAATCTGAGTTCAGAAAGGCATCCGAGGCAGCCATTTTATTTTTCTGCTTTTATTTCTTTTGGTGGTTACTTCTATTTCTCTAAATAATATCACTCCCATTTCCTTTTTCAAATTAATTTTGTTTTTGTCAGAATGGTACATGCACATAGTTTTCCTTAGTCTTTTTTAAGGTCAAATATCGTAAAAACAATAAAAAATGTCTGTTCCCTGCCCCCACCCTTCCTTCACCTTCCTCCTGTCCTGCTCCCAAGAGCCTACACTTTTGATCCTGTTAGGCGTTTGATCTAGTGTTTATCTCTCTATAGCTAAATAATATGCTTATAGAGATATCTGGTTTTTTTTTTTTAACTGTATTACAGAAATTTGAAACATGTACAAAACTAGAAAGAATAGTATAATGAATCCACAGTACCACACATTACCCGGCTTCAAAAATCAACAACGCATGGCCAATCTTGTTTCATCTATGCTGGTAGCCACTTTTCCCTTGCCATTAGATTATTTTGGAGTAAATTCTAGACATCATTTTATCAGTAACTGCTTTAGCATGATTTTGTTTGTTTGTTTGCAACAGAGTCTTGCTCAGTCACCCTGGCTGGAGTGCATTGGCACAATCTCAGCTCACTGCAATCTCTACCTGCCAGGTTCAAGCAGTTCTCCTGTCTCAGCCTTCCAAGTAGTTGGGACTACAGGCGCATGTCACCATGCCTGGCTAATTTTTTTTATTTTCAATAGAGACAGGTTTTTACCACATCAGTCAGGCTGGTCTTGAACTCCTGACCTTAGATGATATACCTGCCTTGGCCTCCCAAAGTGTTGGGATTACAGGCGTGAGCCACCATGCCCGGCCTGGTATGTATTTTTAAGAGAATAAGGACTCATTTTAAAAATATAACCACATTACTATCATGTATAAAATAATTAATAATCCTTTATTATTAGCAGTGATCTCCAATTAACTCATAATTTTTTTTTCTTCTTTCCAGTCAGATCCAAAGAAGGACCTCACATTACCATACTGCTTTTTCTTGACTCATCAGTTTTTTGTTTGTTTTTGAGACAGAGTCTCTCTCTATTGCCCAGGCTGGAGTGCAGTGGTACCATCTCGGCTCACTGCAACCTCTACATCCTGAATTCAAATGATGCTTCTGCCTCAGCCTCCCAAGTAGCCGGGATTACAGGCACTCACCACCATGCCCAGCTAATTTTTGTATTTTTAGTAGAGATGGGGTTTTGCCATGTTGGCCAGGCTGGTGTTGAACTCCTGTCATGCAGTTGGTTTTCATCAGACATCTTGTCATGTTTATTTGGCCATCGACAATCAAAAGATTTCTTTAAGGGGATAGGTCTCGGTTTCCTCTGGAATGGGTCATCTGTTTGTCCCATAGGCCTCTGCCCTGCCTGGGAAGTTGCTGGGTACTGGAAGGGTACTAAGGTACTAAGTGGAAGATGCTTGAGGGCACATGAGCAGGACCAGCAGTTAGACTGAGGGCCCTTAATGTGTCAGAATAAGGAGGCCAGACTCTCACTAGAAGCCCTCGATCAATCCCAGGCAATTCATTCAATTTATTTAAAGAGGCCTCCTGTCTTTCCCTGTGGTTCAACAGAGCTTTGGGGCCCTATGTGTGTTCCAGGTATGGGACAGAGGAGCTGGCTGGCACAGGACCTTCAGTGGATCCCTTCATTTATGTCCCTTCTCCTGAATCTTCTCCATGCCTGCTGTCTTCAGGCCCAGAGCCTCCCTGAGGTTCCATGCCATTCTTTGTCTCTCATTTCTAATGGTGCTTTCTTGTCCCTGTGCTGTGAACTTGAGGTTCTGTTGTCATGCCTCTCTGAACTTTTTCTACTGGAAATTATTTAAAATGAAATAAATCTCTTGTCCTCTAATGGATCCTTCCTTCAGCAAGAAGGCCCAAATTGTAGTTTAGAAGACATGGTGCTTTTCACAAAAAGTATGTTATTGTTTTACCATAGACTGTGGATTAAGAGGGGAGAGAGAGAGAGAGAGAGAGAGAGAGAGAGAGAGAGAGAGTGTGTGTGTGTGTGTGTGTGTGTGTGTGTGTGTGTATGTTTAGAAAATATTTATTGAGTTTCCTATTTTATGCCAGGCACTCTTCTAGGCACTTGGGATAGATGTATTCAGTGAACCAGAAAGCCATAGTGTTGACCTTGTGGAGCTTACAGTCTGGTAGGGAAACACATGGGACGTGTACTTACAAATATGTTAAGGGTTATGAGACGAGTCATAGGGGTACCATGAAACCTATACAGCAGGGGGAGCTAACGTGGCTCAGAGAAAAGGTCACCCTAGGGAGGTGACATTTAATATGAAATCTGATGGCTGAGTGGGAGTTAACCAAAACAAGAGGGAAGAGCCCTTCAAATTTGTATTTAAAAGTACAGTAGCAAGTGAGAGTCTCAAACCAATAGAAGGTCCTTTTCCTGTTAGAGCAACCAGCTATACAACCTCAGGATAGTCCCTTGCCTTCTCTGGATCTGGCATTCCTCACCCCTAAAATGAGGAGACCACATGTTCCGTTCAGCTGCAAAAATCAATGAGTCCAAGACTGTTTAAAGTTAGCGTAAGTGAAGGTCCATCTCTCCCAAAACAGCCCTAGTTGGAAACTTATCTCAAGCTGGTGGGAAGTGGTTTGAAAATAGGCAGAGAGGGGACAATGTGATATTCTATAAACCTATCCAGTTTCTAGCCACATATTCACTGGGGTCAGGCTTCTCTTCTCCTTGCAGCTGTCCTTCAGACACACCCAATCAGCAGTCCAAAGGGGACTATAAAGTGGATCCTCTGAACATCAAACCCTGAAGAAAAAGCAGCCACGTGTACTCTAAAACCAAAAAAAATACTTTGAGCGATGTCTTAGTCATCTTTTATGGGTTTGACTCCCCTCCCCCAAAAAAGGTTTAAGTTTCTGATTTCAAAACATTGTTTTTTTGTGTTTTTTTTTGAGACAGATTATCATTCTGTCATCCAGGCTGGAATGCGGTGGTGTGATTTCAGCTCACTGCAACCTCTGCCTCCCAAGTTCAAGCAATTCTCCTGCCTCAGCCTCCTGAGTAGCTCCGACTGCATGGGTACACCATCAAGCCTGGCTAAGTTTTGTATTTTTAAGTAGAGATAGGGTTTCACCACATTGGCCAGGCTGGTCTTGAATTCCTGACATCAGGTGATCCACCTGCCTTGGGCCTCCCAAAGTGCTGGGATTACAGGCATGAGCCACCATGCCTGGTCCTGGTTGTTTGAAAAGAGCCTGGCACTTCTCTCTCTCACACTTGCTCCCCTCTCTTGCCATGCGACATTCCGGCTCCCCTTTCCTAAGGCCTCACCAGAAGCAGATGCTGGCACCATGCCTTTTTTCTTTTTTTTTTTTGAGATGGAGTCTTGCTCTTTTGCCAGGCTGGCATGCAGTGGTGCGATCTTGGCTCACTGCATCCTCCGCCTCCTGGGTTCAAGCAATTGGTCTGCCTCAGCCTCCCGAGTAGCTGGGACTATAGGGACATGCCACCATGCCCAGCTAATTTTTATATTTTCAGTAAAGATGGAGTTTCACCATGCTGGCCAGGATGGTCTCGATCTCTTTACCTCGTGATCTGCCTGCCTTGGCCTCCCAAAGTGGTGGGATTACAGGCGTGAGCCATGCTTATATGGTCTGCAGAACCATGAGCCAAGTAAACCTCTTTTCTTCATAAATTATTGAGCCTCAGGTATTCCCTTATAGCAATGTAAAATGGACTAACATTTCATCTAAACAAGTTAATCAATCTGTGTCTGTGATTTTCTCATGTGTCAACAGGGGATAATAATGATGCCGACCTCATAGAGATCCTTATGGGATTAAATGAGGTAATTATATAAAGCAGTTAGAATACAGCCAGGCATGGTGGCTCACACCTATAATCTGAACACTTTGGGAGGCCGAGGCAGGCAGATCACTTGAGATCAGGAGTTCAGAACCAACCTGGGCATATGGCGAGACCCCCATCTCTACAAAAATAAATAAATAAATAAAATATAATAAAGCAGAATATTACCTAGCATATGGTAAACATCCAATAATAGTTTTGGGGTTTGTTTATAGATTTCCTTATTTTAATAAGTATCTCATAATATGTACAAAATGCTGCTAAATTAGATACAGATCTTTTCCTTAAGAAGTTAGGATTCTACCAGATTCTAGGGAAATTAGACCTGCCCCCAAAAAATATGTGTCAAAGGAGAAAAGGGTAAGTTTCTTAAGAGAGAAGCAGAAAGTACTAAGGAAATTCAGAGGAAGGAGAGACTCCTTCTAAAGTGGGGTAGAGGTGGAATTGAGCAGCCAAAGTTTCTTTCATCCTCAAGTGAAGCTGATACTGCTGTCTGTGAAAAACAGTCAAGTTTCCTGAAGGGAAGCCCTTTAAGAGGCAGTAGTGCAAGGGGGTTGTAGATTCAGGACTGGCCCCGGACGGTCCCCAGTTAGAGCATAGGATCTTCCCCTTGCTCCTGTGAGCCTTTGAGCAGGTTGTTTGCTTCGCCATGCAGCTGTTGCTACAGCTGTAGGATGTGAATATTGATAATGTCTCCTGCACCTGATTATTGTGAGGATGACATGAAGTGGTGTTTAGAGAGTGCTCAGTGCACAGTATGGCCCCCAGTCCACATAGTGTGTCCAATATTGTCAGTTAGAAGAAATGGGGCTGGGCGTGGTGGCTCATGCCTGTAATCTCAGCATTTTGGGAGACCGAGGAGGGTGGATCATGAGGTCAGGAGTTTGAGACCAGCCTGGCCAATATGGTGAAACCCTGTCTCTATTAAAAATAGAAAAAATTAGCCAGGCATGGTGGTGCTCACCTATAATCCCAGCTACTTGGGAAGCTGAGGCAGAAGAATCACTTGAACCCAGGAGGTGGAAGTTGCAGTGAGCCAAGATCGTGCCACTGCACTCCAGCCTGGGTGACAGAGCAAGACTCCATCTCAAAAAAAATAAAATAAGAAGAAATGAATGTGCCAGTGTTGCTATGATTCTGTCTTCCTGGATTCTGTCACAGACTTAGAATTAATTCAGTTCACAAAGGAAGTGTTACAAAGTACATGTTTAAAGAAAATGATGTTTTTATGAATGGGCTCCTTACTATTATTTTTGTTCAAGTAACAAAACATGATTCAAAGTACCCATCTCAAGAACCCACCCTTATTTCCTGAGACACCCACTCAGGCTTCTGGAATAAAGGCTCAGCCAAACAATGGCCCCAACTCCAGTCCCTCCAAACTGAGTGTTGCTGCCAAGATCAGGCCTGACAGCTATGGGTAGGTTTTTGTTCATTACTCATGCTGACATTCTGGAGAAATACAGGACCCTTCTGACTTCCTGACCAATATGTGACTTTATTTTATTGTCACGTCACCATTAGGGCAAAGCATGATGAAATTATAATTTCATCAGAAATTCAGAATTAGGAAAAAAATAAGCTGCAGTGTCTTTACTATGAAACACTGCAGCTTATTTTTCAAGTATTTTTGAATGAATAATATGTGGCAGGCATTTAACCCACATAAGAACCTTGGGGAAGTAAGGCTATTATTTTCATTTTGCATTGGGAAAACAAGGCACAGCAAGAAAGTCTGGGGACCAGAAGGAAGCCCAGGTCTCTGAACTGTGAACAACTGCTCTCTGTGGGTTACTAGGCTGGTGTGGTTTTTATTCCACAACAGTCCGATATCACGTTGTTGAAAGCTTTCAGATTGGCAAATTTCCTCCTAATATAGCATGTTTTCTCAGGTCTTTTCTGATGAGCATGTGCGTTTTCTGAGAACCAATAAAAAATCCTATTAAACCACAAACTACCACAGCCTCTTCCCCACCTATAGAGAGCCGCTTTGCCAGTAAAGCTCCGTCCCTACCTTCCCATCACCATCAAAGTAGCATTGAAAGAGATCAGATCTGCTCCTTTTGAGAGAGTTAGTTGAAGCCCACACTTGCTTCAGGCCACACAGGGTTTGGTAGCAAAGCAAGGAAAGCAGCCTCTCTGACCTAGCGGCCTGAGTGTTTCCTTTACCAGGCTGGCTGCAGCAACAGTGTTGAGAAATGACATTGGCATTGGCATGTGTGTAGCACGTGTGCTGACCTAGTTAGGAGTTGAGGCTCCATTTCTATCTGTTTCGCGTTGAGCTGTGTGACCTTGGGCATGTCACCTAACTTCTCTAAATGTATCTTCTTATCCAGGAAAGGGAGATTAATAATGTAGCCTCTGAATATCTAATTCTCCTAAGGATGTTATGAGAATTAAATGAGATTATGTACAAGGAGAGCTAACATTTATTCAATACTTAGTATGTACCAAATACTTTCAATTTCCTTACATGTGTTTTTTAGTTCCCACAGTCCTAAAACAGAGGCACTAGTATCCCACTTGACAGTTAAAAAAGCTGAAGTTCAGAGAAATTAAGTCACACACAACTCAGATCCACATCTGTGGCTCCCAAAGGATGTTTCTAACCGCTGTGCATGTCACATTGCTTCCCATTATACACAAAAGCAGAGAGACGTTCTTTTTCTTTATCATCAAGCACTAGACAAATGCAAGAAATTATCTCTCGTAACTACTGCTGTTCCATGTTAGTCCCTAAGGACATTTAAATTCTCTTACTTGTTTATCTTATCTGGTAGTTTATGCTGCTGCTTTTCTTGTCCCTGAGGACTTGCTCAGTGAATTCTTTTGGTTTTACTCCCAGAGAATCTATTTGTCTCCTTTAGAAAAGGGGGTTAAAGGAGCCCAGCTGAGCCTGGCATCTTGGGCAGTGGCCTCTTACTTCTCCAGGCTCTTCCTTCCCTCAAGGATGTAGTTAGGTAGCTTGTAGTAAAATGCTGTATATATAATGCATTTGTTATTAAGGTCCTCTGTCAGTGATTTTTAGTCACTTAACTTTAGAAGTGGAAAGCACCAAAGCTAGCATTTTGTTGATAGGGAAACTGAGGTCCAGAGAGGGATGTGACTTGCTTCAGGTCATTCATTCAGTTGAAGGCCTGACCAAGACCCGAACCCAGTTCCCCAGGTGACAGACAGTGTTGTTTCCAAGCCTTCCCTGTGGGCACATGTCACCTCCCCAACTTGAAGGACTGTCTCATGTACTGCGCCCAGCATGTACCTGGGAGACTTGGGAGAAATTAAACAACTTGGAAAATTGGGCAGGAAGAAAGAGATGGGTGTGGGGTGGGATGAAGATCTCCACCCTAACTAGTATGTTATATACCAAAGAAATGAATTAAACAAATGGCAAAGTAGACAACTCACTAAGAAGCAAAGGGGTTTACCCAGAAGCCCTGGCTCAGTGAGTGGATAGGAAGCCTTTTGTTACTAAAGCTGCAGGGTTGAAAATTGAAGGAAGGATGTTAGGCGAGTGTGGCAGCCTGGGGTGCAGCTACAGCCCCTGGCTTATTGTCCACAGGAAATGGGTCTCTCCCGTGGATAGAGAGGTGGAAACTGAGCTTGTGAGTTGTGTGGTTGACATCATCAGGCTGAGCATTGGATTACAACAAATGGGGACTTACTTGGCCCGAGACATGGGAAACACCCACTAAAACCTCGAAGTGCTTTTCATTTAGGAGACACGGGGAAGAGAGAGGGGGGTAAAGTGAGGATCCTGCCTGCACCACAGGTCTGGCTGGACTGCTAACCTTGAATCCTGGTGTCTTAAATTCTGCCTCCACTTTTGACTGAGGACCACTGAATTTTGAGGAAACTTTGCTCTTGTAAGTAGAACTTTACTCTCCTCCCCTGTCCGGCACCTCCAGGGAGAAGCAGAGCTTGGAGGCCGAGCTCTCTGGAGAGCTTGCTTTCTAGCCTGTTGGCCACAAACTGTCTATTTTTATGTTATGATATATGTGAGCTTGCTCTGAAAATTATGGCTTTGTCTGAAACTGCCTAAGTCTAGTCGGAGCCTTAAGTCTCACAGATGGGCTCCATTCAGATGCTGTTTCATTTTTACCCAGAGAACTTTGACAGAATATTCAGAGCTTTAAAAGCAGCTCCTTGCTCCAGATATAGGTGAAGAAATAAATCTTCTCTGAGAAATTGGTGTTTATAAGACCTTTACTTTTTTTTCTGATTACAAAGGTGGTATAAAATTTTTTAAACATTCTGGAAAGAAAAGTCTCTGAAAGTAGTGAAAATCCCCTGTAATCATCCCCCTCACGAATACAATTGTTGTGTTAAATTTCAGTTACAGATATGGTCAGACTTCATGAATTTATCACATATAAACCCAGTGCTGCAGCAGCTGTGTGGAAAACTCCAAGATGGAGAGGGGCTGGAAATCTTTAACCTTGGGTTTGTGATCTTTTTATTGCTTCCTTTAAAAAGTTTGCTGTTTATGCCTGGAATATAAACAGGACATGTAAGCCCTTTAGCGTTTTATTTATTGGTATCTGTTTTCAGGATTTGAAACTAAGCAAGCTACTCTGTAGAGAGAAAAAGAGGGGGCCCTTGTTGTGCCCAGGTCCCTTACTTGGTGTCCCTGAACTGAGGGTTCCCGGGTGGCTTGAGATGGCTTGAATGTGGGGGGGCCTACCTCCCAGTTAACACATTAAATATATATATTTGAAAAGTTAAAGCTAACAGGGAAAGATTTCAGCTTAAAAAACCAAAAAGCTACCATGTATTAGAAGGGTCACCCAAGGAAACTGTCACCTTGGGCAACCGTTTCACACTCTCTGGGTCTGTTTCTTCGTTTGTACCTAATGAGGGGACAAAACTAGATGATCTCTGTATTTCCAAATTGAGTATGAAATGAACTGTCCTTATTTCTTCTCCCTTTGTGTTGGGCCTTTATGGCTTTAGGAGCAAAGTACCCGAGGCTTTCAGTTTCCTAGAGTAGCTAAAAACGGGCGCCTGTAGGGCAGTTAAAAGAAGGCATAAAACAGGCAACATTGACTTACTTCTGAGTTTTTATGGGTCTTTTTTAGGTAAAGTGTTCTTGAACAAAGAGAAAGAGTGTTAGTGATGTGTGTATATGTGTGTTTATATGTGTGCACACACATACACAACCATGTACACTTGGGGAGAGAGGAAAGAAGGAATTGACATTATTGAGTATCTCTTAAGCACTAGGCCCTGTGTTATGCTCAACCATTTACATAGCACTAGATGGTCAGTATTATTCCCTAACACTGTTGACTGAGGGCAACCATCTACTTATATGTTCTCATATGATCCTGAACCCCTTCATGTTTAACTGAACTGTATTTACATAATTGCCGGCATAACTTCAGTTCCCTGTGTCTCCACTAGACCACGTGCACCCTCTGCGTGTCTGTGTAGCCCATTGCTATGCCCCATTGCCCAGTAGAAAGCCTGGCATATAGGTACAAAGGAGACACAACTTAATTTAAACTTAAAGCCTGCCATCCTAGTTCCTAGTTAGGCAAGAAAGAGGGAGAAGAAGGGAGAACATCTCTCTATTTGCCTCTCTTTCATCATTTAACGTAGTTCTGCCCTCTCCTGCCACAAGGGAAGGATAGGCACAGCCAGAGTGCAAAAGAAAAGAAAAGAAAAAAAGCAAAAGATGTCAGATTTTGAATTTTGAATTTCCAAGGTCCTAGGTCTTGATAAATAAAGGGCTTTCTTTAAGGGTGTAAGAGACCCGAATCCTCAGGAAGTTGTGATATTTTGAAACTGTTTATTTGAATTAAGATACTAGTTAACAGGAGGGTTCTTAATGGCCCTTGGCATTTCTTAAAGCTGCAGTCTTCCCCAGCAGTTCATCCCATTGAAGGTGGACTGTTGCTGCCATGGACCCACCCATGGGCATGGGCAGTAGGAAGGCATGGGCTGCCTCCTCTGCTTCATCCCAGCACCCTCAGGTTTTTGAGATTTGGAGTAATCAAAAAAGACATGCTTTTTCCTAAGGTGGTGTGAGGAAGTGATGTTCTGGAAGGAAGATACCTAGACTTTGTGGTCCAGGAAGTGGGGAGTGGAAATGTGGAATGCCTTATACTCCTCAACCAGGCCTTCATGTACCAGACGAGGGTGGCTTTTGGTTCTTATTTTGTGTGTCAAAGTCACTGTTGTTATCAGTGTGCTTTTCCTGACCTACCCCACTTCAGTCACCCTGGCAATGAGTTTAGGTCATCTTGGGAGTGGAGGTAGCATGTGGAAAAGACGTGTCCAAAGATCTTCCCTAGCTTTTGTATATTCCTGAAATAAATGTCACATACAGGGCTGGGCATCTTGCATATGCTGACTTCTCTTAATCTTCACAGCAATTATATGAGGCAGAGATCATTTCCATGTTACACATAAGAAAGGCACAGAGAGGCACAGTGGATTACCCAGAGTCTCACAGCTGGCAGGGGATAGAGCTTGAGTTCCTAATGAGAACTGGCTGTCCCCGAAGCCCTTGAACATTTTACCACAGTGCACTGCCTTTTCCGTATCACCTCCCTGGATCTCGGTCTCTCCGTCTGTGAAGTAAGTGAACTAGAATCTGAAGTCAGAGTGGTGTTTTGGTTTTAATTTGAATGCCTTTAGGCAGGTGTGTTCTCCAGTTCATTACCGTCTGTGCATTCCCCTGCCTGCCCTCTAGTCCCCTGCCTGGCCCCTGGCCCCTGTGGGCATTTGCAACCCTGGGTCTGGTTGGTGTCCGCTGTCTCTTTCTTTCTTTTTTTTTTTTTTATTGCATTTTAGGTTTGGGGGTACATGTAAAGAACATGCAATGCAAGATTGTTGCATAGGTACACACATGGCAGTATGATTTGCTGCCTTCTTCCCCATCACCTATATCTGGCATTTCTCCCCATGCTATCTCTCCCCAACTCCCCACCCGCCTCTGTCCCTCCCCTATTTCCCCCCAACAGATCCCAGTGTGTAATGTCCCCTCCCTGTGTCCATGTGTTCTCATTGTTCAACACCCGCCTATCAGTGAAAACATGCGGTGTTTGATTTTCTGTTCTTATGTCAGTTTGCTGAGAATGATGGTTTCCACATTCATCCATGTCCCTACAAAGGACACGAACTCATCGTTTTTTATGGCTGCATAGTATTCCATGGTGTATATGTGCCACATTTTCCCTATCCAGTCTATCAACGATGGGCATTTGGGTTGGTTCCAGGTCTTTGCTATTGTAAACAGTGCTGCAATGAACATTCGTGTGCATGTGTCCTTATAGTAGAATGATTTATAATCCTTTGGATATATACCCTGTAATGGGATTGCTGTATCAAATGGAATTTCTATGTCTAGGTCGAGGAATCGCCACACTGTCTTCCACAATGGTTGAACTAATTTACACTCCCACCGACAGTGTAAAAGTGTTCCTATTTCTCCACATCCTCTCCAGCATCTGTTGTCTCTGGATTTTTTAATGATTGCCATTCTAACTGGCGTGAGATGGTATCTCAATGTAGTTTTGATTTGCATTTCTCTGATGACCAGTGATGATGAGCATTTTTTCATATGTTTGTTGGCCTCATATATGTCTTCTTTTGTAAAGTATCTGTTCATATCCTTTGCCCACTTTTGAATGGGCTTGTTTATTTTTTTCTTGTAAACCTGTTTTAGTTCTTTGTAAATTCTGGATATCAGCCCTTTGTCAGATGGGTAAACTGCAAAAATTTTTTCCCATTCTGTTGGTTGCCGATTCACTCTAATGACTTTCTTTTGCCGTGCAGAAGCTGTGGAGTTTGATTAGGTCCCATTTGTCTATTTTGGCTTTTGTTACCAATGCTTTTGGTGTTTTGGTCATGAAGTCCTTGCCTACGCCTATGTCCTGAATGGTTTTGCCTAGATTTTCTTCTAGGGTTTTTATGGTGTTAGGTCTTATGTTTAAGTCTTTAATCCATCTGGAGTTAATTTTAGCATAAGGTGTCAGGAAGGGGTCCAGTTTCTGCTTTCTGCACATGGCTAGCCAGTTTTCCCAACACCATTTATTAAACAGAGAATCCTTTCCCCATTGCTTGTTTTTGTCAGGTTTGTCAAAGATCAGATGGTTGTAGATATGTTGTGTTGCCTCCAAGGCCTCTGTTCTGTTCCATTGGTCTATATCTCTGTTTTGGTACCAGTACCATGCTGTTTTGATTACTATAGTCTTATAGTATAGTTTGAAGTCCGGTAGTGTGTTGCCTCCCACTTTGTTCTTTTTGCTTAGAATTGACTTGGCTATGCGGGCTCTCTTTTGGTTCCATATGAAGTTTAAGGGGTTTTTTTTCCAGTTCTGTGAAGAAGGTCATTGGTAGCTTGATGGGGATAGCGTTGATTCTGTAAATTACTTTGGGCAGTATGGCCATTTTCACGATATTGATTCTTCCTAACCATGAACATGGAATGTTTCTCCATCTGTTTGTGTCCTCTCTTATTTCGTTGAGCAGTGGCTTGTAGTTCTCCTTGAAGAGGTCCTTTACGTTCCTTGTTAGTTGTATTCCTAGGTATTTTATTCTCTTTGTGGCAATTGTGAATGGCAGTTTGTTCTTGATTTGGCTGTCTTTAAGTCTGTTATTGGTGTATAGGAATGCTTGTGATTTCTGCACATTGATTTTGTATCCCTGCTGTCTCTTTCAATTTAGACAGTCTAGAGTTCAGTGAGAAATTGGAAAGGGATAGCAGGTAAGAGCTCTGCTCTCACTACCTCCTAGCTGGGAGATCCTGGACTGATCACCTCATCTTACAGAACCTACTTCTCTTTCTGTCAAGTGGGGGTGAGGGTCACAGTCATACCGACCTCAAAGGGATGCCATGTGGATGAAATGAGATAGGGATCATAAAGCACTTAGTTGGTACAAAAATACATGCTTAGGATTAGCTGCTCACAAATTCCAGAAAGAGAATGTCAGCCAATATACACAGGCATCTGCCCCCTCAGACATAGGATGGCATTTGTATGAGGAACTGGAAGTTATCTTTGAACTCATTATTTTGAAACCCCTGTGATGGACCCTGGAGCTGCCATGTTGGCTCTTCAAACCAAGCCTTAGCACTATTTCCTCTCACCTAGTCAAGTGATGCTGAACCTCAAATCAGCCAGCCAGTGCTGAGGCCAAAAGCAGAAGGGGCTGCTATTCTCTTCAGACCAGAGGACCCTGGCCCAGCAACTTAAGGAAGAAGCTGGTAGCAGGTGCTGGGTGTGACAGACAAGAAGTTGAACTGGCACAATTAACTCTGCCACGTGCTGTCACGAGGGGCCAGAAGCAATTCCTAAGTGGAAACTAAGGTGGAAAAGTTCTGGGAAACAGGTTATTAATCATGACCCTAGGCTGAGCTCACTGCTTCCTGGAAATCCTTCAGAAATGCCTTAGGAAAACTTTGAGTACTGCTCCTTCAAAGAGTGGTTTCTTTGGAAGTTGCAGTCAGCTCTTATGTTGATTGATTATGAATTGCAGATCAGAACGCATAATGCATCCGCTCTACTGGAGGAAGCTAGCATTTCCTAAAAGAAGTCTCTGTAATCTTTGAAGAAATGACAGGCTTTAGCTTGGCTCTTTAGAACTGAATAATGGCCCTTTATAACACTGAAGAAAATATTTGGTGCATTCTTACTATGTCCCAGGGATCTAGGTCACTTACTGTTTTAGTACTTTATCGGTGTGGTCTTTAACATTCAATAAACGTACATTGAGGGCCTGTTAGTACTAAGCACTGGGCTAGAGGACTGGGGTAAAGACACAGGCTCTGGTCTTGTGGAGTTCTCTGTGCATCAAGGGAAGATAGGCAGAGGAGTGAATAATTTAAATGGCATGTGAAAAGTACTGCGAAGGAAATATGCCCAAGTGCTCCAAAATGCCAGACACTGGATCAGCATCCTTGTGGAGGTCCTGATCTTGTGCTGGGTTGATTCCTCCTGCTCTCTCCCTGTAGTTCCTGACTCTGGGAGCTTTGCCAGCATTTGTATTAGGGAGCAACTGTGAGCTGCCCCTGGTGAAGCAGTCATTTCTGGCACCTTCCTATCTCCCGTGGCTTCAGAGGGGCAGAAAGAACACTTCCTCACAAAATGTATGGGCCCCACCTTTCAGGGCCCTGAATCTGAAGTCCAAAGTTGTAGTAAGGAAACAGAGGGACGGGTGATTTTTGTAGTCTAAAATCACCACTGATTTTCCGTTGGTTTGTTTTTATAACATTTATTGTGGTTTTTTTTTTTTTTCCTGATTGCAAAATTAGAATATGTTCATGGGAAGAAAAGCTAGATAGTACAGAAAAACATACTTAAAATAAATCATCACTCAGTGATTTCACTTCTCTGGTTTTTGAATAAGGGCCGGTCTCCCAATCCCCCCCACCCACATACCGCTATATTTCAAGTTCAGCTCTAATTTTAATTTCTCCCTGGGTAGAGTCTCATGTTTGTTTGCATATCTCAAAGGTGCTTGTGTTCTGGGCTTACAATCACTGGGGAGGAGAGAAACCATTATCTGGGATTGGTTTGAGCCTGCGGTCTTCATTTGTAGTTTCATGTATGTGTGCATGGATTCACCTACTGCTAAGAACCCTCTGTGTGTTAGGCATTACACAAGGTGCTGTGGGGAATGTCAGGGTAAATAAGACTTTGAGGTTGCTCACAGCCAGATAGGAAAAAAGACTCAGATAACATGAACATATGTGATAAGGTGCCCCAAGATGGGTACAGAGTCCTGTGGAAAGCCTGAGAAATTGGAGGAGCAGTACCATTTGAGCTGAGCCTTCAATAAATTTTTCACATGTTTAGCCAATATTTGTTGAGAACCTAATATCTGCCAGGTACTGGGCAAGGTGATAGGTGGACGATGGTAAATAAAACAGGCATGGCCTTTACCTGCATGAAGTTTACAAGCACAAATGGTGGCGTTAAGAAGTCAGTAAGCAGGGGCAGCAAAAGAGGAGAGTGTGGCTGGGGCCTTCCTTGAAGAGGTGGTGTTGAAACTGAGAAGAGGGCCAGGCGCGGTGGCTCACGCCCGTAATCCCAGCACTTTGGGAGGCTGAGGTGGGTGGATCACCTGAGGTCGGGATTTTGAGACCAGCCTGACCAACATGGCAAAACCTCATCTCTACTAAAAAAAAATACAAAAATTAGCCAGGTGTGGTGGTGCATACCTGTAGTCCCAGCTACTTGGGAGGCTGAGGAGGGAGAATTGTGTGAACTTGGGAGGTGGAGGTTGCAGTGAGCTGAAATCGCACCATTACACTCCAGCCTGCAGGACTCCATCTCAAAACAAAACAACTGAGAAGAGGAGTCAGTTGTATCAAGAGTAAAGGAGGGAAAGGAAGTGAAGAAGGGTGTGTGGAGTGGGAAGGAATAATCCAGGCGGGTAGAAGTGCACATGTGAAAGCGCTTGAGGCAGGAAAGCATACAGTGTTGGAGAAACTGAGGGTAGTCCTTTGTGGCCAAAGCACAGTGGGAGAGGAAGGGAAGAAATGGGTGAAAATTAGGGTGAGGAGGTTAAGAGAGTTAGGCTTGGCCTGGGGGATGTCGGCCTTTGTGGGTGATGTTTGCTGTGTGGGGAATGGATTGGAAAGCAAGAGTGAAATGGAGTGAGGAGGCTACTCACTTTCCCAAGTAGCTGAGAACACAGGCACATGCCATCATGCCCACCTGATTTTGTTTGTTTTTTTTGTAGAAACATGTCTCCCCAGGTTGCCCAGGCTGGTCTCAAACTCCTGGGCTCAAGTGATCCTCCTCACTTGGCCTCCCAAAGTGCTGGAATTATAGGCATGAGCCACTGCACCTGGCCATATTTAACATTTTAATAGATAATACCATCCTACTTTACGAAGAGTTGTAATAATGTATATTCTCCCCTGCAATATACAAGTACTTCCATTTCCCAGAATTTTTACCAATATTAGATATCCTCACTATTCTTCTTTTCTCCCTTCCTCCTTCTCTCCCTCCCCTCCTTTCTATCTCTATTGTTTGATTTTGTGGCCAAGCTAATGGGGGAAAATCGTGTCTGATAGTTGCTTACTTTACTACTTAGTGAGATTAAACATTGATTCATGTTAATTGGCCATTTCATTCTGTGAATTTCCTTCACCTAGTCTTAGAATAGTCTTGTTTGCCTTTATCTCAACAAGTTGTAGGAGCTCTTTATATATTTATATAATAAGGATACCATATGTGCTACAAATATTCTTCCAAATCTATCATTTGCTTTTTATTGCAAAATATAAAATTTTTTATTGTAAAAAATGTATTTTCTGTTTCTCTTTATAGTGTCTAGATTTCTTTT
>NW_016107447.1:531719-568040 GCF_001604975.1 Cebus imitator
CACCATGCCCAGCTAATGTTTTTTGTATTTTTAGTAGAGACGGGGTTTCACTGTGTTGACCAGGATGGTCTCGATCTCTTGACCTCGTGATCCACTCGCCTCAGCCTCCCAAAGTGCTGGGATTATAGGCTTGAGCCACCACGCCCGGCCTTAGTGTCTAGATTTCTTACCTTATTTAAAAATAACTTCCATACATCAAATATATATAAATATTTTCCTAAATGTTCTCCTAATACTTTTATTGTTTTAATTAACTTAATCTAGAATCTTTAATCCGTTTGGAATTTATGTTTATAGATAGCAAGAAGAAGTGGTCTGTGTTCTAATTATGCCAATACTATTTCTTAAAAAAAGGTCTTTTCCTTTTACATTGAAATCCCATATTTTTATAAATAAGTTTCTATATATACTTGGATCTGTTAATGTTTCTGCACTTTCTGTTCTAGTCCACAGGCCTATTTGTCTATTCTTATGCTAATACTATATCTTTTTGTTATAATGTCTTTATTGTACATTTTTTTAATCTCATAAGACAAATCCCCTATTTTTCATAATTTTCTGGACATTTCTTGGCCAATTTTTTTGGCTATTCTGTATGCACTTAAAGTAATTTTATCCATTCACCTGCTAGAAAACCAATTGGTATTCTTCCTGAAATTTAATTAAAATTACATAGTGATTTCCAAAGGGTTGACATTTCTTGATAACTAGGCTTTTCCACCCAAGTTGACTACATGCTAACTGGTGTGGTATTTATGCCTTCCATTTTTTTGTTGTTGTTGTTTTTAACCTTTAGAATTTTAATATGCATCATGGATGTATTATGGAAAGTAAAACAGTGTTTCTGTGTTCTGAATACTCAAGGAACTTAAAAATTTTATCTCTTCTGTTATTGTCAGATATTTAATATTATCAAATATCACATTTGTTGTATCTCCTATTAGCTTTTTTTTATTCAATCAGTATGTATTTAAATTTACCAATATGCCTACTAATTCCTTTGCTCATTGTTGATTCTAAAATCTCACTTATTTTCTGTGTTCAGTTTCCTTTCTGTTGGAGAATATTCTTGGGGTCTGTGAAAGGCAAACTTGCCCATTCTTTGTTTGAAAATATCTTTTGCCTTTGTACTTGTTAGCTAGATATGAATTTTTTGCATAGCATGCGTAATGAATGTGAAAGTTATACATGCCTCTTTAAAAATTTTCAATCAAAACAAATAATGTACAAAGTGAAAGTCTTTCATTTTTTTTTTCCCTACAATTTCTCAAAAGAAATTTTTTTTCAAAAGAGAGAAATTTCCCTTGGGAAACCATTGCTTATAGTTTGCTCTTTTCTTTGTATACTGAAAATTATTTAAGTGTAAACTATATACCTTTTAAAATGTGCATGTACACAACTGCTAAATAAGTGTGTTCATATTTGAGTTGGATACAGTAGTTTATACCTGTAATCTCAAGCTACACAGGAGGCTGCCTGGGGATGACTGCTTGAGGCCAGGAGTTTGAGGCTACAGTGAGCTGTGATAGCACCAGTACACTACAGCCTGGGGACAGAGTGAGACTTTGTCTCTTAAAATAAAAAAAAAAAAAAATTTAATTTTTTTTTTTTTTTTAATTAAAAAAGGATAACATAAGCAATTTTACAATATACTTTTTAACAAGCTTGTACATTTTCCATATCAGTTCAATGAAATCTTCATTCTTTGAAATAGCAATATAGTTTCTCATAGTATTGATACACCATAATTTGACTCTTTTTCTATTAATAGACATTTAAGTTGTTTTCTCCCTTGGTTTTGCTACTGTACAATGCTTCACTAAGTATCTTTTTATTAGATAAATATATCTGTAGTATAAATTCCTGGACATTTCAGGAATGTGATGTGTCCAGGAATTTGACCCCAAAGGATTTGTATGCACATTTAATGTGTTAATAAGTATTGTCAACTTGTCTTTTCAAAAGATTGTTTCAGTTTATAATCCCAGAGTATGTCTGGCTCTAATTTTTGTTTTTCTTCTGGTTCCTTAGAATTCCCATACTGATTAGTCAACGGTGGAAAATTTGAAGAGATGCAAGCAGGAAAAAGAAATTAAACCAGGTGGGTAGTGACGCTGTTGATGCTATACTGCCAGAGCAGCACACATTTCTGCCTGAACACCTTTATTTCTGATTGAAGGAAGAAGATACGTAAGTTCCAAATGAAGTTAGAGGGAGGTTTGACTCTTTGAAGAAAAGGCAGGAGGGCTCTTTTCAGAAGTTATATACATAACATCACGTTGCAAGATCACAATCAAGATTCCATTTTTAGGCTGTTTTTTAAAATATGTATAGCATCAGAAAGACAGTTTACCTCCAGTGGCTTAAGAGGGAATGGGTTTCCTGGCCATGAGCAGGAATCATCCACAGGAGTGACTACCAACTTTGGGCCTGGTGCCAGCTTTCCTCTCCACCAAGTGTTTGCTGTAAAGCTGTTTTCACAAAGACCAGGGCACATGATGGGAATTTTCATTTTAATGCTGTAAAAGAGGAGCAAAAGCAAGCAAAACCCAACCCAAAGAAATGGGTTCAGCCCAGTAGTCTGGTGAGGATGAATGAAGATGCAGTCCCTCCCACTGAGAACAAGTTGCCGTTCATAGAGCATGAGTGGCCTGCCTGGCAGTATCGCCACCTTGGGTCAGTGTTCATAGTTTATGATATCTAAATGTTTCTGGAATAAGTTAATATTTTTAAACTCAGTGTAACATAATAGTCAACTTTTTACCTAAAGCAGCAGTATTTATCAACAAATGTGGTGAATTTCTTTGAATCATCAAGTTGGAAGTACCAGGTCCACAGACATCTTCTCACCCACTAGGCATCCATCAGCATCCATGGATGTAATTGTTAAGGTATCAGAATTGAAGGGTATTCTAGATTGGCCTATACCTACGCGGACCTTCTCCATAGCTGGACTTTTCACGAGGAGGCTAGAGAGCCTCGGTATGAGCTCTTCGCTCTGAAGAGCTTGCTGAATCCACTGTGCATCTGTCCATAAACTAAGGATGGTGTGGGGACCGAAAGCTGCATGAGGAGAGAGAGAGGTCTTATTATTTTCTCTCCCTTCAGCACCACAGGGACGCAGTGCAGCTGTGTCTGCTGCAGCTCACTTTAGGCTCCTGCCTCAGCCAGGAAAAGCTTTTCTCATTTTGACATTTATTTAACAGATATTTATGGAGCATCTTCTGTAAATTGGACATTCGATAACAAAGCACAAGTGGCACAGTCCTTGCCCTCAGGAAGCTTATGGGTGTGGCTGACGGTAGAGTTGTAGCAGTAGTCTGCGGTAGGTCCAGAGGGCTAGTGGGCAGAGGGTGCTGAGGTTTGAAAGGTGTGCAGGAGATGACTTGGAGCAGGCACAGGGAGAGGCTGTGGGCTTGCGGAGCAGCATGGCGAAGGCCTGGGGGCTCAGGGTCGTGGTACTCCATGGAATTCCATGGGCTGCGCACAGTGCAGAGGGGATGCCCTGGCTGGAGTTGAGTCTGGAAGTGGCCATCAACGAATCTGAACTTTATCCTGATGGTTCTGAATGGAAAGTCACTGGAGGCTTTTAAGCAGGAGAGAGGTGTGAGTCAGGCTTAGCTCCAGTTTGGGTAAAGGACTGAGGGAGTTCCAACTCTGCCCGGCGCATTCTCATCACCTCTCTTAGCGCCTGTGTTCCTGGTTCCCTTGGACCTTCAAGAAGGCAGGGACAGAGCCCCAAGTCTAAGATAATTTCCTTGGAGAGAAAAGAGGAAGTGGTGGTGGATGGGTGGTTGGGTCAGGGCACTTAGTGAAAAGCAGAGCGTACAGGTGGCCTTGGACAAGTCACTTCACACCTGTGAGCTTCAGCTTCTTTATTAAAGGAAGATAGTGAGTATTACTCTTCTTTTCTCTCATCTCACCTGAATATTTTACGTGCCTAGCTAGGGCTTCCGGAGAAATCTCTCTGGTTTGCTTGTTATGTAAGGATTTGTTGAAATCCTCAAGAGCATATTAAGTGCATCCTGTTGCTGCAGCTTATCTCCTGGGATAAGAGTCGTGAAGACACCTTAGCCTTGGGATCAGTCTCACAGCTCTCTCTCCCTGTGGCACATAAAGATCAGTGTACAGAGGAGAGGGAGCAAACAATGAGTGAAGGCCAGGTGTGTTCTTGGCCACACCCACAGACAAAAAAGTGCTTGGACAAAGCTTCTAGAACTATTACTTAAGCCATGTGCCAGACATGATAAGCACTTACCTGCTTCTTAGTCTCATTTAGTTTGATTTTATGAAGTACATATATATTATCTCCATTGTATAGATGAGGAAACTGAAACTCAAAGAGGTGGAACTATTTGCTGATAGTGACACAGGAAGAAGGAGAAGAGCTGGAGTCTAGAGGCCATGCTCTCTGACTTCTGTGCACAGCGCTTGACATTCCATTGGTGCTCTTTCAGACCTTTCAGACAATGCAAAGGACACAGAGGAATCAAGGGATTCTCTTACAAACCTTGAAAACCCTATACAGAGCCCCCAGACAAACAAAACATGGTCTGAATCCTGGGGTCAGCGTGCCCACTTAGCACTTCCCTTCAATCAGTCGTTTTCCCCAAGTACGTTAAACAGGGCTGCTGCCTTCCCACCATATGGGCAAACTGCTTGGCAGCAAGGAATGTGCCTGCTTGTCTCCCAGGCTACTCTCCTTTGCACCTCAGCAAGGAAGGCAGGCCATGCATCCCGGGAAGCATAGTTATTCCTTCTACCAGAAGACCACCCCCTCATGTGGTTTGCCATGGACACTGAAGTCACTCCCTATCTCCCGGCCACGAGGAAAACTCCTTTAGAGGAGCCAGTGAAGCCAGTGGAGAGAGTAAAAGTGAGAATCCTGCCTGGCTGAACAAGATCTCTAATGCCCAGTTTTGGAAAGAATTGAGGCTGTCTGTGTCCACACCAAACCAGTTAGAGAATCTGCCCAGTAGAATCAATATTGTCAAAATGTCCATACTACCCAAAGCGATCTACAGGATTAATTCAATTCGTATCAAAATTCCAATGGCATTGCTTATAGAAGTAGAACAAATAATCTTAAAATGGAACCACAAAAGACCTCAAATAACTAAGACAGTCTTGAGCAAGAAAAACTAAGTTGGAGGCATCACACAACCTGATTTCAAATAATATTGTAAGCTGGATGTGGTGGCTCACACCTGTAATCCCAGCTCTTTGCAAGGCTGAGGCAGGAGGATTGCTTAAGCTCGGGAGTTCGAGAGCAACCTGGGCAACATGGTGAAACCCTGTTTCTATTAAAAAAAAAAACATCCAAAAATTAGCTGGGCATGGTGGTGTACACCTGTAGTCCCAGCTACTCAGAAGGCCAAGGTGGGAGGATCACCTGAGCCCAAGCATCTCATCAAGGCTGCAGTGAGCCATGATCATGCCACTGTACTCCAGCCTTGCTGACAGAGTGAGATCATGTCTCAAAAAAAAAAAAAATTATAATGCTATAGTAATCAACACACACACAACACACACACACACACACACACACACACACACACACACACACGGGGTGTGGGGGAGAGGGAGGAATATTATTCAGCCTTAAAAAAGAAAATCCTGACATTTGCAAGAACATGGTGGAACCCGTAGGACATTATGCTAAGTTAAAAAAGGCAGACACAGAAGGACAAATACTACTACAGGATCTCAGTTATATGTGGAATCTAAAAGAGTTGAACTCAGAGAGAGTAGAAGGGTTGTTGGGGAAATGGAGGGTACAAACTTGCAGGTCTAAGATGAAGACATTTTGGAGACCTAATGTACAGCATCGTGATGATAGTTAACAATATGGTATTGTATACTCGAAATTTGCTAAGAGAGTAGATCTTAAGTATTTTCACTACAAAAAGTAACTGTGTAAGGTGGTGGATATGTTAATTAGCTCGATTGTGGTAGTCATGTCACAGTGTGAATATATAAAATTTTTATTTGTCATTTATAACTTAATAAAACTAAAAAAAAAATTAAAGAATCTGCCTGGGTCACAGGAAGCCATCAGTCATACCCTAAGCTGTGTGTAAGCCCAAAGAATATGGTTTATAGCATATGGATGAGTGCCCTTGTGCCAATGCTGGGCTAAACCTTTACATCCAGTGTCTAATTAGGTAGCTTCTGTTATTATCCATGTTTTACCAAGGAGGAAACTGAGGCTTTTTGAGACTAGATTACATCATTTGGCCAATGTACCAGAGCTAGAAAGTTGCATAACCAAGATTTCACTTGAGCTTTTTTTAGCTCCACATCTTCTATTTTTCAGCTACACCAAAACGACTTCTTGAATTTAGCTTTGCTTTTCTGATAATAGTAACCACCACCTTTTATTGAGTGTCTCATCATGTGAGCCATGCATTATACATCCATCCCTTCTAATCCCAGTAGAACCTTGCAAGGAAAGTATCATTGTCCCTGTTTCGCATATGAAGAACCTGAGGCTCAGAGAGGTCAGGAATTTTGCCTAACAAGTTTCTTCTGAGACTAGAGTGAGCTCTCCACTGTCATCCTGTGTTTCCTTCATTCCTTACTTTTTCAAGTTCTTAGGAGGAAAGGACTCAAAAAAAATTATGCATGAATTTCCTTTAATTTCACAACAACCCTAAGGATTGGGGGTTGGTATCTCTGTTTTACAAAAGAAGAAACTGAGGCTCAGAGATGTTAAGTGATTTGTTCAGCATTACACAGCTGGCAGTTGGTGGAGCCCCAATCCGTACAGGCTCTCCTCGTTAGCTCACTTGCCTCCCCCATTCCCACCCCTGTTACCACCTTTCAGCTCTGTCTCCTTGCAATTGGAGCAGAAAATCCAGCCTTTATTTCTCCAGGTCCTAGTAGTCTTGGGAGTCTGGGGGATTTCCGGCTCCTCTGAATTCCTTCTTTTGGCCTACTCTGCCTCTAGCACCTCTCCTAAGAGTCCTTTTCACTGTTGTTATAGCAAGGGTCTCATCCGGAGGAAAGCTGCCTTGAGGTTGGAACTGTTCGGCTGCTTATCAGCAAGGCTTCAGGGCCTTGCCATAGCAACTTTCTAAGCCAGCCATCTTGTGACCTGTTCTGACTCAGGGCCCCTGGGAATCCCCTGGTTGCAGATGTTTGCAGTGACTAGGATGCTGCATTGAGCTCCCAGGACTAGTTTTCTGGCCAAGGCCATTTTAGGAAGGCTTCTGTTCCAGCTGTGCTTGGAGAGTCGAGATCCAGAGCCTCCGAACCTTAAGAATGCAGGGTCATGTGAAGTCTAGAGCTGGGGTTTTTAGCTAGGGGCTTATGGGTAGGTGTTAGGGATTTAAGAGCCCCCTGTAATCATAGGTATGGTTACACACACAGAGAGAGTATATACTTTGCTGGGCAGAGTATCCGTAGCTTTCCTCAAACTCTCAAATGTGTCTGTGACTTTTAAAGTTTAAGAGCACTGGTCTAGGGAGAACCCAGCGTGTTGTGGGCCAGTGTGCTCCCTTGGGCACCAGCCTCTCAGATTCCAGAATCATGGGAGACCACACCAGGCCTCTGTTGTTCTGCTTAGGTGTGAACTGTGATACGGTACCAAATATTGCTGAAGTTCACAATTATAACTATAAACATACAGCTGCCCTTTGGGATGCTCCAAGTACTTTTTATTCCATAAAAGTACAACTGTCCTGTGTGGTGCCCCCAGTGCAATCACAAAAATGCACGCCCAGCACCCCAAACATGTCAACATGTTTGAACATAGTGTATTCACCCCGCAAGTGGTAACCATTTTTTAATTTTATTAAATTTTAAATAATTTTAAATACATTTTTGTTTTGTTTTACTGTTACTATTGTTATTATTTAGTCAGGAGCCAGGACCCAGATGGTTATTTAGTCACTGAGTGATTAAAACCTATATGTCAGGAGCTGTGCTATATTTAGAAGATATGGTGACAAACAAGAAAGGCAGGGTACCTGCCCTCTTGGAATCGGTTGGAATGGCAGATAATGGTCCATTATCTGCCATTCCAACTGATTCATCAACTGATGCTGAATCATATCAGCATCGTGCCTGGCTCACAGGACATTTCTATATGTATTTGTTGAATGACTGTGGAATGAATTTTGAATGCAGTCATTATTAGAAAGAAGTCAAGGTGCTGCAGGTGGCAGACAAGGAAACTTCATCACTTCTGGTGGGTCAGGGAAGGGGAAGAGGCGCTCAGGCTAAGGGGTCTATGCCCCAGGCCACTAGGAGTTCCACAGGACTGTTCACCAGGGGCTGGCATTCCCATGAAGACCCAGTATCTGGAGGTGGGGGTAGAGGGCTGGAATACTGAAAACCAAGGGTTTAGGAACCTTGTGTAAATGATATTCATGTGGTTCAAAGGTACGATGACACTTACACTCTGCTCAAGTGGTGATGGGCCCTGGCTTGCACACATGTTGCTCTTCCAGGTTACAAGGGAGGCTGTTGTTCAACCAGTATTTATTTGTGTGGCACGTTCTGGGTTGTGAACCCTACTTCTGTCAGGAGGCAGGAAGGATGGGAGGACACCCCGTCTGCAGCTGAAGATAGCAGGGCTCCAGCCATCACTGGCAGTGGCTGTGGACACACAGTGCAGTGTCTGAGCAGTGAGTGAAAGGACTCCCTCACTGCCTGAGGGCTTCACTCACCTATACTAGCGAGAAGCCTCTGAATATTGGCATGGAAGGGAAGCATTAGCATATTAAGGGTAAAATCAAAGTCAGAGCAAAATTCAAAGTCTGCTCTTGCCCCTGAAGACCCTGAAAGGCCCCAGTGACTGTCAGCCCATTCACCTCCTCTCCCCCTCACTGCTCCCCAGCCCCACGGCCTCTTATTGGTCTTTCTGGGCACCAGGCTCCCCTTGCCTCCTGGCATGCTGTGCCCTCTGCCTGGCATATTTAGATGGATATACAGAAGTGGTTTCTAACCTCCTCTCTCTCATCATGTGTTGTGGGCTATGATACCCAACCATTAGTAACAGCAGCTGATGAGGACAGTGAACATTAGCTAGAGAGCACACCCCTGGTCCCCCCACCAGGCATTCTTAGAAGAATAATAATCCCCCACCTGTTCCCCCTATGTACCATTATTAGAATAATAATAAACTTCCACCAGGTCCCCCCCCAGCATTATTAGAATAATATTAATAATAATCCCCCACTCGGTTGGTCACCTTACCCAGCCTTACTAGAATAATAATAATTCCCTACCAGTTCCCCCCACCCGGCATTATTAGAATAATTATAACCCCCCACCAGACCCCCCCACCTGGCCTTATTAGCATTACTATTAGAAACTGGCCTCTAGCGATTCTGGTAATTGTGATATGTGCCCTTCTACTACCACTGGTTAAGAATTAGGGGTTTACGAATTGAGCTCCCTAACTAGACCATGGACTTCCCTCATATGCTCTCTTACTGTTTTTGTATCTGTGGCATCTAGTCCCAAACCTGGTATATACTGAGGGATCAAATTTTTCTGAGGGAGTGAATGAGTATTGTAGAGATAATATCTTGCTTCTTTTCATTTTCCACAGTGTATTTTGAGAATGCATTTTATATAATTCTAGAGGAACTAGATTGACACAAACTCCGTTCAACCCATGAAAGTCTGTGCTTCCCCAGTGGTCTCTGGAAAGCAGCGGAACAGTTCAGCTGGATCACTGCTTGGTGCCGGGCATGCTGGGTCCTCCCCGGGCCTCCTGCTGTGGATGTATGATCCAAACTTGCCGAGGCTCAGCTACACAGCAAGTTCCCAGAGAGTGGCAGTCTCTGTCCTACTGTGAAGGGAGCAGCAGTCTTCTAGGAACTTCCTTGCTTTCCTGCCCTTCCTTCAGAGCTAGAAAGCTCTTACTTCCCTTACCTGAGAGCTAGAAGTAACATTAGAGATTGCTTTGGTTATCCACTCCTGCCTAATCCATCACCCCTGTTACTCAGTGGTTTAAAACAACAGCAGTTGTTTATTATATCTCGTGGTTTCTGTGGGTCAGGAATTGGGAAGAGCTTGGCTTGGCAGTTCTGGCTTGGATCTTTTATGCAGTTGCAGTTAGACAGTGGCTGGAACTGGAGTAGTTTGGGGCCAGCACCACTGGAGGCTGGCAGGCTGCTGCTCTTTCTGGCCATCTCAGGACTGTCCCCTGTGGTCACTTCATAGGGCCTGTTTGGACTTCCTCATGGCATGGTCACCTCAGAGTTCCCATATGCAACTCAAAGCTCTAGAGGCAGGTGTCCCCAGAGAGAGCCAGGTGAAAGCTGTATAACCCTTTATAGCCTCATTTTGGAGGTCACACATCATCATTTCTGTTACATCCTATTTGTTAGAGGTCATTTGGGGAAATTGAAATGAAACTCCACTTCCTGAGAGGAGGAATGTCAGGTAATTTGCAGACATGTTTCAGAACCACCACAGAGATACCCAGTTTACCCCTTCATTCCACACTTGAGACTCCTGAGGTTTGAGGGGGAAGAGCCTTGTCCAGAGGCACCCAGCCTGGCATGGGCAGACCTGGAGTGTGGCCCAGCTCCTGGGCCTTTGGCAGGCCTGCTAGGAAGTGATCTCACTTTCCCTTCCTGCCCCTCCCCTCACAGTAGGATGGAGACTGCCAATCTCTGGAAACCTTGCTGTGTAACTAGGCCTCAGCAAGTTTGATAACGACATGCACAATAGGCTGAGTCACAAATCTAGAGCTCTTAAGAGAGGGTTGGGGCTCTTTGGGGGTCACCAGCATAGAATATTTCAGGGAACAGATAAGAGCCCTTAGGGAGCAAACAGAAGAGATTAGCATCCTAAGATAAAAGTCCAAGCAGGAGGGGGTGACTGTGCAGAGTGGTAGGAGAAAGGCCCAGAGGGTGTGGTGTCTGGAAGTCCCATGAGGGGAGTGGTCTTAGAAGAAATGAGTTGGAAGAGGAGGACAGAAAGGTGTCCCTGGGGAAAGGCAGCGTGGAAGTCGCTAAGGACCTTGTCTGACTCCAGCACCCTGCCCTTCCCTCCCTACCACTGCATCCAGGCCTGCTTGGGTCTAGGCCTTGTAGATGCAGAGGCCAGGGCCTTGCCTCTCTGCCTCCAAACAAAGCCTCACTCAGGGTCACTCTTTGAATGGCAGCAGGCACTTACCCAGGCAGGCGACAGGCTCCTCTCTGGTGACCCTGTGTTGGTTGTGCCCCTAAGGCACTGGGTAGGGCTTTGCAGCCAGCCCCGGGCAGGTGACACGTGGCTAGCACCAGCAGTCCTGTCCTTTCCCAGCTTCTTGGAATGTTCTCAATTTGTGGCCCTGAGTTTTCTTTTGGCCTCAGTCCCTCTCTTTTCTGGCTTTCCATCACAGAGAGAAGCCGCTACCCTTGGAATTTGACGAATGCCAGTTCAGTAGGCCCTGACATTTGTTTCCATGGCCCTTTCTTCCCTCAGAGAAGCCTTAGAAAGTATTTTGCCCACCCCTGATAAAACTTCTCCCGTGAGACCAAGTCCCACTTCTGTGCTTCGTGTTTTCGGCAAAATCTGTTTGCTTTTTGTATGGTCTCTGCAAATACTGAATTTTTTAAAAAGAAAAAAAAAAAAAAACAGGAAATGACCTTTCTAGTATATTTGGAAAACAATTTGGAGCTTGTGATGGAATCTGCCTGAGCAATGAGGACTAATAGCTGCAGACTTGGAACAGACCATGTAGCTCTTGGCAGAGCCTGGGGCCTCTTCAATTTACAAAGCTAGGGGGAATATTAAAAACCCAGGGGAGAAGTGGCTTCCTGTGGGGAAATGCCCTGAGCAAGCACCTGCAGGCATCATAATCTCTGACCCCAGGGCCCCAAAAGGTCTGGGGACAGAGTATAAGGGCTTCACCCTTTGTCCTGGGCATTCAAGGTCAACCAAATGTCTGGCAGTCATTCAGATCCCGCAAGACACCAAAACTTCCTGAGGATAAGGAAAAGAAAGAGCTTCGTTCTTTAGCACCCCATAGGGCTCAGGCTGAGCTAGGAGATTCTAGATTGTTTTTAGACTCAGATTGCCTGTTGGCTCTCTGGGTCACTCTCTATCCAACTTTTCTGTAGATTTCAGCAAAAACCACCTCCTCAAAGAGGCCTTTCCTGATCATATAGCCATTAACTCAATGATCCACATGCAGAGAACCTTCTCCTCTTCTCCCATAGCACATATCATAATCTGTGATGATAGATTCATTTACTTGTTCAGTGCCTTTTTCTTTTTACACATCGTAACTATCTTTTTTAGTTTCCAGTGTATACCCTGTGCCTGGCACAATGCCTGGCATATAGAAGGTGCTCAGTACATTGAATGAACAAATGAAATATCAAGACTGGAAGGCTTGGAGGCTGGATGTGGTGGCTCATGCCTGTAATCCCAACACTTCGGGAGGCAGAGACAGAGGCAGGTGGATCACTTGAGGTCAGGAGTTCAAGATTAGCCTGGCCAACATGGTGAAACCCATCTCTATTAAAACTACAAAAAAAAAAAAAAAAAATAGCTGGGGGTGGTGGCTCATGCCTGTAATCCCAGCTACTTGGGAGGCTGAGGCAGGAGAATCACTTCAACCAGGGAGGCGGAGGTTGCAGTGAGTGGAGATTGTGCCACTGCACTCCAGCTTGGGCGACACAGTGAGACACTGTCTCAAAAAAAAGGAAGAAAGAAAGAAAGACTGGAAGACTTGGAGATGATATTTCAAACTTCATTATTCAGATGGTGGGAAAGGAAGCTGAGAGAGAAAAGGGGACTCATCAGGGGTCACCCTGCTGCCTGGATGTTGAACCAGATCTTCAGCCACTGTTAAGGTGCAGGGCCGCACATTCTTTCCTCTTTCTTCCCTGTAATCTAGAACATCTTCTATTATTCACTCATTCATCAACTATTCATTGAGCTTCAAGTATGTGCCGGGCCTTCTGGACGTAACAGTAAACACACCAGCCAGGGACACCACTTCTGTGGAATTTATATTCTTACCACTCAATACTGTAAAGCACCAAAGAAGGAAGTTTTAGTCTTCGGTAGCACCATTAAACAGAGTAAAAACAAAGGAGCTGAATGAAATGTCCAAAGGCAGGTTTTACTAACTCAGCCCACAAATGAACCATACGAATAATTTATTAATTGCATGCCGTTTACATTCCACATCACTCAGTATACTTTCTGCATCATCATCATATTGAATCTTCACAGCAGCCCCCTGAGTTGCAGGGTGTGACTGTTAGCCCTGCTTTGCTGAGGTGAGGGGAGTTGTGCGCGGCCTCACAGCTGGTAAACAGCACAGCTGGGCTGGACGAGCACCCTAGATGCCTTCTACCCTGCCACCCATTCCCCTCAGAGATTTGTAATGTCATTAGGGACTCCCAAGGGGGCAGTGTGATGTGGCTAAGAGAGCTCTGGACCAGGAGTTAGGACTGCTAGATCAAGAACCCTGGACGAGACCCTTTCCCTTTCTGAGCCTCAGTTTCTGCACCTGTTGATGAGAGGCTTGTCTAGATGAGCTCTGTGATGTCTTCCAGTTAGAGTCTACAACTTTTCATTAATTGAACAGCTGTTCGCCCTGTGACAGTCCTGAATGAATCAAAGCTGTCTCCCTGCTGGAGATAGGTCATGGGCTATTGAAAGTAAAGACTCAGAACTCAAGAGAGAAAAGATTGTAGACCCATGTGTTTGGGCATATTAGTAATCATTTATTGAGAACATCCTTCCATGTCAGTATACTTAAATGGATCTGCCTGATTTTTTTTTTTTTTTAATCATTGAAGGTTTCTGAGCTGGGTGTGAGGATGAGCCAGCTGATGTTTGGGAATGTCCCCCTTGAAGCAAAGGACAGAGAGCTTGAGGATGAATTGGGGGTGGGGTGGGGTGGGGGGCAAGACGAGGAATAAGTGAGAAGACTGGAGGCAGAAAAAAACGATTGGGGAAGGTTGGAGTAGACCGAATAGAGATGATGAAGCCTAACCGAGGCCATGATTATTGCATGGAGAAAATGGGAGGATGGACCTGAAGTACTGAAGAGAGAAAATAAATGAACCTGGGTAATTGAGCTTTAAGGTGCAGGATGCCTTTTTAAAGAGAGGAAGAAGTCAGGCATGTGTTAAGGGTAATAGGCTTTTGACTTGCATAATTGATTATGGAGGTGGCTGTTGACTAAGAGAATGAATGAGAGGGAGTCCTGGAGGAGGGAGAGCATAATTCTGTTCATATCCTCCGGGTGGGTTCAGCCAGATGTCTGCAGCTCCGCAGTGAGAGCATCGACATTGAAATGAATGGAAGATGATGTCATGAGAGAGGATGAGATGTGTAGAACAGTTAGAGGAAACAGTACAAGAGAGTAAAGGATGGAATTAAGGGGGTATACAAGTAGTCAAGGTGTTGTACTAGGAGAATGTAAAAGAACATTCCAAGAAGTTGGAGGCAGTTGCTTTATTGCCTAAGCCTCAGTTTCCTCATTTTTAAAATGAGGATTAGAATAGTGCCTGTTCATTGTGTTTAGGGTTACATGAGAGAATACATGGAAGGCACTTAACTTTGCAAATCAGAAGTAGAACTCATGCAGTAATTCATCGTTCATTCCGTAGTAAGAGTCAAGCACCAGCACATGCCAGGAATTGGGTCAGCCCTTTGGAGTACCCGGAGGAACAAAAGGGAAGTCCGAGTGCCTGACCTCGTAGGAGAGGAATTGTGAAAGAAAAAAGACTCAGTATCATAAAAATGTGATTTCCATCTATATTCAGGTACCAGATATTACTGTATACATTTAGTGCAGTCCTGATAAATACAAGAGAATTTGGGGGACAAGTTAAATGACTATTTTTTTTCTTTTAACCCAAAAGTTCTTCTAGAGACAAATGGCTATTAAACTCATAAAAAAACAGACTAGCAAAAACAGCCAGAAAAAAAAAAATCAAAGTCAAAAAAGATTTGAACCATGAGAAGGAAACCTACAGTTATTTTTTTTTAATTTAAAGCTAAAGTAATAGAAAACATGTTACTAGTACATGAGTAGATAGATCAGTTGAAGAGATTCAAAGATTCAGAAACAGACCCTCATGTATGTTAACAATGATAACTTTTCAAATCAGTAAGGAAATGATGGATTACTCCACAAATGATTTGAGATAGGTAGAAAAAAATGAAGGTGGCTCTGTAACTCATAGCTTATTACAAATAAATTCTAGATCAATCAAAGATTTAAATATGAAAAGTGAAGCCATAAAAGTACTAGAGGCCAGGCATGGTGGCTTACACCTGTAATCCCAGCATTTTGGGAAGCTCAGGCAGGAGTATCACTTGAGCCTAGGAGATGAAGACCAGCCTGGGCAACATAGTAAGACCCCATCTCTTAAAAAAAATTATCTGGGCATTTTGGCCTGTACCTGTAGTCCCAGCTAATCAGGAAGCTAAGGTAGGAGGATCCCTTGAACCCAGGAGTTCAAGGTTGCAGTGAGCTAAGCTGACACCACTGCACTCCAGCCTGGGTGACAGAACGAGACTGTCTCAAGAAACCAAGTACCAGAAATAAACAAGGGGGTTTCTTTACTAATCTTAGAGTGGGGAAGACATTTCTAATTATATTCCAAAGCCCAGAAACCACAAAATAAAATACAGATTAATTTTACTAATGAATATAAAAAATGTGTGTGGGGAGAAGTGTTAAAAATAAAGTACAAATGACAAGTAAAAAATACTGGTAAATACTAACTAGACAAAAGACTCAATCGCCTTAATATATTAAGAGCTCCTACAAATCAATAAGAAAAAGACCTAAAATCCATTAGAGATGGACAAAGGGATTTGAAGAAACAGTAAACAGAGAAAGAGATGCATATGGGAAGAGGCTCAGGTTTGCTCCTAGGAGCAGTAGGAACTAAAACAATCAGGCACTATTTTTAAAATCACCTTTTAGATTAGGAACAAAACAGCATCAAGATGAATCTGGTGAAGCAAAGTACTCATCTCATAAACCTTCTGGGAATTGCTATAGTTTGAATATGTTCCCTCCAAAATGCCAATGTGATAATGTTAAAAGGTAGGGTGTTTAAGTGGTGATTCGATCATGAGGGCGCCTTCCTTGTGAATGGGATTAGGTGCCTTTATAAAAGAGCTGGAGGCCAGGCACCGTGGCTCATGCCTGTAAGCCCAGCACTTTTGGGAGGCCAAGGCAGCTGGATCACCTGAGGTCAGAAGTTTAAGACCAGCCTGTCCAACATCGTGAAACCTCATCTCTCCTAAAAATACAAACATTAGCAAGCCTGTAATTCCAGCTACTTGGAAGGCTGAGGCAGGAGAATTGCTTGAAGTTGGGAGGAGGAGGTTGCAGTAAGCCAAGGCCATGCCCACTGCATTCAGCATGGGCGACAGAGTAAGACTCCATCTCAAAAATAAATAAATAAAAGGGCTTGAGAGAGTGAGTTTGACCCTTTTTGCCTTTCTGCCATTTGCCCTATGAGGACACAGTGTTCAAGGTGCTGCCTTGGAAGCAGAGAGCAGGCCTCACCACAGGCTGGCACCTTGATCTTGGACTTTGCAGCCTCCAGAACTGTGTGAAATAAATTTCTGTTCTTTAGAAATTACTCAGACTCATTTTGTTGTAGCAGCACAAAACAGACTGAGAGACAGGAACTAATTTCTGTGGGAAGAATTTTGCAATACCTATTATAATAAAAAAGTCCTTTGAGGTGGCAATTACACATTTATGGAAACAACCCTCAGGCCCATCAATAGGGAAGTAATTAAATCAATCTACAATGGTGATCGTGTGGACAATAAAAGGAACAATTTAGTTATTACTTTGGGTTTGTTTTCAGTGCCTTGATGTAATCAGTGCTGTAATGGCTTCAGAGCGATCTACAGTTGTTTCCAAAGCATATGTACATATATATATTTTTTGAAATAGAGTCTCACTTTGTCACCCAGGCTGGAGTGCAGTGGTGTAATCTCAGCTCACTGCAGCCTCTGCCTCCCAAGTTCAAGCAATTCTCCTGCCTCAGCCTCCTGAATAGCTGGGACTACAGGCATGCACTACACCCAGGTAATTTTTGTATTTTTAGTAGAGATGGGGTTTCACCATATTGGCCAGGCTGGTCTCAACTCCTGACCTCAAGCAATCCACCTGCCTCGGCCTCCCAAAGCCAAGACATATTTTTAAATGAAAAAAAAAGGCAAGATGGAAAACAAAATTTTATTTTAAATAAAGGAAAAAGGAAGGGAAGGAGAAAAAGAGGGAACACGTATATATTATAGATTTTGTCTGGAAGGACACCAGAATATGCTTGCCTTGGGGAGGGTGTCTGGATAGGATGGGAAGGAGACTACGCTCTTATCTCTGTCCATTTGCACCTTTTGAATTTTAGACCGCACACAACACATAATCTAATTTTAAGACAAAGTGAATGTGTTCACTATAAAAAAGAAAATATAACCGATTTAAAAATCTTATAAAAATATTAATGTAGGTAATTATATCAGATTATTTTTCATTTAACTATATGTGAACATTTTCTCATGTCTTTAAAAAATGTTCACAAGTGTAATTTTAATGCCTGAATGGTATTTCATTTAGATATAAATGAGTTAAATATGTATATATTAATAATTCTCCATTGTCCATTTAGGACATTTAACATGTCCATTTAGAAACTCATTTTGGTGTCTTTAGTTTCCTGCTATTACAAGTAATACTGTGGGCCGGGCGCAGTGACTCCGGGCTGTAATCCCAAAACTTTGGAAGTCCAAGCCAGGAGGATCACTTGGTTCACATAATGAGATTCCCATCTCTTAAAAAAAAAAAAAAAAAAAAAAAAAAATTGGGCATGGTTTAGTCCCAGCTACCCAGGAGGCTGAGGCAACAGGATGGCTTGAGCCCAGGAGGTTGAGGCTACAGTGAGCCATGATTGTAGTACTACACTCCAGCCTGGGTGACAGCGAGACCCTGTCTCAAAAAAAGTAATAATACTGTGTGAACATCTTTGTACACTTTATCTTCATGGACATCTTGGATTTTTTTCTTAGAATAGGTTATTGTAAACTGATTTAGTAGCTCAAAGGTATGAAAAAAGTTGAGGTTTCTGGATACACACTGTCAAGTCACTGCCCGAGGAGGTCCTGGCAGTTTACACATGAGAATGACCATTTTCTGACATGCTTTCCAACTCCCAGGATTCTTCATTTTCCCATTTACTGTTGACTTTATTATTATTTTTTTAAATTTTTATTTCTTTGAGTCATAGTTTTGTTCTTGTTGCCCAGGCTGGAAAGGCACAATCTTGGCTCACCGCAACCTCTGCCCCCCAGGTTGAAGCAATTCTCCTGCCTCAGCCTCCCAAGTAGCTGGGACTACAGGCACATGCCATCACGCCCAGCTAATTTTTAAAATATTTTTAGAGACAGGGTTTTACCATGTTGGCCAGGATGGTCTCAATCTTCTGACCTTGTGATCCGCCTGCCTTGGCCTCCCAAAGTGCTAGGATTATAGGCGGGAGCCACTGCATCCGGCCTGCTGTTGACTTTAAAGATGAGAGGGTGAGTGACAAATACAAATATGGCAGAAAAGTGAAATTATGTGTTTCTGCTTTGGATTGGAGAGCTCCCCAGACCCGTCTTCGTCTTCGGAATTGCTGTTCCCTGAGGGGATAGGGTAGCTGGAGGATGTTGGCCCAGTTGATGTTTTGTAGGATTGGGCTTTGAGTGTGGCACTTGCTGTCTCCATGTCCTGAGGGCCATGTCCTGCACTGGGCAGCTTGTAACATCAGACGGCAAGCGTGAGATCAAAGCCCCAGGAGACATTCCAGCTGGAAGCTAGCCTTTCGGTGGAGTCTGTAACTCCATCCCATGGTGTCAGTTCCTAGGACAAGAACACCTGCGCAGCCCTCCACAGGGCATGGGGGCCTTTCTCACCACTCCCAAGAAAGAACCGCTTCTCCTCCCCACAGGGGGGCAGGTTGGCAGCGGGGGAGAAGACAAACTCCCTTTCCTTCAGAGGCCTGAAAGTGAAATCCAGCGAGTGTGCAAGGAGCACCTGCTGTTTACCAGGTGTTGGGGGAGAATCAGGGAATGGCACAGCCGGAGTCTGTTGGCTCAGCTACCAGGATTAGGTTTCAGCTGGACATGGGAGAAATCCACACAAAATTCCTGTTCCTGTGGAGGTGACATTCTAACTGAGGAAAAAGAGCTGAGGACTTGGAGGCTCCAGGAGCCGGCGTGGCCTGCTCGGGGTTTGTCCCTCCCCAGAGCAGTGGGTTTCAGGTTGGGCTGAGGCCCTTCTGAGCTGTGGCTCTAAACCAGCCTCACTCACCTCAGAGGACAGCTGTGGCCACTGAGTGCATGATGTGTGTGAAAACACGGGCACCTGGTCCATGGTACCTTTCCTTATTGCAGGAATAATTTCGGCATCATTTTTATCCTATTATACTGTTATTATCATAAGCCATTTCTCTGTCCTGAATCACAGAGCAGTTTTCCCAGAGGGAGAGGACAGGAGTGAACCTCTGTGATCTGCAGAAGGAGCCACCTCTGGAACTTCTGAGAATTCTTTTAGTCAAGGAGGTGGCGGAGCGTGACTGGGGCAGTACTGAGGGCCACTAGGAAGATAGGCAGGGTGCGCCATCTGCTGCAGCCCGGGGGAATTGCTGTGGACAGTGTCCTGGCCTCCTCTATTTTACACAGGGGAAACGCAGGCCCGAAGAAAGGCAGGGTCTTGCCCAGGGTTTGGTGACAGAGCTTGGGTTTAAGGTCACGTGTCTCATTCTTTGCTCTTTCTACCATGGGACACCTCCCTGTCTCACGTATCTGATCTTTGAGTGCCCCTAATTCATTTTTTAGGTGTCTCTTCTGAGCTAGGTGTTGTGGGGGGATGTGGGCCCAGCTCTCCATACTGATTCTCTCTCTCTCTCTCTCCACCCCCTCCCCCTCTCCCCTCTTAGTCCCCCCTCTCTCCTTCCTCCCCTTCTCTCCCACACATACACACACCCTCCATACTGATCCTCTTCTCCTCTGTGACACACACACACTCACTCACTAGGTGTTGTGGGGGATATGGGCCCAACCCTCCATAATGATCTTCCTCTCCTCCCTCTCACACACACATGCCCCTCTACAGTACTTACTGGCTCAGCCCCACCCTACTTGCTTTCTGGGTACTTCCTGCCAATGTCAGCTACCTTATAAAAGCCTTGCATAATAATTTGGGTTTATAAAAACTTCAACCATTGAAAAAATATAGACTTAGAAAACGAAAGTTCCCCTTAATCACAAACAACAACAATTGACAAGGTTGATACATGTTTTTCAGATTTTTTTCATATGTCTGCTGTCTTTCCTCACAGGAACTGAGTTTTATTTTAGGTGTTGTTTTGCAACCTCCATTTTTCAATTGCCAGTTTATCTCAGACATTGTCTTATGTCAGTACAGGTCCGTCTGGCACATTTCTTACTTTATTATTATTTTTTTACTGACATGTCATTGTACGTATTTGTGGGGTACAACTTGATGTTTTGATACATATATGTTGTATAATAATCAAATTGAGACAGCCTATCCATTATCCCATGCATTTATAATTTCTTTGTGATGAGAATATTCAAAAGCCTCTCTAGTTAGTTTGTAATATAGAATGCTTTATCTTGCCCAGGCTGCAGTGGCACAATCTCAGCTCACTGCAAACTCCGCCTCCTGGGTTTGAGTGATTCTCCTGTCTCAGCCTCTAGAGTAACTGGGATTACAGATGTGTGCCACCACACCTAATTTTATATTTTGAGTAGAAGCAGAGTTTCGCCATGTTGGCCAGGCTGGTCTTGAACTCCTGACCTCAGGTGATCCACCCACTTTGATCTCCCAAAGTGCTGGGATTATAGGTGTGAGCCACTTCACCTGGCCTAGAATACCTTATTGTTAACCATCACCATACTGTGCAATAGAATAGGAACTTATTTCTCCTATCTAACTGTAACTATGTACCTGTTGACCAACTTTCCATCCTTTTCTCTCCTCTTCCCCCACTATTCTCTGATAACTACTGTTCTCTGCTTCTATAATACTTTTTTTTCTTTTTTTAAGATTCCATGTATGAATAAAATCATGCATATTTGTCTTTCTGTGTCTGGCTTATTTCACTCAACATTGTGTCCTCCAGGTTTATTCATGGTGTCTCAAATGACAATTTCATTCTTTTTTGTGGCTAAATGGTATTCCTTTGTGTATACGTACATTTTCTGTATCCATTCAATCATGTTGGACATTTGGGTTGATTCCATGTCTTGGCTAGTATAAACAGTGCTCCAGTAAACATAGGCAGGCAGATGTCTTCTAGACATACCAATGTCATTTCTTTGGATATATACCTAGTAGTGGATTGTTGGATTATCTGGTAGTTCTGTTTTTAATTCTCTCAGAAACCCTCCATACTGTTTTCCATAGTGGCTGTATGGCACGTTTCTTTTTTTTTTTCTTTTGAGATGGAATCTTGCTCTGTCACCCAGGCTGGAGTGCAGTGGCGTGATCTCAGCTCACTGCAACCTCTGCTTCCCAGGTTTAAGTGATTCTCCTGCCTCAACCTCCCAAGTAGCTGGGATTACAGGCTCACACCACCATGCCGGGCTAATTTTTGTGTTTTTAGTAGAGACGGGGTTTCACCACGTTGGCTAGGCTGATCTCGAACTCCTGACCTCAGGTGGTCCACCCACCTCGGCCTCCCAAAGTGCTGGGATTACAGGTGTGGGCTACCACACCTGCCCGGCATATTTCTTTTTTATGAATACTTCATAATTCACACAATGCCTAACCTCCTGGTGGACATTTGGGTGGTTTCCTATACATTGCTATTGCTGACCATGTGCAGAAAACATCCTCACACTGCTAAAAACATTGGGCATTTGCCTGAGTGGGTCTAGAACTGGGATTTGCTGGGCCCACCCCACTGGACTGTGAAGTCAAGTCAGGCCACTGCTTAGACCACCCCTCCCACTTCCTAATTCAGGTCTGCCAGGTAGCCAGAGTTCATGCAATGACTGCTACTTAATTGTCTTCAGAAAACCATAGGTACTCAATGAGAGAGATACTAGTATCCCCTTAGCAAATTAACCTTTTATTAATATAGTAGCGGTACTTCTTGTTGCCAAGAGTACAGATAGACAACCTGTGTGCTACTGGTGGGAATATAAAAATAGTACTGACTTTATAAGTCTTTCTGCCAATTTTTTGTCATAAATACCACTGTGCCATTTGGGAAAGCAACTTGGAAATGTGTCAAAAGTCTAAAAATTCCTTCACCCTTCCCTTTATCCCGGCAATTCTAGGAATATACTCTCAGGAAATAGTTAGGGATGGGCACAGAGACTTACATAAAGGCCCCGTGCCGTATATGGCGGTAGAAAACTGGAAAGTATCTCCGTGTTCATTTCTGGAGGACTGATCCTAGAGTAAATCATGGCCCATCCAAGTATGCTGGCACAAAACCCATGTGGAGGGAGCCTTAGCGACATGTTCTAAAGCATCCCAGAGAGTAGGCTATAAAACGCAACATAAAGTATGGCCCCAAATCATTTCTGAATGTATGTGGCTCTTCTTTATATATGTGGCGCTCTTCTCTCTCTAGGCTGTGTTACCAACCACTAGAGCTGTTAACTACCATCTCTGTAGTAAGAACTACTAATTTCATATCTTTCCTCCCACTCCACCCCTCTTCTGAGCTCCAGCCTCCTCATTCCATGTACCTAAGGCTCTGCCTCTCCCCTTGGAGGGCTCACAGGCATATCAGCGCTACTGTGGCCAAATAGGACTTTATGCCCCCAAATATTCCTCCTCTGATCTTACTCATGTCAGCAAACCACACATCTGTCCACCTTTATTCACATCAATTACCCATCGTCCAACACTACGTCTTGCTGGTTTGATTTCCAAGTTACATCTAGAATCCTCACCACCACCTTCCTCCACCCACCTTCTTGGCACCTGAACTTCTCTAGGAGCCTCCTAACTTGCCCCTTCCCAGCACTGCTCTGCCTGAACACTGGAGTCATCTTTGAAAATGCACAGCTGCTCCTTCATGACCTGGCCTAAAGCCCCTCAGGGACCAAGTTCCAGATGTGGCCTGGCCCCTGCCTACCTCAGCAGTGTCCTCGCTGTCATTGCCCCTCTTCTGCCATACTCCTGCCTGCTGGCTCTTCCTGTTTTTCCAAGCCCCCTTGACTGCCTTCCTTGGAACCTGCACACATGTTCTTCCCCTCTCTTTAATGCTCTTTCCCTCACTCTTCATCTACATGAAGCCTCGTCATCCTTGGTTCTCAACTAAAATGTCACTTCATGACCCTCAGCCTTGGGCAGGCCCTAGCGATCACTCCAGCAGCCTGCATTCTCCCTTGAAGCCCTGCACACCAAGGCCAGGACTTAGGTCTAAGGTGATTTTATGCCGCCTGTGGTAGATGGTAAGCTCTGTGAGGTCAGGGACCATGGCCAATTTGCTCATAGCGGCATCTGCAGTCTATGGCCAGTGCCTGGCATGTGGTATGGATAAATGTATGTAGTTTGTCAATAATTTTAATTAAAGAAAAGTCTGAACCCATGTTTTTCAAGATGTTGATGGTGGTTGTCTGGGTATGGAATTATGAGTGACTTGTTTTGTTCTTTGTACTTTTCTGTGCTTTTTGCTTTGTTTTCATTGAGAGGCAGTAACTGTCATTTTGACAGAAGCCACCTGTGCCAGGGAACTGGAGCTGTCCTCTGTGCAGAATGCATCTGGACTTACCTCTGCCCCCCGCCTCCTGTTCCCACAGGCCTGAGGAGCGATGCGACAGGCATGATGGAGGTCGAGTCCTCCTACTCGGACTTCATCTCCTGTGACCGGACAGGCCGTCGGAATGCGGTCCCCGACATCCAGGGAGACTCGGAGGCTGTGAGCGTGAGGAAGCTGGCTGGAGACATGGGCGAGCTGGCACTTGAGGGGGCAGGTAAGAGCCAGCAGGTCCTTGGCACTCCTGCATGCCAGAGGCCCTCTGCCCAGACCCAGTCTGGCCTCCAAGTCCTAGACTGCCCACACTTTCTTAGAGAAGAAACTGCATTTAAATGAGGCCTGTCTCATGGCCTGATGGACTGCCAGTGGCTGAGTCCAGCAGTCTCTAGATTGGAAGATGTTTGAGTCTCAGGCCCCAAGGACTCTCTGGCTGGGCATCCAGGGCTCTTCCTGTCTCCCTGCCCCCGATCCACCCATAAGTCCTGTCAGTTCTCCTCCAAGGTACATCCCAGGCCCTTCTACTTCTCGCCACCCCATAGCCATAGCTGGTTCTGGCCACTCACAGCTCTCACCTGGCCGACTATGTGGCCTCCCCGCTGGCCTGCCTGCACCCATTTCTGCCCTTCCTGTTTAGCTCGATGCAGCAGCTGGCAGCCCTCGTTGAAACCATTCTGTCCATCGTGCTTCTGCCAAAAAATTCCCCAGTGTGTCACTGACTGAAGCTAAGCTTGTCACAGTGCCCTGGGGCAGTGCTGCTGTAGGCCGGGCCCTGCCCAAGTCTCACCTGATGCCACTCCTCTCCCTGCCACCCTCCAGCTACATCCACCTTTGGTCTGTTTCTCAGTCAAGCCTCTCCAGGGGCTAGATCACCCTTCCCCAATCACATGACCCTCACCACTCTCTGACAAGGTCTCATGTGGTTAAATGTGAGTGCCAGGAGGGCAGAGGCCTTGTGTTCTGTTTGGTGCACAGCAGGTGCTTGGTTACCGCAGACTGAATGACAAAAGGAAACAGCATCCACGCACCCAAGTACTGACTGGGACACCACCGCCCTCCCTCCACTACCCAGAGAACCCCTTGGCACAAGTCCACGGTCAGCCTTGGACTTTCCTTGGGAAGCTTCCCTGACCCCTGCACTAGCTGAGGCCTTTTCCTCTTGCTCCCGCAGCACTGCAGAGGCTGTGTGTCTCATCACAGCACAGCTGTCAGGCTTCGTCTGTCCCACCCGGGCTGTCCTTGGAGGGTCACAGCCCTGCCTTTCCCTGGGGAGCCCTAGTCTTCTTGGGCCTCACTGGCCAGAAGTAAACTAAAAGTACAGAACAGAGAAGGCTTTGCAGGGGCATGGACCAGCCCTCTCATGTTGTAGATGGACAAACTGAGGCCCAGAGAAGTTGGGGGGCTTGCTCAGGGCCACCAGGGAGTTAACATAGAATGAGAATCTGGCCGCCTTGCGAGTCCCCAGCACCTGTTTACAGAACCCCATCCCCCAAGCCTTCCCTGTTCCATGGTCTATTAGTCCTCCTCTGTCAGGTGGCCCAGGCAGAACCTCCACAGGGTTCTGCCCTGCTCACCTCTTCAGCCTCAACTCTCATCCTCTCAGCTGCCGGAGTAAAGTACTTTGATGGCTCAGAAGCCCCTGTGGGCCTTCACATACTAACCCTCTGTTTGCTTCTCCTTCTCTCCCCTTGCCTGGCTGGCCTCTCTTCATTCTTAGAGACCCAGGCATCTGCTCAGCTGAGATGCCTTCCCTGACCACAGTGCCCCTGCCAGACGCTTCCATGATCTGCCTCCATGAGCCCTTTGAGCATAGTGCTCTGCTCTAGACTGAACTTCTCCAGCACAGGCCCTGTGTCCTGTGCCCTCAGTGCCTGGTGGCATTTAGCACATGACAGAGGTGCCAAGTCAATGGCTGTTCATTGACCGACTGAATGACCAGCATATCCAGCTGCCACACTGGCCACATTGCCCTGGGCTATCTCTCAACGCTTTTATGTCCTCACCCTCAGCTCTGGTGAACTCATTTCTGTCTCCTTCTACACCTCAGCAGTTGGAGCTGCTGGCCCATGTGCCCAGGCCCTCCTAACACCTGTTTTCCCTGACTCAGATTCCCTACAGTGGGGTTCCTCTGGGCACGTGACATTTGCCTGCCAGGGTGACTGACATTTAAAAAGGGGAGCCGAGGAAAGGAAACACTCATGGTGGTGTCCAGGCAAGAGCAACTGGCCAAGGCGCCTTCCGGGAGGCCACAGTGAGCAGTTCTGTTTCCACGGGCAGGGCTGTGGGCCAGGCTCAGTCCAGCAGACTCCCCAAGGCAGGGGGAGTACAGAATTCCAGGCACCGCCCCACTGGGAATAAGAGCAGGCTTCCCAGGATAGGGTACTGAGCTACCACCCACTTCCTAGCTTGTTGCAGGGCACAGTGAGGCAGTGCTGATGTAAACCTTCAGGGATGCTGCTTATTGGAAGAGGTTACATTTGGTAGAAGAGGTACTGGCCTTGGTGGCAAGCAGGGCTCTCTACACTTGATCCAGGCAAATCAGCTCACCTCACTGAGCCTCGCTTTTCTTGTGCATATCATGACCCTCATTACACCTCCATGTTACTGTGTGCATTGCATGAAAAAGTGCCCATCTGTCTGCAGACCCTGGAGCTAGGCATAGGGTGGTGGTTCTCCTGGTTCTGTAAAGGGCTTAGCCTGAAGGATGCAAAGGTGTGGTCTGTTTGGGCTGGATTGAACTCAGTCTGTCGGTGAGCTTGCACAGTGTCACTGGGGTTTAAGAATGCACCACTGATTGAACTCTGCTCACATGCCAGGCCCCATGTGGGGGCACCTTGTGAAAAGATATGTTTATTGTGCAGCCTGAGGAGGAGGGCATGGAGACTAGGGGCCTGGGTGTGAGTTTGGTACTTCCCTCACCCTGCACTGCTGGTACAGTGGGTGGTGGGGGCTGCCTGTCCCACCTTGCACAGTGGGGCTCAAAGGAAGCTGAGAGTGGAGACCCAGCTTGTACCCTGCCTCCCTGGGGGAGGTGTTCCCCCTCTGTGAGCCTGCTGCTGTCCTTCAGGCTGCCAAGGTGTCTGTTTGGGGAGGTGGCCCAGCACACACCCCATGCTGCATGGTTGGCAGCCACAGGCCTAATGCAGGCCACACCCCAGCACTCCCTGAGCTGGCCCGGTTCAGGGCTCTTTACTGTCTTAGAAGAACACCTGCCATTTGCTGAGCACCTGTGACACTCTGGGGACTTAACATTTGGCCTCCCCCTCTGGGAACTTGCACAAATAAAACGACCTTCAAGATGCTTTAAGCACCCATCCAAAATGGCCCTTAATTGACTTTTTTTTTTTTTTTTTTTTTTGAGGAGGGGTTTTTATCTTTTTTTTTTTTTTTTTTTTTTTTTGAGACGGAGTTTCACTCATGTTACCCAGGCTGGAGTGCAATGGCGTGATCTCGGCTCACTGCAACCTCCGCCTCCTGGGTTCAGGCAATTCTCCTGCCTCAGCCTCCTGAGTAGCTGGGATTACAGGCACGCACCACCATGCCCAGCTGATTTTTTGTATTTTTAGTAGAGACGGGGTTTCACCATGTTGACCAGGATGGTCTCGATCTCTTGACCTCGTGATCCACCCGCCTCGGCCTCCCAAAGTGCTGGGATTACAGGCTTGAGCCACCGCGCCCAGCCTCCTTAATTGACTTTTAATTATACTAACAGCATGTGCATTTCCATGTAAAAAGATGTTACAGACCAGGCCAAAGTCCCACTGGCCACCACCACCCCAGTCCAGCTCCTGTCTTGCTCCCCAGGGCATATCCACTGTGATCGATTTGGCTGGGCCCTTTTACACCCCCTTCTTTGCTTTACTTTGTGTATATGTGCCCAAGAAAAACCTTTCTCTCCTCTCCAGAAGGACAGGTGGAGGGAAGCGCCCCAGACAAGGAAGCCGGCAACCAGCCCCAGAGCAGCGATGGGACCACCTCATCTTGAGTCTGATCTCGTCCAAGTAGGCTGGACGAGATACCTTCTGTCCCCTCCCAGAGGGGGAACCCTGGCACTGGCCCAGCAGCCTCTTCTCTGAGCCCCATGTCCCAGATAAACCAGGCCAGACTGAGAAGGCTCCCCAGAGGCCTCTGTGGCCTCCACTCCGGGAAAGCCCTCTGCCCACACCCACAGGCTCCACATTCCCACCACCTTCTCACCATGCCCAGGTACACTTTCAAGACACTGTAACCACAAATGTTATTTATTGAGCTGGTGCCGGGACTTGGGCGGGGCCCTGCCCTACAGTGAGCAGCCCATGCAAGAACGCTCCTCTCACGAGCGGCCTGGGCAGGGACCCTGTCCCAACACCAACACCTCCTTTCCAGCCCCAACCTTCTGGGTCAAGACCTTCTTGTCCCTTTTTTAGAAAACACTTTTAAACTTTTTAAAAATTTTAAACCTTTTTTTCAGCAGAGACGGAGAGAGCTGACAATCAATTCACATTTTTTTAAGCCATTTTAGCTCAACTCTCATTGTCTGTGCAGCTCTGAGGTTCCCTCATGGAGCTTCACAGGTCCATTTTTAGGGAAGGGATTTTGGCTCAAAACTATTTGACCACCTCTGCCCTTTCTACCAGGATAAGTGACACCTAGGACCCAGGAAATAAATGCTGATGATTTGTGTGACTGGTTTAAGATTATTTCTCCTTAAAGCAGCAAAAACAGGTGTTGGGCCTTATTTTCCCCAAGTCCACAATTAGCCGACTTGCCCCAAGCTTCTGGAGCGTAAGATTCTGAGAAGATGGCGGCGTTCTGCACAGGCCAGCACCACTCCGAGGCCCAGTGTCTGATGAGCACTCTTCCATCTCGTCTGCTGTCACCCCAGCTGCCAGTTTTAGGAACTCAAAAGCAAGGTTTACGCCTTAAAACCTAGAATTAGGAGGGGCTCAGAGTTCAGGGAATGTTTGAGCAGACAACCAGAGAAGCCTTGTTTCTTCTGGAAGGAGGACAGTCTCTGGACCCCTCTTGGCCCACAGTGTTAGGAGCTCTGGCCTAGCATTCACAGCCTTCCCTGGGCTCAAGCCCTGCTACTGAGCAGGCTGACCCTAGCTCCTTCCATTTTCACCCTGCCCAAGACCAAATTACATGCCACATGCTGCATGATACCAGCCATGGGCTGCTTTATTGAGCACCAGATTTTCAGTACAAGTTGCCACAGAAGGAGGGGTTTAGATTCAACCATGCCCATGTGCAAGGGCGCTGGTCCCTGTCCAGGGCACATAATCAGAGAAGTGAATCAGCCATGCCGAGGTATACGTGTGTGCAGAAATGGACACACAGGCTTCAGGAGCATCAGTAACTGACCATCGAGATCATGGTCTTCTTGGAAGGAATAAATTTAAGAATGTTGCTCAGCCCCACAGAGTTGGGGTGACTCCGCAGGGTGAAGGCTTGTAGGGGTGGCGTCCTCAGTGGTGCTGCCCTGCTCGTTGGTTCAGAGAAGCAGAAAGATCAGGCAACTTGGAGTACCCAGGATGTTGTAAAAATCATAGGACACCAGAAAAGAACTCCATCCTACTGATGGCAAGGAGATGCCATGCCAAGACCATAGTGGTAGAAAGGAGCAGAACAGGCCTGGGCCCGACTCCCTGCCCTTAGCTTTGGGCAGCCATGGAGATGTCCCAGTCTCCCCAGATCTTTGGGACTGGGCTTCAGAAAGTCCCCTCTTCAAACAGCCTCTCAAGAAGTTATATGGAAAACAAGCCAATCTAATGAGATGCTGCTCCCGGCCAGGGCCCAGAAACCAGGGAGTCATCACACCTTCTTGGCGCTGCCCAAGAAAGGAAGAGCATCTTGCTAGAAGTCCCACAGAAAGCCAGGCTGGAGCCAGCACAGGGCAACCGCCCAAAAGCTCAGACAGGAACCTACCTGCAGAGGCTGAAGGTGTCATCCCATAGGCTTTATAGAGGAGGTCGAGAAGCTCCCTCTTCTCATCTTCTGGGAGGAAACTGGAGTTGGCTGCATTGATGTTCTGGAAGGGCCAGAATTCAGACAACATGGAACCAGAGAACAAAAAAGGCAGCTCTTGCAATGTAGTGATAGTCCATCCTCTTCACTGAACATGGGCAGGTATGCTTAGAGGGGAGGGATTTGTCCACTGTCACACGGCAGCAAATGCCAGAGTAGAGACCATGGGGTCGTGTTTTTAATGTGTCATTATGTGATAAAGGGCTGCAAGAAGGAAGTTGGGGAAACCTTTGAAACAGGGTGGCATGTAGAGGGGGCAGAGATACCCCAAAGACACCTGCAGGAATGGACCCACTCAGCCTGGGATCTAAGAACAACCTGAAGAGAGCATGCAAGACTTCATCGCTGGGCACACCTTTCTGGGGAGATGGTTGACAGCTTTCATTGGCTTCTTAAAGGCACTCAACTCAAGCAAAGGATCAAAAACCTGGTCCTAGGTCAGGACATCAACCCAAGGATGTCTTCTCTGCGGAAAGTGTCTAGGTTGGGCTTGTCTTGGACTGTTCAGGCAAACTTGCTCCCTCTCCCCAAAAGGTCCCAGGCCCTGGGCAGGACCTGTAGATCTCATACTCCCAAACCCTAGTCAAGGCCAGTATGGCTCACACCCACTCACCAGCCTCTTAAACTCCTCTTCAGTAAAGCCCATGTCCCGTTTGGTCATCTGGTAATCAGTGTCCAGGGTGGACTTGAAGATGAGTGGGTCATCTGTGTTGAGTGAGTAGTTAGCCTGGTCATTTCTGAGACTGCGGGAGGGGGAGGGGGAGAGAATGATCCTCCTGTTACTCCTACATCGTCACAGCACACTGATGTTCACCCACCTTTGATCCTCACAGCAGCCTCAAACAGATCTGAAAGAGCTGATCCTTGTGCAGAGGGGGAAATAAATTCAGAGAACTCAGGTGACTTGTCCATGACTTGCCCAAGGCTACATAACCAGAAACTCCAGACTCCAACCCATCCTGCAGCCCAGAGCTGGGCAAAGGCAGCTGAGGGACCAGACATGGGAACCATGCAGAATGATGACCAGTGGTGGTGGGGGGAGGGAGCCAAAAAAGTAGCATCCCCTCCAGCTGCCACCCTCTCTAACCTTCCCGTCTGCACCCTACCCTGCTTGTTCCTCAGTCCCACTGGAAGCGGGCTATTCCAACATACCACAGAAGCTGTTCTTAGCACGATCCCTGACCATCATCTTATATCTAATGATCTTTCCTAGCTCTGACCATAATTGACGCGTATAGCAGAATTTAATAATGCTGACTGTTTCTTGAAACCCTTTCCCTAGATTTCTCTGACATACTTTTGACTTTCTTCCTACTTGTGTCTTTTGCTGGTCCCTTAAATATCATTGTCCTTCTGGGTTCTATCCTAGACCCACTTGCTCTACCACCTCCTGGGGCCACTGCTTCTCCTTCAACCACCATATCTGTGCAGATGACTCCTGGACCTTTTTCCAGCCCATGGTATACCCACGTGCTTCCAAGAACCTCCACAGGTGCCACATGTTCCTAAGGCAAGCCTCAAGACCCCCTTGTCTTCAGAACATCAGAGCCCAAGTCCCTCCTCTTCTCATAAGCTTGGCAGATGGATCAGTGCTGGCCTGATATTACTCCTAGGGCTTGGCCCTGGTTAGACTACAGGATGGGAGCCAGGGAGGATGGAACAGACCCTCCAGTGGAAAGCTTTAAGATGGCATTCGGGAATGCCTGGGGGTCCCAAGGGTCAGGTGCCAAGTACAGAAAACATACTGGCAGGAGAGATTCCTGCTTCCTATGCGATGCCCAGGAGGCAGAGTTGGGGGAATTTGAAGTGTAGAAGCTTCCCTCAGAGCAGCGGAGCATTGTGCTGAAACTGAATGAGCTGTAAGGCCCCACCTCTGCTGGTTAATCTCAGTCAAGCCACAGCACATCTGGCTTCAGATTCCTCGTCTGTAAGATGAGGACAGCAATGCCTGCTTCCCAGGGCGTCAAAGAGATTTCATATCTAAGAGACCCGGCATGGGCCGATGCCTGTTTCCTACAGTTTCCTCCCTCTTTGGCCTTCCTGGAACAAAACTGAACAGGGGACCAGAGCTCACCGAACAACTGCATGCTCCGTGTCCGGCTTCCAGGCACCAGTGAGGTAGCTGGACCAGGGGCATACCTGGAAGAGCAGGTGTGTGGCTGGCAGGGATGGCCCAGGCTATGCTGATCCCTCCCCCCATGTCTGGGCCTGGGGCCACCCCTTCAGCTCCTGGGACACACCCTGCTTTCTGCCTCTCTATATAGGAAGTGGGGACAGCCGGGGATGGTTCCTCCCCACTCCTGGGCCCGCTCACCTCGAAGTGCATGTTTGCCTGCCGCAGCCTGTCATAAAGGTCCTGGTCTTCCAGGGTGTGGTAGCCATGTCCCAGCCGCTCTGTCTTGAGTATGTCCACAGCCTGTAGAGAAGCAGAATGGAGCCAAGTATGGGAGAAAGCAGGGAGGAAGGACCCCATGGCCAGCCCAGGCCCTCACCTCTTTTACCACCACGGCTGAGCCCACCTCCCCGGCGTGGACAGTACGGTGAATGCCGCTCTTCAGAGCCTCCTGGAAGGGGGAGAGCCAGGTCAGGTCATGGGCGCCCTAGAGTGAGGGCCTCTGCAGGCCCTGCCTTGACACGCTGTGGAGCTTGAACCTTCCCACAGTCAGGCTGCCTCCTTCAACAGCATGGGGAAACCTGTCTTTTACCCCCCAAGTCTTTAAGTAGTGGCTGTCACTTATTAGCCAGTTACCATGTGTCAGGCAGTATATGAAGTGACTTGCGTACATTATCTAATATTCACAACTATTACCCATTTTACGACGGGGGACTGAAGCTCAGGAGAGTCAAGTAACATGACTAAGGTCAGACAGGAAGTGTGGAACCAAGCTCTGAGCTCGGGCAGTGGGACTCCAGAACCGTGACCCTTCACCACCATGCTGCACCCCTTCCACAGGAAGCACATTCATCATTAGGCTGGAAGGGGCTTTTGAGATATCAGCTCCAACTCAGTCATCCCAATAGATGAACCAGAGGCCCAGAGAATACGCAGTCTTGCCCAGGGTCACACAGCAGATCACAGCCAGAAGCAGGCCCAAACACAGGACTCCTAACACCAAGTGAGGCTTTTTTCTTTTCTTTTTCTTCCTTTCTTTCCTTTCTTTTTCTTTCCCTCCCTCCCTCCCTTCTTTTCTCTTTCTTTTTTTTTGAGACAGGGTCTCCCTCTGTCACCCAGACTGGAGTGCAGTGGCATGATCACAGCTCACTGCAGCTTCAACTTCCTGGACTCAAGCGATCCTCCCACCTCAGCCTCCCAAGTAGCTGGGACACACCACCATACCTAATTTTTTTAATATTTGCAGAGATGGGGTCTCACTATGTTGCCCTGACCGGTCTCAAACTCCTGGGCTCAAGCAATCCTCCTCCCTCAGCCTCCCAAAGTGCTGGGATTATAGGCATGAACTACCATTCCTGGCCTGGGGGACTTCCAGTTTCAAGCCTTAAGACCCAATCAAGACACACTTCAGAACTCAAGAGACCCCATGCTCCCCGGTTCTTGTGATTTCTCCCAACTATGGGTGGGAGGCAAGCTCACCCAGGGCCAGCCTCTCCATTCCTTCTCACAGGACCCACCTCGTAGGCCTGGACATGTCCAGAGAAGAGGCTGCTTCCTTGGATTGTCTCATCTCCAGCCAGGTCGATGGCCACCACGGTCTGCTGCTGGTACTTCTTACACAGCTCTACCACCTCAGGGGACCAGTCTGTGGGCAAGATGCCCGCCCAGGCTCTGTCATCAGCACCATGGAGAGACCTCCCTGCCCACCTGCCTGCTGTCCTACCCAACCCCCCCTCCCCAACCCTGCCCCATGGGAGGCCAACACATAACAGGGCTCAGTGTCTTCAAATCCAAACTGCTACGTCCTAACCACATGGCCTGCGGGAAAACTGCTGTGTAGGGCCTCAGTTTCCACCCTTTTCGGAAAGAACACTGCCAGCTACTGCACAGGGTCGTGGCAAGGCTTTGCCAAGGCCATGTGTGTAAAGCACCACCGACAGGGCCTGAGCTCAGTAAATGACACACGGACCCTTCTCTCCCCTGTGTTTCCAACAGTGCTCATGGTAGGCTTACTCCCACGCGCACATGAGGAAATGGAGGATAGTGTAACTTGTCGTCTAAGAACTCTCAAGTATTACAAAGCATATTGCTAATGTATTATGTACTTTTAACCAATAAAGTTATTATGAAGTGTTTATGAACGAACATAGGCTTTGGAACTAGATGTCCCTGGATGCAAATCCAGGGTTCATGCCTTCCAAGAGGCTGCACCCCACTCCCCCTCAATTTCCTCATCTGTCAAATGGGAATAAGCAATGGTAGTTCTACTATACAGCCTGCTGCGAGGATTAGAGGAGATGTGTGCAGGTAGCTTTGGTTCTCACTAATCCTGGGGGTAAAGGAATGAAGTAAGTGTGATCATCTCCTTAAGAGAGTGCACAACTGAGGTGTCTCAGTGCACAACCAGAGAGCCGGTGTGACCTGCCCCAAGTCACACAGTGAGGCTGTGCACCACGAGGCACAAACTTGAGATCTGATCAGCATCAGTGACAAAGGAGACCCCTCAGAAATCCGGGAAATCAGACCTATTCACGGCTTCTGTGGCCCAGACAGGATAGAGCCTGGTCCACAGGGTCTCAAGGGAGGAACATGGGCTGATTTTTGTTTTCAATAGTTAAGCTCCTATTTGGTGTTGAGTTTCCAGCAGGGTGGCTGTGAAGGCATGGCATCCCTAGGGAGAAAAGTACGTCTCTAGGAAGTTGTGAGCCTGCCTAGGAGGTCTCCAGTCATTTCAGGAAGCCCCGAGTTCCTGACAGTGGGCTCCAGGGGACACGATGGGGGTGTGGGGCACAGGGGAGGTCAGGTATGGCCCCACTGCTAGGCCAGGAGGTCAGGGCCAGTGTCAGGTGGGCAGCCCTGGGCAGGGCGGTGATCCTACTCACTGGGCTGGTGGCGCATGCAGCACAGGATGGACCGGGCCTTGACCCCGAAGTCTCGCTCCCCCTCCTGCAGGCCCTGGCCCACTAGGGCCACCACCTCGTCTGGGGTGAGGTCCCCTCTGTGTGGGGAGAGGAGTAGGGATGGGCCTGAGGCAAAGGGAAGGTCAAAGGGCAACTTTGGGACTGGGACAGAGGAAGAGGAGGCTCTGGGGAGGACCCTCTTCCCACACTGACCCACTGCCTCAGAGGAAAGACTGGCAGAGATGCCCCCAGGCCATAGCATGTCCCTTCTGGCCCTTAAAGCAGCTGGGTGCCCCATGATCTTAGTGGGAGGTGTGTGGTGTCCACACGGCCCTCCCCACCCCCATAGGGAGGGCATTGCTAAGCTTGGGACTGGCATGGTGTTCACACTCGATATGTGTCAGAACCATGGCTCAGAGAGTGGCTCTGTGATACCACTTAGGGATCCATGGGGGTCCAGGCAGGGGGCTGGAAATGGGCCAGACTCACTCCAGTTATGAAGTTAGAGCAGGACCTTTAGAAGTTGCTGCCTAAGCAGATTAACATTCCTGGACAGCAGGCCTGTGGCCAGAGCTGTGGGTTGCAAGACACAGCCAAACACTTGTGCCCAAGGTAAGAATATAACCCCAAGGCGAGGATGGGAACCACGTCTCTTGTGACAGAGTTAAATCCATCTTTCTGAGCCCATGGGCCAGACTGGGGGCAGGGGTAAGAGCAAGGTCTTGCTTGGGTCAGGGACTCCCAGCAGTTTGCCCTTCCAGACTGAGGGCTGAGCCTCCCAGCCACACCCTCAGCACTGCTCTTCCTGGGCCATCACTCACTCAGCCTGGTTCCAGGGGATTGGCTCCACTTTGGAGTTGGCCAGCAGGTGAGGGCTGTAGCGCACCTCCACGTACACCACGCCCTCTTTGGCCTTCATCTCTACAAACTCATAGGCGATCCTTTTGATAGCCTCCCGGCAGCCCCTGGGAAGAGAAGAAAGGGGTTGGAACCATTCCCTAAGTCCCTTGGGAGCTCTGGGAGAAAATGACGTCCCCAAACCTTGTCAGATTAAACCCACTTCTGGCCCTTCCTCATCCCCCAGACCCAAGCTCTGGGCATCCACTGGATAAGATTCCAGACGCTGGACAAGTCCTATCAGCTCTACTTCAGAAGTGCATGCCAGTTCTCACCCCTCCGTCCTGGCTTGAATCACGCCATCTCTAACTGGCCTCCCTGTCTCCATGCTGGCCTCTGTCATCCTGTTTTTCACCCAGCAGCTGGGACAATCTTTTAATAAGATAAATCAAAGCATATCACTTCTCCCCTCCAAGCCCCAATAGCTTCCTGCCACAGAGAATGAAATTGCAACTCCCAGATCCCGCGCACAAGGCACACATCCTCCAGGCCTTGCCAGCCTCCCCTATTTTCCTTCTCGCTCATTCCCTGAGGCCGCCAGAGCCTTCTTTCTAAGGACAGTGGTACTTGTTGCCACTCAGGGCCTTTGCGTCTGCAGGCCTGCTCTTCCCTGATACTGTCCCACACTGTGTCTCTGCCCAGTCCCCTGGTTTAGAACCAGCTCAAGCTTCACCTCCTCAGAGAG
>NW_016107447.1:568491-584450 GCF_001604975.1 Cebus imitator
TTGAGATAGTCTTGCTCTGTTGCCCAGGCTGGAGCACAGTGGTGTGATCTCGGCTCACTGCAACCTCCGCCTCCTGGGTTCAAGTGATTCTCCTGCCTCAGCCTCCCAAGTAGCTGGGAATACAGGTGCGTGCCACCACGCCTAATTTTTATATTTTTAGTAGAGACGGGTTTTCACCATGTTAGCCATGCTCGTCTTAATCTCCTGACCTCGTGATCTGCCTGTCTCAGCCTCCCAAAGTGCTGGAGTTACAGGCGCGAGCCACCAGGTGCGCCTGGCCCAGACCGCCCTAAAATGACCCCTCCACCATCCTCTGGGGCTTTCTTTTTCTCCCAGGTCCTTATCACCATTCAGCACTGTGTGTCATAGGACTTCTCAGCCAGTTTGCAGTATCTCCTACTACAATGCGTCTCCATGTGGCAAGGACCCCTCTGTCTTGTCACAGCTGTGACCTCTCAGCTAAGGACCGTGCCTAGGACAGAGTAGCCAAATATTTGTTGGTGATTGAGATAAGGCTGGCAGGGAAGAGAAGAGAAAAGGACACAGCTGGACAAGTCCAGAGGGACGCCTGGATGGGGGGACACCAGGGATACAGTCATGGACTTGAATCCTTGTGCCCTCACCTATCTGCTGTGTGGCCCCTGGTTAGTCACCCTCTGCCACCTACATCAAAGAGTTATTGTGGGGACAAAGGAATCAAACTGCATCAACCCCACCTGGGCACGGAGCAGAGCGGACATATGCTCAAAACATTTTCGTTGTTATTACTGCATGTTTGCTCCAGAAGCAAGGCACTAATTGGCCTGTTAGGGCCACTGTGTTGATCACATGACGGCGGACTCGATGAAGAGTGAAAATGAAGTGGTTACTAGAACGCGTGAGGGAGGCACACAGTGCCGGGAGGGCCCAGCATGGGAAGAAAGTGCCCTGCACGAGGGAGAGCAGCCACTCTCAGGAGAAGGCGTCATGGGAAGTTCTCGAATCTCCAGGATGAGGATGGAGGCTGGGCACGGTGGCTCACACCTGTAATCCCAGTACTTTGGGAGGCTGAGGTGGGTGGATCACCTGAAGACAGGAGTTCGAGATCAGCCTGGCAAACATGGTAAAACCCCATCTCTACTAAAAATACAAAACAATGAGCTGGGCGTGATGGTGGGTGCCTGTAATCCCAGCTACTTGGGAGGCGGAAGCAGAATACCTTAAACCAGGAGGTGGAGGTTGCAGTGAACCGAGATAGTGCCACTGCACTCCAGCCTGGGAGACAGAGCGAGATGCTGTCTCAATGAATGAATGAATACATCATTGAATTTCTCTGTAGCACTCGCCCATACCCCTTCTGGGCCTTTTCAGTACCTAGCAGCGTTCCCCAGCGACTCAAGACAGGAAAAAAGAAAAAGCCTTTGAGAGAATCTTCCCTGCCTCTCCCTGCCCCCATCTCACATTCAGGCCTCCCCTCTGCTCACAACACAAAGCCCTGAACTAAGAGATAGATGGGCCAGGTTCAAGCCCTATATTGTTGACCCCGTGTCTTCCTGGGCCTCAGTTTACTTCCACCAGAGGGCTTGAACTTCATCCAACATCTGTGGATGGTGGCAAGGAGGTCAGGGGAGGTCAAGCCTAAAAGACCAGGCAGCTTCAGATGAGACAGTGGCTGACAGCCTGCCCAGCGTGGGCCTCCAGGAATGGGACTCTTCTGTTTCAAGGCTAGAGAGGTAGAAACTGCCTGTAGGGTGGCATGTCCCCGTGACATGCCTCAGTGAGTACAGGAGCTCCACCTACACGTGTATCTCACTGTGGCAGTGTCTCTAGGAGACACATCAGGTACCCCAGGGAGGCAGCGTGGGTGCGCCTGTGCATCTGCCCACCAGGGCCAAGGATAAGGGCAGTCGGTACCTTCCAGGCTGAGCGCAAAGGCTTCTGCACCACATCTTCCTTCCCCAGGACTCCTCATTTCTGTCCCAGCCAGTGGCCTCTGTCTGTCTCAAAGACTTTGTTCACTGGTCTCCAACAATCTGTGCTTGGCCCAACCTCCAAACCATCCCTGCATTGAGCTCTCTGGATGAGATCACACACCCTCTCCATTCCTTAAGGCCCAGCCCGCGTTTTCTCTTCCAGGAAGCCTTCCCCAAGTACCCCCAGCCCCTCTGCCTTTCCCCCTCCTGAGCTCCCGCAGCAGTGACTGCTGAGGCCACATTCTTGCCTGCCTCATGCCAGGAAGCTTAAGGTGGCACCAGGGCAAGAATCTGGGCTTCACCCCTTGCCAGCTGCATGCTCCTGGGTGAGCTCTGTCACTTCCCTGAGCCTCCATTTCCTCATCTGCAAATGAAGATTTTGTCTACCTTGTAGGACTATTGACAGCTACAAAAGGTGAGTGTAATGCTGGAGATATTCTGCTATTAAGAAATGGAAGCCATGACAGATGATCTAACAGTGCCTGTCAGTAAAGGTTGCAGTTATCTTCAAAGCAAGAGGGGGCTGCCTGAGAACAGTGCTGGGCCTGGTCCAACTCCAGCCCTGTGAAGCAGGAAGATCACAAGCCCTAGTGTATAGATGAGGGAAATGAGGCCCAGAAAGGGTAATTTTGCCCGATGTCACAGTTACTTTGCGAAAGTCTAATACTGGGATTGTTTCCTTTCTTCCTTCCTTTCCTTGAGACAGAGCCTCACTCTGTGGCCCAGGCTGGAGTGCAATGGCGTGATCTCGACTCACTGCAACTTCTGCCTCCCAGGTTCAAGAGATTCTCCTGCCTTAGCCTCCCAAGTAGCTGGGATTACAGGCATGCACCACCATGCCTGGCTAATTTTTATATTTTTAGTAGAGACGGAGTTTCACCATGTTGGCTAGGCTGGTCTCCAACTCCTGACCTCAGGTGATCCTCCCGCCTTGGCCTCCCGAAGTGCTGGGATTACAGGCATGAGCCACCGCGCCCGGCCGGATGTTTCTTCTTAACTCCCATATTCTGCCATTTCTCTGTAGAAGCTGAAGCGATTTCAGTCTATCACACCCACATCTCAGAAGGCAAAACTAAGGCCTAAAGGCACTGGAGAGACTCCCTGAGTGTAAGCAATGGTGAGAAAGACAGCTGTTGCCCCAGAGCTCCTTCTCTGGCCCCCCACAGGCTGAGGGACAGGCCTGGTTCTAGTCATAGGAATCGATGCTGCCCCAGGACCTGCAGGTTGGGGGCAACTCACGCGATAGCTGGCATGTAATACTCAAACTTGGCCAGGAAGCCCGGGAGGGAGAGCGGCTTGTCCATGCCGATGACGTTCTGCAGCCCCTCTGCTGTGTTAGCTGGGAGGGTGATCCCTCTCCTCCTGGAAACAAAACAGTGAGTAGTAGACCAACCCGGGGCAGGATCCAACCAGCCTGATGGTCCAGATGGGGCAGACTCAGGAGCACCAGCCTCCTTGCAGGACCACAGCAGGAGACATGGGGATCTCCCAGTCCAGCTCTTCCCATTGACCAGATGGGGAAACTGAGAACCAGGACCAGAATTCTTCCAGCACCCTCTGCCCCGATGCACAAGTCAGCAAATCTCAAGGGGGATAAACAGGTTGAAGTTGAGTGTGTGTGTGTATGCATGCATGCATGTGCACGCACACATGCACGTCTGTGTACACACCTGCTCTATATCGCTGGTGGACGGATGCTTGGAGACAAGGGAAGTACAAGGCAAGCTCATGATTTCCTCATCAGCCCCAGGAGCTGGCACAGCCAGCTGGTCCTATGCCCAGTCTGGGGTTATCAGGGACAGTAACTGTAATGTCACAATTCCCAGGGAAGAGGCAGGCATCAGGACTTCCCTCCTCCGCCCTCCATCTGGCTGGCACATCAGAGGCTTGCCTGGCCCAGTGCACTGGGAGAGGGCTGGCAGAGGCTCAGGGGAAGGGCCCAGTGGGCCGCCATCCAGCTCAGACCTCTCTCCCTTCCCTGTCCACAGTCCCCACAGTGGGCTGGACTACAGCAGCACTTAGTAAGGGCGTGCTGGAAACAGTACCCCTGGCTTGGAGCCTTCATTTCTCCCCAAGCACCTCAGCCTCCCCTCCCAGCTCTGGAAAGCAGGGTGCGAGCTCAGGGGGGCTTTCTCCCTTCTGTTTTTTGAGATGGAGTTTCGCTCTTTCCCCCAGGCAGGAGTGCAGTGGTGTGATCTTAGCTCACTGCAACCTCTGCCTCCTGGGTTCAAGCAATTCTCCTGCCTCAGCCCCCTGAGTAGCTGGGACTGCAGGTGCACACCACCAAGCCCAGCTAATTTTAGTATTTTTAATAGAGACAGGGTTTCACCATGTTGGCCAGGAGATCTTGATCTTCTGACCTTGTGATCCACCCGTCTTGGCCTCCCAAAGTGCTGGGATTCCAGGCATGAGCAACTGTGCCCAGCCAGCTTCCTCCCTTCTGCACACACTCCTGCCTCCTCTTCCCATCCTGGCTCTGCTCCGGCTCACAAGGTCACCCTGAGCCTCAGTTTTCCCTTTTTTAAGATAAAAGGGACAGCCAGAGAACGCCAGACATTAAGAAATGCTTCTAACATGAGGGACAAAATGAGAATAGACAACACTTCGAGGTAACAGTGCAGAGAATAGACAAAAACCTAAGAACCAAAACAAAAAAGAAATGAGTATCCTCAAAGAGATGAGAAGACATCACATCCGTAAAACAAGGGAACATTCAGAACATAAGAGCGAGCTCTCAGAAATGTAAAAGAGGTATATCTATGTAACAAACCTGCGCAATCTGCACATGTACCCAGAACTTAAAGTAAAATAAAGAAATAAATAGAGGATATGGTAGCAACCGTCAGGCTATAATAAAAGAACTGCAAGCTAAAAGTGAAGAAGTCCTCCACAAAGTAGAACAAAAAGACAAGAGGATGAAAAATAGGAGTAAACATTTAAGAAAATTAGAAGATTAAATCAGGAGGGCCAAGCATCTCATTATCCACAAAGCAAGAACAGAAAAATAGGAGGCTGGGCGTAGTGGCTCACACCTGTAATCCCAGCACTTTGGGAAACCAAGGCAGGCAGATGGCTTAAACCCAGGAGTTCGAGATCAGACTGCGTAACACGGTAAAACCCCTTCAAAACGCAAAAATTCACCAGGCATGGTGGCGCATGCCTGTAGTCCCAGCTACTGGGGAGTCTGAGGTAGGAGGATCCCCTGAGTCTGGGAAGCCAAGGCTGCAGTGGGCCAAGATCACACCACTGCACGCCAGCCTGGGCAACAGAGCAAGACTCTGTCTCAAAAAAAAAAAAAAAAAAGTGTGTGCGTGTGTGTGTGTGTATATATATATATTTCCCTACATAAACGTTTTCTAAACCCCTTGAGTGTGCTCCCTTCCCCATCTGTTAGCCCCAGTCCCCAAGAGTGCCCAGAGGGTACCACCAAAGAATCACCCTGGTGCCCACCAGCCTGCCAGTCAGCCCACCATGGCTCCCTAGCTGCTCCAATCCCTCTGAGACCCTTGGGGGAAATGGTGCCCCAGTACAGCACTGGCACTCAGAGGTCAGAGCTCAGTGCTTCCCCTCCTGCTGCTGGCCAGCTGCCCCAAAGGCACCCTTGCAAGGCCTTGCCCAGTAACTGTGGCCCCTGAAGAGCCTGTACCAGTCGTCAAACACTGTTTTGGATATCACTCTAAGAATTATTGGGTGAAGGCAGGGAGAGGACACTAGGGCTCTGGCTTCCATACTGCCAAATCCAGTGACCACATTTGCCTGGGGCCTGCTGCACCCGCTGTGTGCGATTCTCCTGAGGGTCTCCCTCCAGCTCCAGAGACTGCCTGTGGGGGCTCTTCCCTCTGGCCACTCTCTCTCAGGCTCTGCCTTTACACACTTGGCCAGGCCAACTCATCTCCTTTGGTGGTCTTCAGCTTAGGATCCAGAGGTCCACAGCTTTTTTTTTTTTTTTGAGACGGAGTTTCGCTCTTGTTACCCAGGCTGGAGTGCAATGGCGCGATCTCAGCTCACCGCAACCTCCGCCTCCTGGGTTCAGGCAATTCTCCTGCCTCAGCCTCCTGAGTAGCTGGGATTACAGGCACGCACCACCATGCCCAGCTAATTTTTTGTATTTTTAGTAGAGACGGGGTTTCACCATGTTGACCAGGATGGTCTCGATCTCTTGATCTCGTGATCCACCCGCCTCGGCCTCCCAAAGTGCTGGGATTACAGGCTTGAGCCACCGCGCCCGGCCTCCACAGCTTTTAACCCTCTATGCCCACACACTACCCCTGAGGGCCTGTGATATGCTGGGTGCTGGGCAGATAGCAGTGACCAAGATGGACCCCTGTGTCTGACTGCCTGCTGGGAGGCGGGCATCTCGTGCCACCTTTCCCCTTCCTCTAGTTCACTCCCCTCCCAGGTTCCACATTTCCAAATACAGCTCCTCCATCTACCCAGCTGCCCACACCAGAGATGGGCGCCTCCCCTTGCCCACCACCAGCCAGTCCCCAAGAACAAATTATTCTGCTTTCTATTTCTCCTCTTTGATTCTTCTCCTCCAGCCTCCCTCTTTGTGGGAAGTAGAAAAGTTCCTTTTCAAAGTTTATTTTCTTGTTAAAGAGTAAGTGTCCTGCTGGGCGCAGTAGCTCACGCCTGTAATCCCAGCACTTTGGGAGGCTGAGGAGGGCGGATCACCTGAGGTCAGGAGTTTGAGACCAGCCTGGCCAACATGGAGAAATACAAAATACAAAAATACTAAAAATACAAAAATTAGCTGGGTATAGTGGTTCACGCCCGTAATCCCAGCTACTTAGGAGGCTGAGGCAGGAGAATTGCTTGAACCTGGGAGGCAGAGATTGCAGTGAGTAGATATCAAGCCATTGCACTCCAGCCTGAGTAATAAGAGTGAAACTCCATCTCAAAAAAAAAAAAAAGTAAGTTTTAAGTTATTAGCCAATCAGGTTTTAGTTTAAATTGTAAGGTTTGGCTGCAGCCAACGGAAATCAAACACAGCAGTAAGGATGACCCCAAATATGTAAGGGATAAATTTGTCTGTTTTCCTTTGTTCATCGTACTCTTGTGGCACAATGGCTAGTGAGGGTACCCTTCCTGCAGTCCAGGAAGTAAAAATTGCATTGCTGTAAGATCCTTTGTCTCAGTGCTGATTTTTACTGGCAGCACCGACCATCTGTTTCCAACTTCGATTTCCAACACTCCTTAAATCTATCAAGACCTTTTCAACACGGAGTTTAGACAGAGCAGCCAGGGAAGGCCTCTCTGATGAGGTGACATTTAAGCAGAAGCCTTGGGATAGGGGGTGGTTCTGGGCAGGGGAGGGGTCCATGCAAAGGCTGCAGACAGGCAGCGGCGGGCATTGGAAGCAAAGGGTGGCTGGCTGTCAGAGAGCAGGCATTTGTGCAGATGAGGCGCCTGGGAGGGCAGGGCCAGGCTGGACTAAGGAAGGGGCTGGGTCTTTGCCTGAAAGCACTGGGAAGGCAGAGTAGGATTTCAAGCAGGGGACTAGCATGAAATGATTTACCTTTTTAAAAGCTCCTCTGGCTGCTGTGTGGGAAACAAATTGGAGGGAAGCCAGAGCTGAGGCCAGAGCACGAATGCAGGGACCCGACTGGAGACAGAGAGCACAGGGGACTCCCAGTGTCTCCCACGGGACTCAGCCTCCAGAAGCTGCTCAGACCGAGCTGGAAAGCCCCATCTGGGGCCCAAAGTTGAAGCAGGATAGAGTTATTCTTAGGGCCCTGGCACCTCTTGCTGTCCCCAGCTGCCCATAGAAGCCAAGGCTCCTCATAAGGCCACACTTTTTTTGTATGTGTGTGAGGCGGAGTGTAGCTCTTGCTGCCCAGGCTGGAGTACAGTGGCGCGACCTCAGCTCACTGCAACCCCTGTCTCCTGGGTTCAAGCGATTCTCCTGCCTTAGCCTCTTGAGTAGCTGGGATTACAGATACCCGCCACGACGCCCAGCTAATTTCTTGTCAACAACCAACAGGGTTTCACCATGCTGGTTGGCCAGGCTGGTCTTGAACTCCTGACCTCATGTGATTCACCCGCCTCAGCCTCCCAAAGGGCTGTGATTACAGATGTGAGCCACTGCGCACACTCTTTTCTTAGACGATTCCTACTCCCTGGTCAGCCACAGCTGCTGCCCTGGGGCATTGTCTGGTCTTCTTCCTGCCTTCTTCCTGTGGGCAACGCAGCCACAAGAAGCCCACCCTCAGGAGCCCAGGGATGGAGGATGAGCTCAGGGGTTGCAGGTCAAGTCCATCACCCAGCCCTATTTACCACATCACCCGGCAGGAGCTCTCCCCTCTAAGACCCTCAGTGCCTTTGTCAGTAAAAAATATTTTCTTTATAAGGGTGCACAGAGGAAGAAATGAAACTGTTTGTGTGCCATGAGGAAGATAGCAGACTCTGAAGCCCAATGGTCTGTGTTTGAATCCCAGCACTGTGACTTAAAGGCTGTGGGACCTTGGGAAAGTTACCCACCCTCTCTGTGTTTACTAGGTCTGGCATTTTTGAAAAATATCCAGTAGAGAGATATCCTCATAGAGGCAATGCAGGCTTGGTGCAACTTTAAGGCCCATGTGAGGACTTTGGCTTTGACCCTGAGTGAGGTAGGGGTGCTGGAGGTCTCGAGCAGGGGAATGAGCTGGGAAGATCATGGGTTCAGACTCTCGCTCCAGCTACAGCACTGCAAGGCCCACAGAGAGGAAAGCCAGAGTAGATGGCTGAGACCCATCAGGAGGCCACAGCACCAGTGAGGGGCAGTGGTGGCCCAGACAACGGTGGTGACAGGAGGAAAGGGCAGCCAGGTTCAGAATCTTTGGAGCAATAGCTGACAGGGTTATAAACAAGACTGAGAACGAGATTAGAGAAGCCCCTGAAAAGGGCAGAATCCCAGAAGCTGGAAGCAGCAGCAATGGGTGAGAACAGTTAAGGAGGCAGGCCTGAGTCCCAGAGCTGGAAAAAGGGCTACTGACTTGGGCCTCGCAGGGCACAGGCCAGGGGGGTCCCTCTTCCCTCCATTCTCAGCCCACTCCCCATATCTGAGTGTGAGAAACTCTCCAGTCCCCCTGCCTGCTGACTTCAGGCCAAGCTCCAGCCGGCACCTGCCGGGCGTCATCTCCAGGGCCCAGAGATGGCGTGCGAAATGGATGATGAGACTAGTGCCCCTCCCGGCGACTCCTTTCCCCTTTCTCTTGGACCCACCCAGCACTCCCAGCCCCTGGCTATAGCCTATGAGCTCTCCGTGACCCCTTAATGAGTGCCTCAGTTCGATCTTATCTTGATGCCCCACTGAACAACCTCATTAGGGGCCTTGTGGCAAGTTAGTAGCTTGATATGGGCAAAGGCCAGGCAGAGATAAGCCAAGAGGCTTCACCCCACTTAGAGACATAAGTTCTAATTAATAAGAACATTATCATTAAGTGACATTTATGGAGCACATTAATGGGCCTGAACTAAGCATGTCATGTGCGTCACCTCACCAAAACCTCTAACTGGCAGGGGTTAATGGCCAGGGGCATGGACTCAGGGAGACCATCTGGGTTCAAACCTCTGCCCTGTGCTTACTGGGCAAGTTACTCCCCTACTATGTCTCAGTTTCCTCATCAGTAAATTGATAGCAATAAAGTCCCTATCTTACAAGTTGTTGGGAGGATTTAATAACCCGGGTAAAGCATTTAAAGAAGTGTTTGGCACACAGGAGATGCCAATATGCTTATGCCATGCACTTAAATATGAATTAAATCAATGGCAGCTTCTTGGGGTAGAGGAAGTTCCCTGGAATTGCAAACAGATGGAGAACAGTGGACTTTCCAGAACTCTCCCAGGGAGTTGTGGATATGCTCCCAGAGCTGGGGCAGCAGCCTCTCAGGGATCCCGCATTCTCCCCCCAGGGGAGGCCTCTGAATAACGGGATTCTGGCTTACGGAGCAGAAATGTTCAAATTTGGGTCCAGAGTGGAATTTCAAGACCATAGGGGAGAGGCTGAGTTCTTCCAGCTCCAAACATAATGAGTGTCATGCAAATATGTGAGAGACATGGGTCTGCAGGGGCAGGGCTAGGTGGATGAGGAGCCTGTCTCCTAGGTCAGCTCTGGGGGAGGGCCCTGTTCTTAGCTTCAGTTGATAGAAACCAAGTTCACAAACAGGCGGTAATGTGTCCACATTTGAATCCAGATCCACTGGCCTTCAAGGTCCCTGCTCTTTTTTTTTTATGAGACGGAGTTTCGCTCTTATTGCCCAGGCCACTGGAGTGCAATGGCACGATCTTGGCTCACTACAACCTCCGCCTTCCAGGTTTAAGTGATTCTCCTGCCTCAGCCTCCCAAGTAGCTGGGATTACAGGCATGCACCACCATGTCCAGCTAATTTTTTATTTTTAGTAGAGATGGGATTTCTCCATGTTAGTCAGGCTGGTCTTGAACTCCCGACCTCAGGTGATCCACCCCCCTGGACCTCCCAAAGTGTTGGGATTACAGGCGTGAGTCACTGCGCCTGACCAAAGTTCCTGCTCTTAAATGCTGGTCCTAAGAGAGGAGCTGCCGTGAGTCCTTGAGGTCTGGATAGGAAGGGAAGAACCTTCCTCACTGGGGAACAGGGCGACCCTCTGGCCCACCAGCATCCCTGAGAGCTGAAGCAGGAAGTGTGTTCTTACTTGGAAAATGCAGAGATTTGGGTCCAGAGAGGGGGAACCACTTTTCCATGACTCCTAGCAGGTTACGAGCCGGATGCTGTAGTAAAGCCCTAGGGTCAGACAGCCTTGGGTTCAACTGTTATCTCTATCTTGATCTGCTGTTAACTTGTGTGACCTTGGGCAACTGTCTTGTCTGATCCCATTCCCTCCTCAGTAAAATGCAGAGAGCGTATCTTCCTCTTCCAAGTGTGGAGGGGTTCAGTGAGCTAGTACAGTCCAGCCCAGCTCTAGGAGATGCGCAACAAACAGTACTAGCATCTCCTGTGGGCACATCACCTGCTACAGGCTCTCAGCCAAGTCAAAAGACAGGGGCCAGGCACGGTGGCTCACACCTGTAATCCCAGCACTTTGGGAGGCCAAGCTGGGTGGATCGCTTGAGGTCAGGAGTTGGAGACCAGCCTGGCCAACATGGTGAAACCCTGTCTCTACTAAAAATACAAAAATTAGGCCTAGCGTGGTAGCTCACGCCTGTAATCCCAGCAATTTGGGAGGCTGAGATGGGCAGATCACCTGAGGTCAAGAGTTCGAGACCAGCCTGGCCAACGTGGTGAAATTCCATCTTTACTAAAAGTACAAAAATTGGACCAGTTGTGGTGGTGGACACCTGTAATCCCAGCCACTCGGGAGGCTGAGACAGAAGAATCACTTGAACCCGGGAAGCAGAGGTTGCAGTGAGCCATGATCGCACCACTGCACTGCAGCCTGCCAACAAAGAGCGAAACTGTCTCAAAAAAAAGAAAAAGAAAAAGAAAAAAAGAAAAAAAATTTAGTTGGACGTGGTGGCATGTACTTGTAATCCCAGCTACTTGGGAGGCTGAGGCAGGAGAATCATTTGAACCTGGGAAGCAGAAGTTGTAGTGGGCCAAGATTGTGCCACTGCACTCCAGCCTGGGGGACAGAGCAAGACTCTGACTCAAAAAGACAGGGACTGATTCAGCCCTGGGAACTACCTTCATGCATGTATGTGGGTGGGTAGGGACAGCAGGCTCAGGCCTGGCTCACCTGACACCAGCAGGATAGGAGTCAGGCCTGGAAGGCTCAGGAGTTGGTCTGCGGGTCTCCAGCTCAGTGCTGAGGCCCCTGCATCCCCACAGCCCCACTTCTGGCCTGGAGCTGACTTGATTTCCACAGGGAGACAGGAAGGAACAGTGACCCTGGGATTCCCCAGGGGCCTCTGGGTGTCACTGTGGACCCCACCTAAATCCCAGGGAGAGAGCGTTCTTCTCTATGGACTTACCTGCCATAGTATAAGATGGTTTCCGGCTTGATGGCTCCATCTAGGTGGACGTGCAGTTCTACCTGAAAGGGGGCAGGGGGAAGAGAGAGAGAAAGGGAGAGAGAACAAATACCCATGAGTTCCCAAAGGAACTTTCAGAGCTTATGTTAACATTAGTCATGATAACCATTAGCCACCATTTACTGGCCGACCACTGACCCCATACACTTCGGTAAACTCTGTACTGCACTATCTTGTTTAATCCGCTCCTGGGGAATGGGTTCAGCTGTTATCTCTTTCATGATTGAGGACACTGAGGTTCAGGGAGGTTAGATATCTCATCCAAGGCCACACAGCATGCAAGTCATAGAAGCAGGAGTCCACCCGAGCATCTCTGTTCTTAATTGCAGCAGTGAGTGGCAGAGGTGGAGTTCTAACCCAAGCCCAAGTTCAAGGCTTGTGCTCCAGGTCACGTACACAGCTCCTGCTCTCAGCCAACTAAATAAACAGTTTTAACAAAAGGGATTGATCCCCAGATGTTCCGAACTAGGGAAGAGCCACAGCATATTTCAAAATTCAGAATCTATTTTTTTTCTTTCTTTTTTTTTGAGACGGATGGAGTCTCACGCTTTCACCCAGGCTGGAGTGCGGTGGCACAATCTTGGCTCACTGCAGCCTCTGCCTCCCAGGTTCAAGTGATTCTTGTGCCTCAGCCTCCTGAGTAGCTAGGACTATAGGCAGGTGCCACCATGTCCGGTTAATTTTTGTATTTTTAGTACAGATGGGGTTTCACCATGTTGGCCAGGCTGGTCTCAAACTCCTGACCTCCCAAAGTGCTGGGATTACAGGTATGTGCCACTGTGACCAGCCCAGGCTCCATTTTCAAAAGCAGATGCTACTCAGACATAGCTTATCAGGAATCAATATTAGGCAATACAAGATCTTTCTAGTACTCTAGAGTTTAAGAGCAGGGTCCTTGGAGGTAGCCCATGTGGCTGAACTCCCAGCTCTGCCCCTTCTTTGGCTGTGTGACCTCAGACAAGATACTTCACCTCTCTGAGCCTCAGTTTCCTCAACTGAAAAAACAGTGGAATGTTATGCTCCCCTATCCAAGAAAAATTGTAAGGATTACAAAGGACAGTGTAGGTGGACATGGATAGCACAAAGGAAATGGCCCCTGCCGCTCGGCCAGAGTGTTTATCATGAAGCACGGCAGGCAGTGGGAGATGGTGGGGAAAGGGACTTTGCTGTTCTTGCTGTTCCTGTTCCAAATGATGGAAGCTTTTCCCCCAGCCAGGGGAGATCCAGAAAACTCTCAGCTGACATCTCATGCTGGGGTGGGGAACATGGAGAGCTGGATAAGTTGGCTGCCCTGGCTCAGGCAGGAACAGGGGCTGCCTGGCCAAGGAACTGCTGGCCCAGGGGCATGTAGGCACACATCCATGAGCTGCCTCCTACAGAGGAAACCCAGCCCATGCCCATGGGAGGCGAGCAGGGAACAGAGACACCCGAGGTCCTATCAGCAGGATCTCAGAGTCATCAGATCTCTTCCCGAGGTCATCCAGCTGGCAAGAAACAGAGCAGTCCTTACCCCCAGGCTCAGGGCCAATTGAGTTATTGGATTCCTTGACAAAATGAGTTCAGTTCCCAGTCAGCCAAATGTTTCTCAGGTTCTCAAAATATGCTCAGCATTGGGAATACTGAAGCTTATAGCCCAGGGAACAGCCAACCAGCTGTGTGACCTCAGGCAAGATGCCTCACCTCTCGGAGCCTCTGTTTTCTATCCTTAACCCTCACAGGGCTATGGAGAGGGCCCAGCCAGTGAGCCAGAGTCACACTGTATAGCATATGCAGTTAGAGCTGGAATCTTGGCTCCTCCACTCACTCCCTGCATGACCCTCTGCCTCAGCATCCTCATCTGTTAAATGGGGATAATGATAGTCCTTCCTCCTAGGCTTCGTGAGGGTTAACCATGTTAGTGCACGGGTAGTTCTTGGCACATTGCAAATGCTAAATAGCTGTCAACTAAAAGTCAATGAAGGCTGGGTGTGGTGGCTCATGCCTGTAATGCAACCACTTTGGGAGGCCGAGGTGGGAGGATCACCTGAGGCCAGGAGTTCGAGACCAGCCTGGCCAACATGGCAAAACCCCATCTCTACTAAAAATACGAAAAATTAGCCAGGCGTGGTGGTGCATGCCTGTAATTCCAGCTACTTGGGAGGCTGAGAATCACCTGAACCCGAGAGGCAGAGGCTGCAGTGAGCCGAGATTTCACCACTGCACTCCAGCCTGGGCAACAAGAGCAAAACTCTGTCTCAAAAATAAAAAATAAAAGTCAATGAAGACCTGTGATCCTGCTGGATGCTAGATTGTCGAGTTAAACAGAAGGGTCCATGTCCTTTTCCCAGGGCTTGTACAGGCCCCAAAGTGGGAAAGGCGTCAAGCAAATGTCACAAGGGAAAATGTACAGTCACAAACCAAGAAGATGCTTTGGAAGCACAAACACAGTCCTATGACAGAGGGTAACAAACAAGAGACGTGAACACAGCTAGAGGGCCCACAGTGAGCCCGAGCTAAAAGCTGAGGATAGAGAGGAACCCACCAGGGTCAGAGGGAGGTGGGAAGAAAATTCCAAGCAGAGGGAAGAGCATGTGCCAGGCCCTGTGGCTGGAGAAAATGGGGTGTATGAAAGGAATTACATATAGGTTCAGAGAAGGGAGGGTTCACGGGACTGGAGAGGCAGCAGGGTAAGACCACCCAGGGAGGGCTGTGCGGGCCACAACAAGTCGGGCTTTATCTCGAAAGCACAGAGAAGGCATTGCAGGGTTGGAAGCTGGTTAGAGAAAGAGGATGGCTCATATAAGGCCAGTTAGAGGCTATGCAGTCATTTGAAAGACCACAGTGGCTCAGACCAGGGTTGTGAGGTGCACAGAGGAAGAACTAGTGGATGGAAGATGGCAAGGATCACACTGCAGGTCCGGTTTGGGAGGGCGGTGATTCCCGCAGCTGGAGACAGAGAACCCTGGAAGAGAAGACCGAGTCCTGGATCTCCCTCCAGGAGGGAGGATGTGGGGGAGGAAGGCAGGGTTGGTTTGGTCTTAGTTATGTGAAACTGGAGACGCCTTTTGTTTTGTTTTGTTGAGATGGAGTTCTGCTCTCTCGCCCAGGCTGGAGTGCAGTGGCTCCAGCTCAGCTCATTGCAACCTCCACCTCCCAGGTTCAAGTGATTCTCCTGCCACAGCCTCCTGAGTAGTTGGGACTACAGGCACCCGCCACAAAGCCCGGCTAGTTTTTGTATTTTTAGTAGAGATGGGATTTCACCATGTTGGCCAGGCTGGTCTTGAACTCCTGACTTCAGGTGAGCCTCCCACCTCAGCCTCCCAAAGTGCTGGAATTATAGGTGTGAACCACCTTGGCCAGCCAACTGGAGATGCCTTTGAGATATCCAAAGGTAAAGGGAGGAAGCTAATGGGATGCAACAGTCTAGAGCTGTCCTGAGAAGCCCAAGCTGGGAATATAGGTGGCAAGGTGGGTAAGCACGGAAGCCGTGGGCTTCAAGGAGCTCACCCAGGGAGAGAACATCAACCGAGGTAAGGAAAAGGCCTAGGATGAAGCTGTGACCAGCATCAGCACTTAGTGGCTTTACGGAAGAGGCCATGCCTGCAGAAGGATGGCCAGAGAGGTGGGTGGGTGTGTGGTGTGCAGAATGCTGGGCCATCAGATGTCAGGGACGGGCGAACAGTGGTTCACAGGGGTAACATGGTAGGCTGAATGGTGGGCCCCACAAAGCTGTCTACATGCTAATCCTAATCCCCAGAACCTGTAAATAATATCTTATATGGGTCATGTGTGGTAGCTCACACTTATAATCCCAACACTTTGGGATCACTTGAGGTCAGGAGTTCAATACCAGCCTGGCCAACATGGTGAAATCCCATCTCTACTAAAAATACAAAAATCAGCCTGGCATGGTGGTATGCAGCTGTAGTCCCAGCAACTTGAGAGGCTGAGGTGGGAGAATATTTGAACCTGGGAGGCAGAAGTTGCTGTGAGCCAAGATCTAGCCATTGCACTCCAATCTGGGCAACAGAGCAAGACTC
>NW_016107447.1:584753-591259 GCF_001604975.1 Cebus imitator
AAAAAAAAAAAAAAATTACCTTATATGGCAAAGTGTGATTATTAAATGTTTTGACAGAAAGAGTTTATCCTGAATTATCTGGTTGGGCCGTAGATACAATCACATGCATCCTTTTAAGGGAGAAGCAGAGAATTTTAAGAGACACACACACACACACACGAGGAAGCAGCAACGTGACCTCAGAGGCAGAGACTGGATCGATGAGGCCACAAGCCAAGGAATGCCTGGAACCACCAACAGTCAAAAGAGGCAAAGAATGGATTCCCCCCACCCCGAGGGCGTTCAGAGGGCGTGTGGCTCCAATGACATCTTGACATTGGACTTCTGGCTCCTAGACCTGCCAGGGCATATGTTTCTGTTGGTTGAAGCCACCTAGGGTGTGGTAACTTGTTACCGCAGCCATAGGAAACTCACATGGTCAGGCCCTGTTGGAGGTCACAGGGCAGAAGAGCAGAAATATGTCCCTCAGGCTAAAAGCCCAGGCACTGTGGACCTCAGAGGAGTGGTTCTCAACCCTGGCTGCAAGTTAGGAGCACAGAAAGTTCTAGCCAGTTCCCAAGGCCTCAGCCCCATCTGAAGTCAGTTAAGCAAAATCCTTGGTGGCAGGCCCCGGGGAGCCTGTTTTAAAAAACATGTAGTCAAGGTTGGGAACCTTTCTAGAAGCCCGAGTGAGGGTAGAAACCACAGTGGAATAAGGTAAGAAAGAAGCAGAGGTAAGACAACGAAGATGGTTTAGCCTACTCTTTCACAACTTTGCCCCTAAAGGAACTAGCAGCCTAGAAGGGCAGGATGTGCATGTGGGTCAAGAGAATGGGGCTCGTTTGAAGGCGGGAATGTCTTGGGCAAGTTTAAATGTCCGTGGGGATGATCTGAGGCTGAGTGAGAAGAGTTGCATGAGGTTACTGGGAAGGCAGGAGGAAGTGAGAAGGTAAAACCAGGCCTGGCCGTGGAGCCCCTGAGAACATGAGGGTCAGGCAGTGAATGGGGGCGGTGGTCACGTCCTCTTGTGGGTAGGGCTGGGGGGTGGTCTGCATGGCTACTTCTGGCTAAAGTATTTATTTATTTATTATTTTTTGAGATGGAGTCTGGCTCTGTCACCCAGACTGGAGTGCAGTGGCACAAGCTCAGCTCACCGCAGCCTCTGCTTCCCAGGTTCAAGGGATTCTTGTGCCTCAGCCTCCCAAGTAGCTGGGATTACAGGCACCTGCCACCATACCCAGCTAATTTTTGCGGTTTTAGTAGGGACAGCGTTTCACCATGTTGGCCAGGCTGGTTTTCAACTCCTGACCTCGTGATCCACCTACCTAGGCCTCCCAAAGTGTGAGGCTTACAGGCATAAGCCACCTAAGGTGCCTTGCCCAGCCTGGAGAAAGTATTTAAATGGCAATTCAAGAGCTCTGCCTCCCATCTCTGCTTTACTCTGGCACAACAACTGGCAATGTGCAGGGTAGAATCTTTCCATCTACCTGGGGCCCTGAGTGATCGCAAGGTGCAGAAACCTCACTGGAGGCCCTGGAGGGACAAGCAGTGTGAGCAAGAATGAGGCCGACCTGGGTCGCTGCAGGCCCCTCACACCTGGGGGCTGTTTGTTATTGCAGCACGAGGTAGCTTCGCCTGCCTGACAATGAGCCAACACACCTTTCTGAACTCAGCCTTGCAAACCGTGATGAGAAGCAGAACCAAGTGCTATGAGATAAAGAAAAATCACACAGGGGTCGGGGGCAGGAAAGGTCAGGGAAATTTAGAAAGTGTGCTGGGGAAAGATCACTTAGAGAAGGAGTTCGCCAGGGAGAAGGGAGGAGAATGGCTCTAGGCAGAGGGAGCTGCGTGTGCTCAGTGTCTGAATCAGGAAGCAGGCAGGAGTTGGCGGGAGTGCAGAGGGAGGTTAGTGGTGAGAAATGAGGCCAGGGCAAAGCAGAGAGGGGGCAGGGAGATCGCAGAGGCAGAAGCAAAGGGTTTTCCACCCAAGTGGGTTACATCAGAGAGTCCCCTTTAAAAAAGGCTTTCCCAGCTGCTGTGCTGCGGACAGGATGGCAGGAAGCCAGGACAGAAGATGGGCTACCAAGCTACCATGGGAGGGAAAAGCCGACTGGGATTTGAGTATCACGAGGAAGTACTCGAGGCAGCATTGGGCGCTCAGTGAGCAGGAGTCAGACAGTGCCCGGGTGCAGGAGCAAGGGGCCCGGGGAGCCAGGAGCTCCTCCAGGGAGGGGGAAGACAGAGCCAGCCGCCCACCAGGGCCCACAGCACTCATTCCTTCTCAGGGCTGCCTGGGAAGAGGCCCCAGCAGGTTTCAGGAGAGGAGCAGAGGCAGGAAGCCACCTCCCCAGGTGGCTCAGGCAGGCCTCCCACTGAACTTTCTAGAAAACTGCAACACCCCATGGGAAGTCTGTCAGCCTATTCCAAGTGACAATGACAATGAGGTGGGGACCCTGCTCTCCTGGCCCCTTTCAGGGAAAAGGATCAGCAGTGGCCTCGAACTTTTGAGTATTTCCTCTGTGTTAGACCATCTACGTGCATGATCTTATTTCATCCTTACAACCGGCAAGGCAGGGACTTCACTCCCATTTTACTGATGAAGAAACAAATTCAAAGAATTACCCCAAAACAATCAGTGATGGAGTCAGAATTTGAATCCTGGTGTGCTTCTTGAGCTCCTAACCACTCTACTGTACTGCCTCCGTGGGGCTAGCCTCAGACAGCAATAATGATAAAGCAGCTACCTACTAGTTTCAGATGCTTTATCTCATTTAATCTTAATCCCTAGGCAATGGACATACTGGCCCATGTTACAGATGGGAAAATGGATTTGCCAGGCTAAGCCCAGAGAAATTCAGTGGCCTGTCCAGGGTTACACAAATTGATGGTGGTAGAGCTAAGGTGGAACGCAAGTCCCTCTCCCTCTAAGCCCAAGCCCTGCCCACAGGCCACACGCCCTCCCTGGCACTCAGGCTGAGAAGGTACCTGGCCTCCTGACCTCTCGGGAGGGGAATCTCACGCCCCCTCCTACTGCCTCCGCTCTCTGCAAGGCTGACTCTCAGCCAGCCCAGCATCTGTTGGAACAGCAGGAAATCCTCCCAGCACTGATGTGAACAGGAAGCATCCTCAGTTACCAGCAAATATTTACTAAGCCCCACTATGTGCCAGGCGCTGTGGAGGCCCTGGGAAATGCACCAAGTCCCTGCTTTCAAGAGATGCCTGCCAGAGAGGCCCAGCGCAGTGGGTTCACTCGCCCAAGGTCACTCTGCATTGGTGGCAGAGCTACCATGAGGACGCGGGTCTTGGTCTCCTGGGCCAGATACTCCCAGATCTGACTCATGTTCCCATATTCCCAACTGCTGGAGGGCGAGCAGGGCCATCTACCTCATGGCAAACTCTGTCAGATTAGTTGTCTAATCGGAGGTGGGTGATCAGTTGAGGGCAGGAGTTCAAGACCAACCTGGCCAACATGGTGAAACCTTGTCTCTATGAAAAACAAAATTTAGTTTTCTGACGGGGTTTGCCTTGGAGGTAGATGGCTCTGCTCGCCCTCCAGCAGTTGGGTTTGCCTCCCAAACACATTGATCCATTTTCTTTTCATCTGACTTGGGGTTCATGTATGTAGCATGTCTATCTCCCTCATGAGCCATTTGCTGAGAGGAGAGACCTTGTCTGTGTCATCATGTGGTGTCCTCAGTGCCTAGGACAGCATCTCACACAGCACAAAGTGCTTTCTATGTGTCCAATGACCACACCGTTATTTCCTCATCTTCCTGTTCTATGACAGCAATGCTGGGTGCTCTCCCTACAACTAGGAAGGGGCCGACCTGCCCCATGGAACCTGGTGAAAACCACACTGGCCAGAGGAGCCAGGGCTGCCTGGCCAGCCCGCAGAACCTGAGCACCACGGCCAGGACCCAGATGAGCCACAGGTGCCCACCGCCAGCCGAACATCCCTTCCCTCCCCAGCCCTGCTTTTGGTGATGAGCTGGGCAGTGCCAGGGCCAATGTCTTATGCCACTATGGCCTCTCAGCTGACTTTTAGTGTGAGGCCAGGAGACAAAGCAGCCCTGGGCTGATAAACTGTTTCAGCTCCACCTCCTCCAGGAAATCCTGTGCTCAGCCTTGTCTAAGCTCTGGCGCTTCCAAGGTACACAGTGGAAGGGTCTGAGCAGTCCCCCCAGTGTCTCCTGCTGACTTGAGGCCTGAAAGCTCTGCTGCTCAGAGGTTTCACAGAAGGTAATGTGAAAGTGTGTCTTCTACCTGGGGAAAATCCCGTGTAGGGACCCAGCACACTTACACTCATTTTACAGGCAACAAGACTGAGGCTCAGAGAGTGGAAGGGCCCTGAGTTAGAGAGTCTTAACGCACGCCACAGCCAGGAAGCTGTTTGACTCTAAAGCTGAAGGTCTTAAAGGCAGCATACCCTCCTCATGCTGCATAGCAAGGTACTGGGTCAGTCATGCTAAAGTCTAAACAGGAGCCAGGTACAGCGGCTCACACCTGTAATCCCAGCACTTTGGGAAGCCAAGGTGAACAGATCACTTCAGGTCAGGAGTTTGAGACCGGCCTGGCCAACATGGTGAAACCCTGTCTCTACTAAAAAACACAAAAATTAGCCAGGCATGGTGGCACACACCTGTAATCCCAGCTACTTGGGAGACTGAGGCAGAGGTTGCAGTGAGCCAAGATTGCACCACTGCACTCCAGCCTGGGCGACAGAGTGCGACTCCATCTCAAAAGTCTAAGCAGGACCATTACCAACCATGACGATGCCGATGACCAGTGGCAGCTATCACTGAAACACTTGCTCTGAGCCAGGCCTGCACTTGGTGTTTGAGAGGTGGGCGTGGGTATAATTCTCATCTTAGAGCGTGGAAACGGAGGCACCGTGAAGTTAAATGATTCATTCAAGCTCCTCTAGCTGGAAAGTGGGAAATCAGGACTCAGACCCAGACTGCCTGGCCCCAGCTGGTGTCCAAGTTCAAATTCCTTGCTGTCCTAGCTCCCCGCTGAGGAGTGCAGAGCTTATCCCCCATAACTGCTCTGGGGCCTGAGAATACTAAGGGGTGAGGGCAGGCCTCCCCCCAGTCTATATTTACCTTGGATAAATATAGATTCCAGTCGCACTCTGGGGCCTCATCCTGCTCCTCTCCACCACCCACAGCCAGACCGTGGTCCTACTACCTTGCCCCACCCCAGGGGGTACCATAGCGACCCCTTCAAGACACCTGGGCAGGTGGACAAGTCTCTCAAAGATCACAGGGCCCCCTGCCACCCACCCACTCAGGAAGGCCAAGCCCACCCTGAGGCTGGACACAGGTTTGGGAGGCTGTCTGGCCTCCCCTGCCTCCTGGTGTGACCACAGACCACTTCCTTTTTCTGGTCCTCCCTTCCTCTTCTGTGAAGCAAAGCCCTCCACAAAACCCAGTCTCCTTTATTCCCCTCCCCAACTGCCATGGGAGTTAAAATGGGTAAGGCAGGCTCTTCCCAGGGACATTTTTGTTTTAACAGGTGGTTCTGGTAACTGAAAGCCACAGCAAGCTCCAAGAAGTGCAGCTGGGGAGCTTTGTGTCAGGAAGATGAGAGAGATTCTGCAGCTGGGGAGCCTCCCAGAGTCCACTGCAGCCCCTACACCAGCCCCCAAGAAGGAAATGTACCCCTGAGGGCCTCCTGGTGCCAGCCTGGCACTGTACAAGAAACAATCAGTTTCCACGAGAACCTCAAGATCTTCGTTTTGTCATCTCATTTTACAGAGGGGGAAGCTGAGGTTCAGGAGTTGTCTACCTGAGGCACCCTAGCTGCTAAGCAGCAAGGCAGAAATCCAACCCCAGGACATCTGAAGCCCGGGGCCAACACACTGGCCCACATTGCCACCCTGATTCCAACTCTTCCCCCGACACTGCCTCCTGTTTTTAGCACAAAGTGGGATTGGCAAATGTGCAAAGCAATGAACAGCTTCTTCAGCGCAGGCAGATCTGAGTTCAAGTCCAGCTCTGCTGCTTGCCAGCTGTGTGACTTTGGCAAGTACCCTCCCCTCTGAGTCTCAGTTTCCTCATCGATAAGTAGAGTTAATAATAGGACAGGACCTTCCTTAGAGGGCTGATGTGAACATTAAATGAGTCCCTGTATGCAAAGCAGGACAGCGCTTCGTACAGAGTAGACATTCAGATAAGAGACAGAAAAGGCACATTGCTGATTTAGCCCTAATTCTCCTCTGCATCACACAGGGACAGTTGGAAAGCTGCTGTCCCAACCGGGACCAGTCCACTCACCAGTCTACAGCTTCAAGGCTCTCGATTTTGTGTATCCCTGTCAAGTGTCTCTATTCTCTAAGCCTCAGTTTCTTCATCTGTAAATGGGGATAAAGACCTATGCCTTGTCACGTCACCCAGAGGATTCTGAGATAAAAGTTACCTGGCTGGGTGTGGAGGCTCACACCTGTAAGCCCAGCACTTTGGAAGGCCAAGGTGGGCAGATCACTTGAGGTCAGGAGCTCAAGACCAGCCTGGCCAACATGGTGAAAC
>NW_016107447.1:591396-603352 GCF_001604975.1 Cebus imitator
CACCACTGCACTCCAGCCTGGGCAACGGAGGCAGACGCTATGGCACACACCTGTAGTTCCAGCTACCTGGGAGGCTGAGGCAGGAGAAGCGCATTAACCCTGGAGGCAGAGCTTACAGTGAGCCAAAATCATGCCACCGCACTGCAGCTTGGATGACAGAGTGAGACTCTGGCTCAAACACACAGTCACTGAAGGCACCTGTTACTCAGGACTACGCCAAGGATAGTCATAGTTACGATTGTTATAACAAGAGGCATGTGATCAGCTCTGGCCTCCAGGATGCAGAATGCCTGAGTGCCTGGTGCCGCCTGTGGACATAGGCTGATAAGGGCCACCCCTCCAATCCCCCTTTCTACTTCCTCCGGCAGGTGCTCAGTCAAACCAGGTAGGCATATGGTAGGTGCGCCTGACAGGAAAAACCTGACTTGGGCATCCCCTGACAATGACCCTGTGTGGCAGGCACACTTGACTGTGTGTTCCGAGCGGAGGAATACAGAAGCAGCCAACCTGGAGATCCATTCCTTATCTATGAGGACATCTGAGCCCCACCCCATTCCCATGGGACACTGGCCATGTAGCGGTATAGGGGACCGAGGCCATTTGTTTTGGGTTAAATGAAGGTTACTAGGTGGAGGTGGTTAGGGGAAGGTGTGAAATGGAAATGCTATGTATGGCCGGGCGCGGTGGCTCACACATGCAATCCCAGCACTTTGGGAAGCTGAGGTGGCTGGATCACGAGGTCAGGAGTACAAGACCAGCCTGGCCAAGATGCTGAGACCCCATCCCTACTAAAAATACAAAAATTAGCTGGGCATGGTGGTAGGCGCCTGTAATCCCAGCTACTCAGGAGGCTGAGGCAGGAGAATTGCTTGTACCTGGGAGGCAGAGATTGCAGTGAGCCGAGATCAGGCCACTGCACTCCAGCCTGGAAGACAGCAAGATTCCGTCTCAGGGAGAAAGAAAAAAGAAAGAAAGAAAAAGCTATATAAAATACATGCTTTTACAAGTAGTTGCAGTTCTTCTGCTCAGCCGGCCGCCACTGGACTCTCCGCCAGATGTAAGCCCCCAGCAGAACACTGCATCTTCTTTGCTACCTCGTCTTTGGCCCCTTGAGCCTGGTGCTGTCTGCACTGGAGTCAGTAGGGGTCCTGCACAACAGAAGGCAGATGCCCGGGGCTTTGCTACGCAACGTCTGATCCTGGATCAGTGACATCAGCACCTCCCAGGAGCTTGTCAGCAGTGCAGCATCGCGGGCCCCACCCGACCCATGCAGAAACCCGGTGTAAACGTGGAAAGTTGGGCGATTTGAGTGCAGTTTGAAAAGCACTGCCCTGCTCTGCTTTCTTCTAGCTGTCCAGGTCCCCAGCCTCAGCTGGTGGCAGGTATGAGAAGCTGAAGGGCACAGCAAAGGCTCCTGTCTCAGGAGGTTTGCACTTGGCACACTGGCACCTCTATCCCCAAAGGCTTCTGCAGCGGTAGTTCAGGAAACACGGTTAGGGGCATGGGATTTCAAAGCCAGCCTCCCTTGGACTCAAAACTCAGATTGGACATTTCCCAGCTGTGTGATCTTGGGCCTCGTTAACCTTTCTGTGCCTGGGTTAAATGAAGTAATGCAGATAATGTTTTTAGAATGGTGCCGGGCACAGAACCATCAATACTCCATAAGCTGCAGCTAATAATGCTAATAATTAGAACTATCTGTTCTATCTCATCACGAGAGGGCAGGGAGCTGGCTCTGGTCACAGTGGCTCTGAGATTCATAGTTTTTCCTACTTCTCCTGCCAGCTCAGGTAAGTTCCTCCCTACAGTCATACAAGGTTTGTCATGCTTCAAACACATGGCAGGTAACACTCTACCTTCACTCTCAAGCATCACCTTGTGGCCTCAGGACATTCACATAAGCAGCTGGTGTTCCATCCCCCAGGTGTGAACACTGAGGCCCCAATGGGGGAAACGACCTGCCAGCTTGAATCAGATGTAGAGAACCAGGCAACGCCAAAAAACGGGAATAATAATATGAGCCTGTCCCTTGATGGGCTATTACAGAAGAACTGCAAGGATCCACTGGGCGCCTGCGGCAAGTGTTCTAGAAGTGGGCCCTGCTGTTTCCCTCCATAGCTCTCAACACACTTGCAATCAAGAAGGTTTGCTACTGCCATAGGATTCACATCAGGGTATGCTGGGTCCCCAGCCCAAGGGCAGAGGAAACCCAAAACATTTAACAAAAAGACTGCAAAGGAGAGGCGCTAATGATGGGCCCCTGGCTCCAGTAAGATGTGAAGGAGGCAGGGATGGGGGCAGGAGGGCTTGTACAGTGCCTCAGTGCTCCCAGCTTCAGATAGGGTGTAGCTGAGCATTCTCCCTGGGCTGGGGGCATCAGTAGTGGGGGCCAGGCCTCACCCTCCTCAGAAGGCAGGTGGGCTCTCACTCCCACAGCCTGCCTCCTTCACACTAACACACACATACGCACTGGATTCTGACACATTTGTGATATCTGCCATCATCATTCACACCTCTCTCCCCTCCTTCCCCTCCCTCCCTCCCTCCCTCCCTCTCTCCTTTCTTCTTTTTTTAAAGACAGTGTCTACACTCTGTCTCCCAGGCTGGAGTGTACTGACGCCATCACAGCTCACTGCAGCCTTGATCTCCTGGGCTCAAGCGATCCTCCCACCTCAGCCTCCCAAAGTGCCTGAGTAGCTGGGACTACAGGAGTGCATCGCCACAACTCACCTCCCTTATACGTTTTTTATTTTTTGGAAAGATGGGGTCTAGCTTGTTGTCCAGGCTAGTCTCGAACTCCTAGACTCAAGTGATCCTTCCGCCTCAGACTCCCAAAGCGCCGTGATTACAGGCATGAGTCATTGTGCCAGGCCACTCACACCTATTTCTCATAAGGGTAAGTTGAGGTTGATTGCAGCTGACTACTCCTCCCCCAATCCCCCACTCACACCCTACTGGCTGATGCACCCTGCTTGGCAGACTCCTGGGTCCCTCCCCTTGGACTCTGAGACAGGCCAAGGGGGCCTGGACCCTCTCTGACCCCACCAGTCCCAAGACGCCACAGCTGGTGGGCGGAGGACAAGGGGATTCTCCCCTGGGGCCAGTGGCCATGGATTGACCTCGAGTGAACCCTGCTAGGGCCCCAAACCCAGGGCCTACCTAGCCCCTGTTCCTCTGGCGTGGGGAAGGGGGTGCCCTGCTCCCCTCACTCCCCTTTTTGGCAGGGCTCACGATTATTCCCCAACCGGGGCGCATCCACAAACCTGGGCTCCTTGGCGCTCACCACCACAATGTTGAAGTACAAAGTTGCTTCCACTCACTGAGCACTCAGTACGCGCTAGGCACAGCACAGGTGCCCATGGGAGTAGACATCAGCCCGATCGCACAGCTGAGCTTCAGAGACCTCAAGCCCCTGCTCAGGCCCACACAGCGCTCAAGGTGCTAGGATGCCTGCTTAACAGACGGCGGAACTGAGACCCAGAGGGGTCAAGTCTGCGGCAGAAGCAGACCCTGGAGGCCTCCGGGTTTTGGACCTCCTCTGCCCCATTGTCCCTGATTAGCCCGCAGGCGAGCCACGGCCTATGCCGAAGGAAGAACGTGCCTGGAGGAGACCCCGTTCGTTTCCGGGGTTCGGATTCCCCGGGCTGGGCCCGGCTAAACCCCTCGGGCCGCCCAGGCACTGGACCCCAAGCCCCAGAGCCCCCTCGCGCGCTCACTTTGGGCTTGTCGAAGGCGGGTGTCTGGGCCATGATCCCTCGTGCGCGCCGGTGCTGATCCCTCCGCCGACGCTCGGTGGGTCTCTGCGGGCTCGTGGGCCACTCAACTTTCCCTGGGGCCCCCGGTGGCCCGGCTGCCACGCTTTTCTTAACCGGGCTGGGCCCCGCCTCCTGCCCGCCCCCCTCCGCTCCCGGGGCCCGCCCCCCGCCCCGCCCTTGCACTGGAGCCCCCGCCCCGCCGGCCCGGGTCGCGCATTTCCTGGAATGCTGGAGCCGGCGTCCTCGCCAGCCGACCCGAAAACTCCGGCCCCGCGCGGCCCAACCAGACCCACCTGTGGGAGCTGCCTTACCCCCGGGTCTTCCAGCAACTTGCAAGCGTCCCCCTGCAGCCTGGGCGCTGCGGCGCGCCAGGCCCGAGCTGGAAGCGGGGACCCCGGGGGCGTCGCAAGCCTCCAGGGGCGTGCGTTCCACCGGATAGACGGGCGCTCGTCGCAGAAGCGCACAACATAGTTATATAGTAAGGGAGCTTTCGAGGGGGGCCAGCCGTGGCCTGCAGAAACTGCAGGAGTTCACCAGGGGTGGGTGGGGGTGGAGAGGACATTCTGCGTGAGACTCCAGGGAGCTGGGAGTGAAAGGAGGCGAGGAAGGCTGGAGCACCGAGGGAGGGAGAACACAGACGAGCCCCCATCTGGGCATTCGCCTTTAAGAAACCCGCCCAGGCGCAGCCGGAGACCTGTGCAGAATGTTCACACCGGCGCGATAACAGGAACTTTGGAAACACCCCCAAATGCCCCTCCACGGACGAGTGGGCAAATAAACCGGAATATTCACACCATGAAACGTTAGACCGCAGTGAAACGGAATGAACAGCCATACAACAACGGAAACGTTTCAGCCAGACAACAAGAGAAACAATGTCTCAAAAACAACGTTGAGTGAAAAAACTCAGATGCAGAAAACCGCATACAACGGTGCATCTTTTAGAATGTGTAATGCAAAACCAAAAGTTGCATGTTTAGACACATGCATCGGTGGAAAAAGTTTCACGCAAGGGAGACATGAGCATAGATACAAGAAGAGTGGTTACCTCAGGTGAAAGGGGAAGGAGCTGGGAGGAGGTGAGGACGGTGGGAAAGAACACCCGGCTATAGGTTATGTATTTATTTATTTATTGAGACGGAGTTTCGCCAGGCTGAAGTGAAGTGGAGCGATCTGGACACACTGCAACCTCCGTCCCCCGCCCCTGTTTCAAGCGGTTTTCCTGTCTCAGCCTCCCAAGTAGCTGGGATTGCAGGTGCGTGCCACCACGCCCGGCTAATTTTTGTATTTTTAGTAGAGACGGGGTTTCACCATGTTGGCCAGGCTGGTCTTGAACTCCTGACCTCAAATGATCCACCTACCTTGGCCTCCCAAAGTTCTGGGATTACAGGCATGAGCCACTGTGCCTGGCCTCCTGCCTTTTTCTTGAAAGGCAGTGGCTCCCTTTTTCACCAGCCCCAGAGTACCACACTACCCTTTGCTGCTTTCCTTAAACTCTCCTCTCTAGGTTCAGTTTCCCCAGAAGCAGACCCTGAGACAAAGATTTGAATGCAAGTAGTTTATTTGGGAAGAGGAAACATGGAAGGGTGTGGGTGCAGAAATAAGACAGGAAAGTGGAGGCCAGGTGCGGTGGCTCATGCCTGTGATCCCAGCACTTTGGGAGGCCGAGGCAGGTGGATTAAACTCCCTTACTATATAACAGGAGTTTGAGGCCAGCCTGGCCAATATGGTGAAACCCTGTCACTACTAAAAATACAAAAATTAGCAGGGCGTGGGGGTGCACGCCTGTAATCCCAGCTACTCCGGAGGCTGAGGAAGGAAAATCACTTGAACCCAGGAGGCAGAGGTTGTGGTGAGCTGAGATTGCACCATGGCACTCCAGCCTGGGTGACAGAGCAAGACTCCGTCTCAAAAAAATAAAAAAACAACAAAAGAAACATGAGCAGGTCACCACCCTGGGCACCTGGAGCTCCATGCCTGGGTGGATGGAGATGATGAGTATGTCACAGCCTTAACCCAACTGAGGAGCGAGGAAGCTGGGGGATCTATCTGCCCCCTCCCCTCTGGCAATGCTTCCAGGACATTAACTTCCTGGCACTCTTAGTTTGTTCAGCATAACTGGCTGAGCTTGCTCGCATGGCTAGAAAATACCCGCAGCAATGAGAGAGGGGCTCAGGTATTAGCAATAAGTGGTTATTGCCATGTAGAGGTGACGTCGAGGGCATACGGGTAGCTACACCAGCCCACACCTTTGTAAATAACTCCCAATTTAAACCCTCTTCAATTACGCAGTTTGAGTGTGGCACCTAGTTCCTGCCATGACCCCAAATGATACAGGCTAGCCTTGAGCTTCTTCGCAGCAATACACAGCGGACCAGCAACTACAGAAAGCTTGAGAGGGGCTGGAGAGAGACATTCATTATCCACACAGCATGCCACTCCTGTGAGAAGACAACAGAGATGGAGCACGTTTGAGAATGTCTCTCCACCTCTCATGTAGTCCTCCTGAAAAATCTAGTTCAATATCTATTTCAGCTAGGGCGTAGTGGCTGACGCCTGTCATCCCAGCACTCTGGGAGGCCGAGGTGGGTGGATCACCTGAGGTCAGGAGTTCAAGAACAGCTTGGTCAACATGGTACAACCCTGCCTGTACTAAAAATACAAAAATTAGCTGGGCGTGGTGATGCACACCTGTAATTCCAGTTACTCGGGAGGCTGAGGCAGGAGAATCATTTGAACCTGGTAGGCAGAGGTTGCAGTGAGCTAAGACACACCACAGCACTCCAGCCTGGGTGACAGAGTGAGACTCCCTTGGGCTCTGGGGTCTTCCTCTGTGAAACTTTGAGCAAGGGGTTGAGAAATCAAGAGTTGCAAACTCAGGCTGGGTGCAATGGTTCATGCCTGTAATCCCAGCACTTTGGGAGGCCGAGGCAGGTGGACCCGCTGAGCCCAGGAATTCAAGACCAGGACAATATGGTGAAACCCTGTCTACCAAAAATACAAAAATCAGCCAGTCTCATAACTCGGTCTCAAAATAAATAAATTGAAATATTTAAAAATACATAGAATCTAAACAAAAAAAATTTAAGTTTTTGTAAAAACCACATAGAATCTAAACAAAATTTTTAAAAAGTTAAAAAAAAGTTTCAAATACAAATGATCAAGGTCAGGTGCAGTGGCACGCCTGCAATCCAGCACTTTGGGAGGCCAAGGCAGGTGGCTAGATTGAGGCCAAGATCAAATGTAAATGATCACTTACAGCTCTGTGGCTTCAGGGCAAGTTTTTATTTCTTTTTATTTCTTTTTTTTTTTTTTTTTCACTGCAACGTCTGCCTCCCGGGTTCAAGCGATTCTCCTGCCTCAGCCTCTCGAGTAGATGGGATTACAGGCATGTGCTACTGTACCCAACTAATTTTTATATTTTTAGTAGAGACAGGGTTTCACCATGTTGGCCAGGCTGGTCTCGAACTCCTGACCTCAAGTGATCCACCTGCCTTGGCCTCCTAAAGTGCTGGAATTACAGGCATGAGCCACCGCACCTGGCCCCAACACTTTTCTGAAAGTGCTACAGCATCTGCCACGGAGATATCTGTGCATGCCCACAGGCAGCCGTGGGGTCATAAGCTTCCTTCAGCTTCATTATCTTGTTTGTGCAGGCCAGACGTGCCTGAACCCACGACAGCTTGCCAGAAGAGTGGCTTGCATCACTTCCACATAACCTGTTCCCCCTCCCCCACACTGGGACCAGCTGGGATTGAGGGGTGGGGGGTCAGGCTGGGGAAGGCTCATGGAGGTGGCATTTGCAACCTGCCCCTCTCCTGCCAACCTCTACTACCACACTGAAAGGATCAGGGGGACATCACTAAATTGAGGACTTGGGTAGAGAAGGAAGAAGAGTGTCCTGTCAGCCTTCAAAGGTTGTTCAGAGCTCTTGGTGCAGGAAGGCCCTGTTAGAAAACTCCAAGAGCTCAGGAGGGCCTTGGGCACAAAAGCTCAGAGTTGTCCTCAAGAAGCGACTGCATGGCAGTTATATCAGATGCATATTGCAATAATAATAAAAACCCTTACACACATCTACAAGCCTTATCCACACTTCAGAGATCCCAACATTTCTGAACAAAATAATACCAAAACCCATTCAGTAGCAAAAACCTAATCTGAATAGATATATGAATACTCACATATTGTTTTCTGCAGAAATATTAATGTGTTCCATTATGGGATGCTAAGCCAGATCCCACCACCCACTAGTGTGTTAAATAAGTCATGTGCTTTCCAAAACCCCAAAACTCCCCAAATTCCAAAATGCATCAGGATCCTGAGACATTGGAGTTTCAGTTAAGGAGTTGTGACCTGTGTGGCTTACTCCATGACAGGCACCATTCTAAGTGCTCTGCATCTGTTAACTCAATCCTTATAATGACCTGACAGAGTAGAACTTACTGTTATTCTTTCAATTTTACAGATGAGGAAACTGAGGCAGAGGCAAAGTGACTTGTCCAAACACACATACCTAATGAATGCTGGAACTGAAACTTCCAGAGCCTGGTTCCAGAGCCTACTCTCTGAACCATTTTGCCATCTATTTCTCTTAAAAGGGCTGGTGAGGTGGGCCTGGAGGTTGGGGGTTGTGGTAAACAACATGAGATAACCATTTTATGCTGTGTGTGTGCTATGGTTCGGATGTGGTTTGTCTCCTCCAAAACACATGTAGAAATTTGGTTCCCAGTGAAATGGTATTGGGAGGTGGGGCCTTGAAGAGGGGATTAGGTCATTAGGAGGGATTAATGCCTTTGTCACAGGAGTGGGTTAATTCTCATAGGAGTGGGTTAGTTATTGAGAGCAGGTCATTACAATAGTGAGTTTGGCTGCCTCAGCTTTCTCTTCCACTCACCCTACGATGCCTTCTGCCATGTTACAACACAGCACAAGGCCCTCCCCAGAAGCTGACCAGATGCAGCCACCCTATCTTGGACTTCCCAACCTCCAGAACTGTGGGAAACAAACTCCTTTTGTCAATTACCCAGTCTCAGGGGTTCTATGATAGCAACAGAAAGGGGAGTAATTGTGTAACACGTGCGTGCCCAGGTGGGTGTGTGAGAGCTAATCCTGTTGGTACGGTTGTTCTGTAAGGTGACTAACCATTGGGAATTGTCCTGGGACTCTTGCTTTCAGCACTGAAAACTCTGTATTTCAATAAACTCCTCACACATGGTAAACCAGGATGGTTTGATCACTCTAATTCTTGGCCTCTTTTGCTATGAGCAACATGAGGATCACAACCCACTCAGGAAGGAGGCGGATGTTGTAGTGAGTCAAGATCACGCCACTGCATTCCAGCCTGGATGACAGACTAAGAATCTGTCTCAAAAAAAGAAAAAGAAGGAAAATGAAAGAGTTGGAGAGGAACTGGAAAGTCCCCCTTAATTCTCAGCCAGCGTTTACTGAGCGTGCCCCTGGGCCAGGTCCCAGGCTAGGTGCTGGGGACACGTGGTGAGGAAGGCCTGGCCCCTCTGAGAGACACCCACAGGCCAGGGACAGTTGCTTTCTGACCTCGCAGGTATGGGGCTGGCTCTCACCCTGCCCATGGTGGCAGGTGTCCACCCAGCCTTCAAAGCAAGAGGAGGGAGGAAGAAGTGCATGCCCGTTTGAGAGTTACTTTATGAGGACAAACAGGTCCATCACCTTGGTTGACATCAGCAAAGAAGCATCAGCCAAAGCCTTAAGGTGACCCCAAAGGACTGGGGTGCAGGTGGGGGGTCGGGTTGAGACAGGCTCAGCCTGTATAGAGGAGGAGAAAGCTTCTGTCAAGGCCCCAGCTCGCAAAGATGAAGCTACTGCTTGATGATGCTGTCTCCAGGGCCAGAGTTCTTCCTCCAATCCCATGCTATCTGTAGTCCTCTCCTGCTGCGTGGGAAGTGCAGTCATTAGACTCATTTTCCAGGTGACAGACCTCTGCCTCAGGGCTCAGAAAACCTCCTCTTGGGGTTCCAGATGAGTCTTCCAGGATGGAGGACGGGAAGCAGGCCATCGAGGACTCTGGTAAGAAATGAGGCTTCTGGCCGAGCATAGTGGCTCACGTTTGTAATCCCAGCACTTTGGAAGGCTGAGGCAGGTAGATCACTTGAGGTCAGGAGTTCCAGACCAACCTGGCCAACATGGTGAAATCCCGTGTCTACTAAAAATACAAAAATTATCCAGGAGTGGTGAAGTGTGCCTGTAGTCCCAGCTACTTGGGAAGCTGAGGCAAGAGAATCGCTTGAACCCAGAAGGTGGAGGTTGTAGTGAGCTGAGATTGCATCACTGCATTCTAGCCTGGGTGACAGAGGGAGATTCTCTCAAAAAAAGAAAGAAAGAAAGAAAGAAATGAGTTTTCCCTGACTGAGCCTGGGAAGCTGGAGTTCATTCATTCATTTGTTCATTCATTCTGGCTGATCCCCAGTTCTGGCAGTTCCTATCTGCGTGACCCTGGCAGCTCACTTCAGCCCTCTGAGCCTAAGATTCTATGTACCAGCCACTGCTCAGTCTACTGAGGGTACAGAAGGAACTAGACAGTCATGGCCTCCAGCCTCACGACACAGATAATGGGGTGGGGCAGGGGCAGCTAACTTGTTCTGGAGGCTTCCTGTAAGAAACAGTGCTTGAGTGGAGGTGGACAAAATGAGGCGCTGTTGAACATGTTCATCTGGTGTGGGTGAGGTAGGGATTTCATGCTGGGGAGAGACAGAAGTGGATGGAGCAAACTTACTGTGAAAGTCACAAGCTTAAGCCTTAGAGCCCCTCCCTTGCCAGGCGCCTTCCAGGGGCTTAGGAGGGGCTGAGAAATGCATACTCAGGCATCACATGTTTTAGTAGTATTTGCCAACGTAAGATGTTTTAGCTGTAATTTATCAAGAATGCTGCCTACTTCCCTCCAGCTTCCCTCTGTCACACTTCCCCTCCTTTTGGGTACTGCCCAAGTGGTTCTGGTATTTTGGGGGATCTAGCTAAGGAGAAGTTGTCACGGAATGCTGACATGGATGAAAATAACCAAAGTCAAAATATACCACTACAAAAAGGGTGTAATAGATGGCATCAGTTCAAAAAGGTTTTAAGATTAGTTATGAAGGAAACATAACAAGCCAGAAATCTTACAGCTCTGATATGAAAGAAACTTGACAGAGGTTCTTCTACATTTGACAGCAATCCTAGAATGTTATGACCCTACAGTAGTCCCCCCTTATCCTCGAGGGACACATTTCAAGACCCTCAATGGGTGCCTGAAACTGGATAGTATGGAATCCTATTTAGACTATGTTTTTTTTTTGTTCTGATAACCAAGACAACTACTAAGTTGACTAATGGGCAGGTAGTGACGATGCTGGACAAAGGGACGATTCACGCCCCCGGTGGGACAGGGTGGGGTGGAGTGGGGCACTGCCAAACTTCATCACGATACTCAGATCAGCATGCAATGTAGAACTTAACGAATTGTTGATTTCTGGAATTTTCCCTTTAATATCTTCAGACTCTGGTTGACCATGGGCAACTGAAACCTCAGGAAACAAAACCTTGCACAAGACGGGGTTACTGTGCTGGTGATAAGTTGTGAAGCTGAGAGAAACTTTAACTATAAAATATGTGGGACCATAAAAAATGTGGGGCTTGCGCCTGTAATCCCAGCATTTTGGGAGGCCAAGGTGGGAGGATGGCTTGAGGCCAGGAGTTCAAGACCAATCTGGGCAACATAGTGAGACTCCGTCTCTACAAAATCTTAAAATATTAGTTGGGTGTGGAGACGCATGCTTGGAGTCCTGGTTACTTGGGAGGCTGAGGCAGAGGGATCCCTTGTGCCCAGGAGTTTGAGGCTGCAGTGCACAAAGATCAGACAACTGTACTCCTGCCTGGGCAATGGAGCAAGACCTTGTCTTAAAAAAAAAATATGGGGGCTGGGTGTGGTGGCTCACACCTGTAATCCCAGCACTTTGAGGCCGAGGTGGGCAGATCGTTTGAGGCCAGGAGTTTGAGACCAGCCTGGCCAACATGGTGAAACCCCATCTCAACTAAAATTGCAGAAGTTCTCCAGGCAAGATGGCACACCTGTAGCCCCAGCTACTCAGGAGGCTGAGGCAGGAGAATCGTTTGAACCCAGGAGTTGGAGGTTGCAGTGAGCCAAGATTGCACTGCTATAGTCCAGGAACAGAGCAAGACTCTGTCTCAAA
>NW_016107447.1:603459-614176 GCF_001604975.1 Cebus imitator
AAAAAAAAAAAAAAAAAAAAAGGTCAACTGTACTAGAGAAAAGACTAAAGTATCTTCTTATTCTAAAGAAAATGACATTACAAAATCAATGTTACATGAAGAAGTTAACCTAAAAGTATACAACCAAAATGTAAGAATGAAATAATTATAGATATGTATATTAATGTGAATGTGTAAATTTTAATGTAATTATGAATGAAAATGTAATATTATGTAAATATATTTATTATGTTATATGTAACTTATTTTTTGGGGGGGGAACAGATTTTTGCTCTTGTTGCCTGGGCTGGAGTACAATGGCATGATCTTGGCTCACCAAAACCTTCACCTCCTGGGTTCAAGCAATTCTCTTGCCTCAGCCTCCCGAGTAGCTGGGACTACAGTCGTGCACTACCACGTCTGGCTAATTTTTGTATGTTTAGTAGAGATGGGGTTTCTCAATGTTGGTCAGGCTGGTATCGAACTCCCGACCTCAGGTGATTCACCTGCCTCGGCCTCCCGAAGTGCTGGGATTCCAGGCGTGAGCCACCCTGCCCAGACTTAAGCTGTTTAATAACATATTATGTTATGAACCGTTGCTAGAGAGACCAAGACCGAATAAAGGACCTGATAAGTATAGGATTTGGAGGACGGTGAGTGCCCATCCCAGGAAGTGTGCAGAGCCAAGGCTCAGTGGGCAGCTGTCATCAGGAAGAGGATTCCTGCACTGGTGACAGGCTGAAGGAAATGACTTATCAGGTCCTTTATTTGGTCTTGGTCTCTCTCGATAAGGGTCCCAAGATTCCCTCCCCTGTTGTGGCCACTTGGCTAGCAACGGTTCATAACATAATATATTATTAAACACATTAAGGCCGGGCACAGTGGCTCACGCCTGTAATCCCAGCACTTCGCGAGGCCGAGGTGGGCGGATCACCTGAGGTCAGGAGTTTGAGACCAGCTTGGCCAACATGGTGAAACCCCATCTCTACTAAAAATACAAAAAAAAAAAAAAAAAAATTAGCCAGACGTGGTGGTGCACATTTGTAATCCCAGCTACTAGGGAGGCTGAGGCTGGAGAATTTCTTGAACCTGAGAGGTGGAGGTTGCAGTGAGCCGAGAATGTACCATTGCACTCCAGCCTAGGTAGCTGAGTGAGACTCCATCCCAAAAAAAAAGAGTGGTTACCCTAGACCTCTAATAAACAAATATGCCCTTCCTCCAAAACTCTTCTTATACTAAATTTCAGAAAGGAAAAGCCAACACACACACACACAAAGAATGTTCGTTATTTACCTGGCTAAAGCCTGATAAAAAGATTTTCTTAAGAGCTCTATAGTCCAAAATTGACTTAATTAAAAGCAGATATTCAGACTATAATTTTTAAAATAGGGCCTTTCTGCTTTTTCTATTTTGGATCTTGATTTGGGGAATTTCTTCCAGGTGACTGAGACCCCTCGTTTAATTCTCTGGAGAGTCCCTTCCTCGGTTCCCTTCCTTTCATGTTGGTATGATTTGCTGAAGGAAAAAAATGTAAAACTTCAGTGGTCTTCTGGAAACCTTAAATTCCTTCTCTGTGCTTTGAAATGTAAATTTCCTACCTTGCTCTCTAAAATTCAGTGAGGTAGGTACTCGCTTGGGCAGTGCATATACTAAGATTGGAACAAAGGCTGGGTGTAGTGGCTCGCACCTGTAATCCCAGCACTTTGGGAGGCCGAGGTGAGTGGATCACCTGAGGTCAGGAGTTTGAGACCAGCCTGGTCAACATGCTGAAACCCCATCTATACTAAATATACAAAAATTAGCTGGGTATGAAGGCACATGCCTGTAATCCCAGCTACTTGGGAGGCTGAGACAGGGGAATTGCTTGAACCCGGGAAGTGGAGGTTGCAATGGGCCAAGATCGCACCACTGCACTCTAGCCTGGGTGACAGAGAGACACTATGTCTCTAAATAAATAAATAGATAGATTGATAGAAATTGGAACAATACAGAGAAGATTAGCATTGCCCCTGTGCAAGGATGACATGCAAATTCTGAAGTGTTCCATTTTTTAAAAAGAAAAAAAATACGTTATTTAATAAAATTAATTAGGGCTGGGTACAGTGGCTCACACCTGTAATCCCAGCACTTTGGGAAGCTGAGATCAGGAGTTTGAGACCACCCTGGCCAACATGGTGAAACCCCATCTCTACTGAGAACACAAAAATTAGTTGGGCGTGGTCGTGTGCACCTGTAATCCCAGCTAAGTGGCCACAACAAGGGAGGGAATCTTGGGACCCTTATCCAGAGAGACCAAGACCAAATAAAGGGCCTGATAAGTCATTTCCTTCAGCCTGTCACCAGTGCAGGAATCCTCTTCCTGATGACAGCTGCCCACTGAGCCTTGGCTCTGCACACTTCCTGGGATGGGCACTCACCGTCCTCCAAATCCTATACTATCATGGGTCAAAACTCTGGTTGTGGGAAGTTCCTTAGTCAAGCTACTTGGGAGACTGAGACAGGAGAATCACTTGAATCCCGGAGGCAGAGGCTGCAGTGAGCCAAGATCGTGCCACTGCACTCCAGCCTGGGTGACAGAGTGAGACTCCGAGACTCTGTCTCAGAAACAAACAAACAAACAGTCACAAAGGGATCAAATTTCGTTTTGGCTCCTCCTGCTTTGGCAATGGCCACAAAAGGGAAAACGTTTTTGGTAACTATACCTTTAGGTTTTGCCAAGCTAAATTAAATCATGAATATTTATTGAATATCTAGATCATTTCCAAAGAAGACATAATGCTAAGACATTAATTCCTACATATAATTTTAAGCTCATATACTTTTGATTTCTTGTTTCATAGAAACAAAAGATATTTAGGAGCTGGGTGTGCTGGCTCATACCTAGAATTCCAGCACTTTGGAAAGCTTGAGGTCAGGAATTCGAGAACAGCCTGGGCAACATAGTGAGACATTTTCTCTACAAAATAAAAAATTAAAAGTTAGCCAGGAGTGGTGTTGCATGCTTGTAGTCCCAGCTACTTGAGAGGCTGGGGCAGGAGGATCACTCAAGCCTAGAAGTCTGAGGCTGTAGTGAGCTATAATCACACCACTATACTCCAGCTCAGGCAACATATTAAGACCCTGTCTCTAAATAAATAAATAAGATTTGTTAGTAAAAATATCCTATTCCACATTGAACAATTGTTCTATTAGAAAGCCTGTGTTTCCAACTATTATAAAATGTGTATTCATAAATTGTTAGTACATAACTGACAGTTAAAAATTACTTCTGGCTGGGTGTAGTGGCTCACACCTGTAATCCTAGCACTCTGGGAGGCCAAGGCGGGTGGATCACCTGAGGTCAGGAGTTCGAGACCAGCCTGGCCAACAAGGTAAAACCCTGTCTCTACTAAAACTACAAAAAATTAGCTGATGTGGTAGTGTGCACCTGTAGTCCAAGTTACTTCGGAGGCTGAGGCAGAAGAATCATTTGAACCTGGGAGGCGGAGGTTGCAGTGAGCCAAGATCGCACTACTGCACTCCAGCCTGGGTGACAGAGTAAGACTCTGTCTAAAAAAAAAAAATTACTTCTTAGGTTTTCAGTATAAATTATGATTACTAAGATTTAAAATTCTGACTAATATATGGTAGCTAATACTAGAGACCAGAAGGAAAATAATTCTGTATTCAAATATATAAGGAAAGTAAGATATGTTTTTAGGATGGAAGATTACAAGACATAAGTATACGGTTTTTGTTAAAGAAAATGTGATTTTGCCTAGTTTAGAGGTTATTTAAAGACTGTGTTAAATTGGGATAAAAGAAGGAAAAAATGAAATAGATTAACTGAATGGATATAGAAAGTTGGGAAAAGAAAGAGGAATGGAAAAATTGTAAGAGATTACAAAAGGTTTATGGAAATATCTTGTGTGGTCAAAGCTGATTGAGAGTAGATGGATTTATTTATAAGGTTTTATTAAAATTAGGGCTCACACCTGTAATTCCAGCACTTTGGGAGGCCAAGGCGGGCAGATCACCTGAGGTCGGGAGTTCGAGACCAACCTGAACAACATGGTGAAACCCTGTCTCTACTAAAAATACAAAATTAGCCGGGCGTGGTGCCTGATGCCTGTAATCCCAGCTACTCAGGAGGCTGAGGCAGGAAGGAAAGAAAGAGAAAGAAGAAACGGGGGAGAGGAAGAGATATTCTGTTAGTCTTAAGCTGTCCTTATCAGGTCTTTTGATTGGAAAACTGAATCTCCTGTCTATGAGAGAGTAAAGATTTGCTTTTTGAAATATTTGAATAATTGCTTTTTAGACGAGTGACTATAATTTTATACTGACCTGTGATCTTATTTTGATATCAAGTGTTTTAAGCCTTTATTTTTGACATACTTCTCAAAATCAAATTTCAAATTCTAAATTGAGTCTTTTTGATTTCAAACTAACTTTTGGACATTCAAAAAAAATAAACCTCGAAAGTCCAAGTTTATTTGGTATGTTAAAATCATATGGGAAGCATTACCAAATAAGAAATGGTGTTTAATTTTCTTCAAATTGTATTTATGTAAACCTGTTATTAATATGTGTGTTGAAGTTGTATGAAATTTCAAAAAAATCTGATATGTCTTGGTATGTTACCAGTCATAATTATGAACATTATGTTAAATTGTTGTATGCCACAGAAATAACCAAATTTCCTTATCAACTGTGTCTTTAACCATGGCTATTCTAAGTTTTTTATCATCCCTGGACAATTATTATTTGACTTTGATTCTTCTCAAAAAGTGTCTTATAGTCAGCTATAGTCCAAAATTAGCTGCTTCTTCAAGAAATTTGTGGAAAGGACAATGACAAGTATCCTTAAATACTTGTCAGGTTTCTGATAAGTTTTAAGATCATAACATTGGTCTAGGGAAAAACTTCCAGAACCTTAATTTAAAACACAGGAGTTTGTGAAGATTGCTAACCCAGCATCAAGCAGAATAAGAATTAATTACATTGTACTTAACTAATGGAGGTCTAAAATGATGTTTTATGACTTGTTGTTTGAAATATTGTGGATTCATTTTGTGCGTTGTTTTCCAGAGTCAAGAAAACTTTTCTTTTCAGCTACTTATAGCAATTGGGTGAACTATACTTTTGTGAGCAAATTAACACATTTGCTTTCCTATCTGATTGCTCCAGAACTCAGAAACTATTTGTGAGTGTTCTTATTTTATGGCAATATAGTTATTTGCACTTCTCAAAGTAACTATTTGTGTCGTTATTGTAAACTATATTTGCAATATAGTTATTTCAATAAGAACCTGACACCATTGAGAACGCTGGTTATTTTACCGAGGCTTTGACTGGAATGAGTTATTTTCATAGATTTTCAGACTGCTTTGAGGGATTGAGTTGACTTTACAAAGCTAATAGGCTTGGTAAAAGACTGGGTTGATATCTTGTCTATGTGGTTCCCTTACAGGGTTCCTGACCTTGAGGTAAGTAAAGAATGTCACTTTCTGAGAAGTCCAAGGAAACTTAAGATATTTTAGGGGCCTTGAGGAGAGAAGAATTCACCCAGTTAGTACAGGTATTATAAGCACAGTCTGAAGGCAAGGCTTTGACAAGTCTAATCTGAAATTCCTTATGAAAAATTTCCATAAAGCCAATTCAAAGGGAGCCAATCACGATTCTTGCTGTACTTTATGTAAAAAATCAGGTCAAGTATAATAAGACTAAAATTTATTTTACAAAGAAATTAGTCCTACCATGATTTATCTTTGCTAAAATTGGGGTGACAGGAGAGAGAAAAATTGTTTCAATAGCACACCTGTTAGCTTCTAGCCCTGACCACGGACTTTGAGTTTTTATTATTTGTCCAAAATTTGAACTGAATCCTGAATTATTTTTTGTTACAAGTTTCTAAAGAAAAACTTGGATTTAATTTTTTTCATGATGTTTCAAGTTGGCTCCCTAATGGAATAGGTTCTTTTTTTTTTTTTTTTATTTTGGCATACAAATTCTCTTTGTGATAATACTTATGAACATTAAATTTGTACTATTCAAATTATTGTTATATATCTCTCATTGTTTTACTTCTCCAAAGCAAACTAAAATCCCAGTGTTCTGAAAACGAGAGATGATTTAACAAATGACAGCAGCTATATAAATCAATGACTTGACTGAGGTCTCATTTTTTGCCACGCTGTGATGCCATACCAATTCGGCTTCTGGGCACCCTTAAAATTCCTCACTGAGACATTTTCTCCTTCCCCCTCTATATGAGACAGGACTGTCCAGGAATGAGCCCTCCCAGTGATGAGGAACACCTTGACACTTAGACTTTAATCAATGCTCTCCAGAAAAAAGATTTTTGATCAAAAGGGAGAAATGAGAAAGAAAAGAATTATTTTATTCAAGAAAAGCAAGGCTCTTTTAAATGATGAGGCCCAGAGAGGCACTGGAATGAGACACCAATCATGTTTTCCCACCCACTCGGAGTTAAATAATCATTTCAAAGCTGCCTGCTCTATGGTCTCTAGGCTGAGTATCACCACCAAAATCTATAAATTAACCTAACACTGATCCCCACTAGACAGCATAACTCATATCCTATAGTACAACCAGGTAGAGCCAATCAACAGTCAATGTCATTTCTGGAAACCAATGAGAATTCCTGAAAAACAATTTTGTAATTGCCCCCTCTCATGATTTGTCCCTTCTAAAAATCCTGGAGCATCTTCTTTGTTCTCCAGAGTATTTCTCAAAGTAACTTGGGAAGTAATTCTGGGCTGCAATTCTCAACCTTGGCCCAAGTAAACTCTCTAGCTATATTAATTTGCCTTCGTTAGGTTGAAAACGTTCAGTATATGTGCATTGTTGTGCAACAGGTCTCCAGAACTTTCTCATCTCACAAAACTGAAACTGTGCACCCACTGAACAGTAACTCTTCATTCCCCTTCCCCAGTGCCCTGCTTATCACAATTGTACCCTCTGTCTCTATGAATTTGACCACTCTAGACACCTCATATACCTGCAATCAGTATTTGTCTTTTTGTGACTGGCTTGTTTCAGTTAGCACAATGTCCTTAAGGTTCATCCATCTTGTGGCACCTGTCAGAATGTCCTTCCTTTCTTAGCCTGAAAAATATTTTTAAACCTTTCAGACATTCAGGTAGAGTCATTTAGTAAGAATTTGAAAATAGCCTATTGTATGTATGTATGACATTAGGTACCCCCTTAAACACTCAGGGAGCCAGGAATGGGCCAAAAGAGCAGAGGAGCCCTGAGAGCTGATTATTTGGAGCCTCTGGCATCCCATCTGGCATCTGGGGCCTCTCCTGGGAGAAGAGAAAATTAAGTTTGTAACAAAGAAAGGCTCAGCCAGGCATGGCGGCTCACGCCTGTAATCCAGGCACTTTGCGAAGTCAAGGCAGACAGATCCCTTGAGCCTGGGAGTTTGAAACCAGCCTGAGCAACACAGTAAAACCCCATCTTTACAAAAAAACACCAAAAAATTAGCTGGCTATGGTAGCGTATGCCTGTAGTCCCAGCTACTGGGGAGACTGAGGTGGGAGGATCACCTGAGCCCAGGAGGTCCAGGCTGCAGTGAGCCGTGATTGTGCCACTGCACTGCAGCCTGGGCAACAGAGTGAGACCCTGTCTCAAAAACAAAAACAAAAGAGAGAGAGAGAGAGAGACTCACACCGGGAAGGCAGAGGGCTGAAGATACCCTGCCACCTGCCCCAGGCCCTCCTGGCTTGGGAAGGTTGGATAAGCAGTCACCAGATGCCTGATTCCACAGAAGCCCTGCCCAGCCTCAGCGACTCCGTGCTAAAGGCCAGGCTGCACCTGGGGCAATGAGCTCAGAACATGGCCTGCCAAGCCTAGGCAGGCCCAGCCTGGGGCAAAGTGGGAAACAGCCTGCCTTTGTCTTCCCTCCTGCCCTCGCCCTACCCTTCTTGGTCCACAAGGAAGCTGGGTCCCCAGCTCTCTATGCCATTATAACAACTACTAGTCACTATAATTTTTCCCTCTCCAGTCCCCCAAGCTTAGCAAAGATAAATCATAGTAGGATTGATTTATTTGTGACATAAATTTTAGTCTTATTATACTTGACCCGATTGGTTGCATAAAGTACAGCAAGAATTGTGATTGGCTCCCTTTGAACTGGCTTTACTAGAGCTTTTTGATGAGGAGTTTCAGATGAGACTTTGAAAAGCCTCTCAAGGACACGAGGCCAATCAAGTATTCACCATGAGAATGTGCTTGTGACACCTGTGCTAAATGGGCGAGTTCTTCCAAAGGCCCCTAAAATATCTCAAGGTTCGTCCGCCCTGCATGCTTCATCAAACATGCTTCGCCCCCGGCCTCATGGGACCCTCACAACGGCCTGCAGGGGAGGGAGGGGGACGAAGAGAGAGAGACTGGGCAGATGGCCATCTCTGTTTTACAGGTGAGAAGAGCAGGGCCCAGAGGACAGCCAGTTGGGGTGAAGCATCAGGTCTTGGTCATTCAGGCATTTATTCTAGGCAGAGGAAACAGCAAACGCCTAGGTCCTGAGGCAGGCATGCATTCGGCATGTTAGAGAACCATCTAGAAGGCCCATGTGGCTGGAACGGAATGATTGAGAAAAAACATAGACGATGAGTTGGGGCATGGACACTGGCCAGACCATGCAAGACCTTGGAGAACATGAAGAGGAGACCGGATTTCACTCCAGTTGCCACAGAAGTCACTGGGAGAGGCTTCCTCTGACATCAGACTCTAAGAAAACAGTGTCAGGCCAGTTAGACAGGTCTGGGCTCATCTTCTGGAGTCAAATGCAGGTGGCATTAGTTAAATGGCCAGTCACAGGGTGACGGGTGCCATGATGGGGGTCCCACAGGGCTGTGAGAGCACAGAGGAGGGACCCCGCCCCAGCCTGAGGGCCCAAGGGTACTTCCCAGGGCAAGAGAGAGCTCAGCTGAGACCTGAAGGCTGCGGCAGAGCTAGTTAGCCAGCTTGAAAGAGAATGACACGGGATGGGAAGTGGATTTCAGGCAGAGGGAGCAGCAGCCGCAAAGACCTGAGAAGAAAAGTCTGGGGCATTTGGGGGAGCAGAAGAGAGTTAATGTGGCCGGATTGTAGGTGCAAGCAGGGGTGGGCCTGGCTGGCAGGGGCAGCAGCTAGCAGGGGTCTGCTTTTCTCACTTGACATATTGTGAACATTTTCCTATGTCAGTGAGGATCCTTCTGCTATAGGATTTTGGATGCTTCTGCTATAGGATTTTCTTTTTTTTTTTCCCTTGAGATGGAGTCTTGCTCTATCGCCCAGGCTGGAGTGCAGTGGCACAATCTCTGCTCACTGCAACCTCCACCTCCTGGGTTCAAGTGATTCTCCTGCCTCAGCCTCCTAAGTACCTGGGATTACAGGTACCCACCACCACACCTGGCTAATTTTTGTATTTTTAGTAGAGACAGGGTTTCACCATGTTGGCCAGGCTGGTCTCAAACTCCTGACCTTGTGATCTGCCCACCTTGGCCTCCCAAAGTGCTGAGATTACAGGTGTGAGTCACCACACCTGGCTGCTATAGGATTTTTAAGGGCTGCACAGAATTCTGTCGTGGAATAACCAGTCCTCCAGTGCTGGACATTTAGGTTCTTTCTAGTTTTTCTGTATTAGAAACAACGCTGTGATGAACATCTTTGTCTGTCCATCTTTGTGCACTGTATTATTATTTCTATGCAGTAAGTCTTGGAGGCTACTTGGTGGACAGGCTTGAGAGCTGCCTTGGAGAGGCCTGAGTCAGATCTGTTTACCAGATCAGTGCCTCCGCTGGGTTTCTGCTGGAGGGGCCATACACAGGGAGATGCAGGGAGAAGGCCTGAGGGAGAGATAGAGGGCCCTGATGGTGAGCTCTGGCTGCCCAGGCCAGGTAGTGGCAGGGGAGAAAGGAAGCCCCGATCTGGGCCCCTGTCTGTCCCGTCAGCCTGGTGCCTTAGCTCCTGGTGCCTTCTAAGGAGGCAACAAAAGTACTTCAAATTGAGCATGCGCTTGGGTTCAAATCACAGCTCTATAAAGAACTAAGTGCTGTTGGGCCAGCTACTTAGTCATTCTGAATCTCAGTGTCTTCATCTGTAACATGGGGAAAATAAGCCAACAGGGTTATTGTGAAAGATACATGAGATTAATGAGTCCTGGCAATAGTCCCTGCTCCCAGTAAATGATGGCATGTATTTTAATTGTCATCTTGGGTCTCCACCCTTTTAAAAAAAATACATTACTATAATAGCTTTATTGAGATAAAATTCACAGGCCATACAATTCACTGATTTAAAGTGTACAATTCAGGCAGATCACTTGAGTCAGGAGTTCAAGAACAGCCTGGCCAACATGGTGAAAACCTGTCTCTACAAAAAAATACACACATTAGCTGGGCGTGGTTGTGAATGCCTGTAATCCCAGCTACTTGGGAGGCTGAGGCAGGAGATCGCTTGAACCCAGGAGGCGGAGGTTGCAGTGAGCCAAGGTCGTGCCACTGCACACTCCAGCCTGGGCAACAGAGCAAGACTCTGTCACAAAAACAACAACAAAAACTGTACAGTTCAATAACTTTTCATGTATTTGTCACAGTCAATTTTGGCACTTTTTCATCATCCCCCACAAAAACCCTGTACCCATTAGCCGTCACTCCTGCGGCTGACCCCTCTCCGGCCCGAGGCAACTGCCCATTACTTACTGTCTCTATGGATTTGCTTACTCTAGATGTTTCATATAAAAGAAGTCATA
>NW_016107447.1:614272-628851 GCF_001604975.1 Cebus imitator
TGCAACAGCGCAGTCATGGCTCACTGCAGCCTCGAACTCCAGGGCTCATGTGACCCTCCCTGCTCAGCCTCCCGAGTAGCTGGGACCACAGGTGCACCACCATGTCCAGCACATTTTTAAAAATTATTTGTAGAGATGGGTTCTCCCTATGTTGCCCAAGCTAGTCCAGAACTCCCGGGCTCAAGTGATCCCCTCACCTTGGCCTCCCAAAGTGCTGGGATTACGGGCGTGAGCCAGCGTGCCCAACCCTGTGGTCTTTTATGACTGTTTATTTTTCCCACTTTTTCATCCCTGTCAGCAATGTATAAGGGTTGTGATTTCTCTGCTTCCTCACCAAAGCTTGTTATGGTTGGTGTCTTTGATCGTAGCCATCTTTGGGGGTGTGTGTAGTGGGATCTCCTTGTGGTTTTGATTTGCATTTCCTTGATGGTTAATGTTTCCGGGTTTTTTTAAGGCAATCCCCTTCGTGTCCAGGGGCAGATAGATCCTGGGACACCCTATTCCCAATGTAGAAACACTAACTTGTCCCAAAGAAAGAAAAAAATCCTAATGGAAAAAGATGTTCATTACTGTAACATGGCATTCCTTACTACAAGGGGCTCTTCTATAAACTGAGTGAACTGTTTACCTGTTTGGGGGCATTGGGTAGTTCCTAATTTTCTTTTATTTTCCTTAATAATTATAAAGACTGGGACACATGTGGTGACTCATGTCTGTAATCCCAGCACTTTGGGAGGCCGAGGTGGACGGATCAATTGAGGTCAGGAGTTTGAGACCAGCCTGGCCAGCATGGTGAAACCCCATCTCTACTAAAAATACAAAAATCAGCCTGGCGTGCAGGTGCATGTCTGTAATCCCAGCTACTCAGAAAGGCTGAAGCAGGAGAATCACTTGAACTCGGGAGGCGGAGGCTGCAGTGAGCTGAGATCGTGCCACTGCACGTCAGCCTGGGAGACAGAGCCAGACTCCATCTCAAATAATACTAATAATAACTACAAAGACCAGCTATCATATGGAAAATGTGCAGGATGTGTGGACAAACACAGGATGGAAAAATACTCAGTGTGTCATTTTAGCTAATATATATTCATTAAAAAATCCAAATTTTTTTCCCAGCACTGTGCTGTGTGCCAAGCTCCGTGCTAGCTCATGGACAAAGGCAGGAAAATAAAGCAAAACCAAACTTCCCCTTGTGTTGGGAGTGCTGGGGTTCTGGGGGACAGGCATTCCCTGCTTCCCCACGTCTCTTTCCCAAACTTGCTCTACTGTTGTTATATTGCCTTTGCTGTGATAAAACCAAGAGAACAGAAGAAACACTTACGGACTTAAGAATGACGGGAGAAACGTTTCTTGTGCCAGTCCCTCTCAGTGTTATTGTTTTGTGGAATCTGCACGCAGCCCCGGGAGACTCAATAAAAAGAGCTACCATCATGGCACTTACTGTGTGCCTGGCCGGTTCCACCTATTTGATGCCATTGCTGTCCCCATTTTACAGACCAGGAAACTGAGGCGGGGCGAGGAGTTACTCTTCTACTTGGTGGTCCATTCTTTGGTGTTACCCACACAGAGCTACACATAAGCTCATGTTCACACTTGGATTCACATCCGCACAAATGGGCACACAGAGGATCGCACAAGCCACACTCAGACACACGTGTGTTCCCACACGGGGCTGCCCGTATCCACAGGTATGTGCCTGGGACACCCATGTACACATGTGCATATTCCCATATGCACACAGCACACGTCAAACACTTTTGGACACACATCTGCCTGAGAGTGGGAAAAGGGGTGCAGATAAAGGGGCAAAGTCTGGCTTTTGCCTCCTCTACACCTGCTACCAGGTGTGTGCAGGACTGGGCAGGGCACAGACAGGTGGCTCCGGGCTCAAAGGGCAGAGCTGGCCTTGCACTAGAAACCCACCTGCCAAACTTCCAAATGGGCTACAGTGACTAAGGGGCCTCGCCTGCAGGGCAAACCCCCCAGCTGGAGGGCATGCTTCAGATTATCCAGGGGTCCCCAGGGGGTTGAGAAGACACGGGGCACACTCAGGGAGGAAGCATGGCCATACTAGCTAAGAGTGCAGTCTTTCTGCAGGCCACCTGCATCCGAGGCCTGGAAAATAAGACGGCGTTACAAAGAGGGTGTGGGAATGTGAGGCGCAGGAGACACAAGCATTCGTAGAGAGGCCTTCCTCAGGACCTGACGTCCGGTGATCCTGGCCCTGCGTTCCACTAGTTAGGTGACATTGAACAAGTCACACAACGTCTTTGAATCTCAATTTCCTCGTTTGCAAACTTTGCACAAATCATTTCTTTAGGCGCTAAACGAGTATGTTTTGAGGACCTACGACATGCCAGGTGTGGTGCTGGGCACTGGGAATACAGTGGCAATCCGCGCAGACGTGGCCTGGCCTGTGTAGCTCCTGCAGACTTTGGGAAAAGACCAATGGAAACACCCCGCACACAGTAGGTGCTCAGTCAGCACTCCTCCTGACCTCCCTTTTCTACCATCATAAAGGAGATGCAACAACATTAGAGAAAGTTTGGAGAATGGGGGGGCGGGTGCTGACACGGGGAACCCTGTCATCCAGAATCCCACCACCCCAACACAACTAGCTTCATTTTTGCCAATTCCATCAGCTCACACAGGTGTTGGCCTGCTGTAGGGCACTCAATAAAACATTCAGACCAATTAATGCATTGCACCTGTGATCAGAAGAAAACGCGAATTACAGTGTAACAGATTTACTTGATGAAAAGCAACACAAGCATGGCCATCCCTCTGCATATACGGAAGCTTTTCCTTTTGGGGGAAACAGCAATACTTCCATTTCATGGAAAAAGAAATGGAGGCAGAGAGAGGTCAAGGCACTTGCCCAAGGTCACACAGACAGAAATGTGAAGAGCAGCTCCAGAGGCCAGAACTCCGGCCCACCCTGTCCGGGACTGTGGGATGCAGCCAAAGGCGGACACTGGGGCTTTGGGCTGGGTGAGCTAGCTGCCTTTCCATTGACTGGAGCTGTTTAGGGAGCCTACCCCTGCCACTAACATCCAGTCCTAGGGACACAGGAAATGAACAAGGCTCTTCACTGACCAGCCTCACTTTTGAGCCCAGAACCCCCTTACCTTCCTCCTGCCGCTTGGGAGGCCTGTGTTAGGCGTTAGCCTGGGTGCAAAGCTCTGGAAGGCAGGTTTGTGCTTTCTGCTGCCCTCCAGTGGACAAAGAAAGCAAACCTCTGGCTCCATCGGGAAGCGGGTAGCCAGTGTTGCCCGTGTCAGCTGCTGTCAGCTGCGGCTAACAGTAAGAATAACACTGGCTGCCGCTCAATGAGCACTTACCCTGTGCAGGCATTTTTGCACCTAATCTAATGTCACCCCTTTAAACAATTAAATTAACATTTCATTCCTCTCTCAAGGTAGGAATCACTTCCTATATATATCACTTTACGTACATAATCTGAGACTTGGAAAAATGACTTCCCAAAGTCACAAAGCTGGTCAGTGGCAGAGCTGAGAGGAGGAAGAGGCCACGATCCTGGACGGCCCGGCACGGTTGGGCACAGAGGTGAATTTACTGTGAGGCCAGCAATGCCTTAGGGCTCTTCGCTTGCACGTCCTCTCCCAGGGCCGTGGAGGAACTCTCCAACGCATGCACATGGGCATATGGTTTACAACATTTGCAAAACTAAGACATTTTGTTTGCAATTGGCTAAGACCACTGTCTCTCTCCACTGCCTATAATAATGTCTTCACATAGTAGGTAATAAACGTGTTAGTAAATACACTTTGTCTTTAATAAACCATGTTGACTGGATGAGTAGAGAAATGAAGGAAGGGAGTGGCATTTAGTTCAGTCTTGAAGGAAGGGCAGGATTGGAGGGAGTGTTTCTCACGTAGCCTAGTGGACCCCTCCACACACAGACCATTCAATGCCACGAGTAGCCTTGAATGCCAAGGTGAGGAATCTGGGCTTACATGGAAGGCACTGGGGGGCTATGGAAGGTTGCAGAGCAGAGGGAGGATTTGAATGTAATTATCAATTAGGCAAGAGTTGAATGTCAGATAAGAGGACAGAGCCCTACAGCGGGGGGCCAGAGTGGCTCAGATAAAACTCCCCTTCTCCAGTACTACATAGAGAGCTGGTGCTCAGCTGATGTGATCACAGAGGCCTCTGGTAGGGTGTCTATAAGCTCCTGGGAAGAAGATATACAGATGCTTTGTGTGTGTGTGGCTTAAATTGTGTGTGGCTTTGTGTGTGTGTGGATTGTGTGTGGCTTTGTGTGTGTGTGTGTGTGTGTGTGTGTATGTGTTTGGGGGGGTTGAGTGTGGATTTGCTCAACACTCTAGTGTACCCAGCCAGATGCAGGAGAGAGGTCAAAGCCCTGCCTGGTGTGGGCACAGAGTTCTCAGCATTGCAGTATGACCGGCCTCTGGCTGGAAAGTGAGGTCGCCAAGAGGAAACAGGTTGGCGAGGCAGGAGTGGACCTACGAGATTCCAGCTGCACCAGCCGCTTCTTTTGCTAGGCTCCCATCATCCTTTCTCTCTTCCTGCTGGGTCTTCCTGAGTGTCACGAATTCCAGCTACTATTTATTTAGCACTTGTCTGTGTCACGCACACTCTGTAAGCACCTTCATGCCCCATCACCGGATTATTCGTCCAACAACCCCGTGAGTGAGAAGAATGGCTATTATTTCGATTTTATAGATGAGGAGGTGGAAAGCCCAGTGAGGTAAAGTTGCTTACCCGAGGTCACATAGCAGTAAATGGTATATGTGAGATCAAACCCAGACTCCAGAGGCAGCCCCCTCAATCTCCAGCCGCCCTGCCTCTTCACCTGGTCCAAGCTGGGGAGGAAAAATCCAGCTTGGCCAGCAGGGGGAGGTGTGCCCTCAAAAATAAGCACTGCTTCCCAGAACTCAGGCCTGCAGAATTTGCCCAGCATAACAACATGATTCTGAACTATCTGGCTTTGCGCCCTCATTTAGTCTCAGCTCTGGTGGGACCTGGGGAACAAGGAGAGGGGTGCAGAGAAGTATAAAATAGCCCTCAAAGAGGTGAGCCAATGGTTCACACACACACAAAAATGTGCAGTGGCTTTTTAACGATAAAAAATGCTCATCTTCACTCCTAGGAAGAGAAACACCTGCTAAATCCACACCACCTGAGCAGGGACTGTTTTACTTTCAAATTGGCAAAGTTATGCAGGTGTGGATATGGAGAGCCACTCCTCCATACATTGTTGGTGGGATTGAAACTTGGCTTTGGCCAGGCGTGGTGGCGCTTGCCTGTCATCCCAATACTTTGGAAGGCCAAGGAGGGTGGATCATCTGGTGCCAGGAGTTCAAAACCAGGCTGGCCAACATGGTGAAAGCCTGTCTCTACTAAAAATTCAAAAATTAGCTGGGCGTGGTGGCATACTTCAGTAGTCCCAGCTACTCAGGAGGCGGAGGCAGGGAATTGCTTGAACCTGGGAGGTGGAGAGGTTGCAGTGAGCTGAGATTGTGCCTTCGCACTCCATCCTGGGCAACAGAGCAAGATCTGTCTCAAAAAAAAAAGTAGTCCAATTCTAGTCCGATTCATAGGGACAGAAAGTAGTATGGCAGTTCCAGGAGCTGGGAGGAGGGGACAGGATGCTTGTGTTTAATGGGTACAGAGTTTCAGGTTTGCAAGGTGGCATTTTACAGAGGTTTGGTGGTGACAGCTGTACAACAATGTGACTGTACTTCATGCCACAAAACCGTACAGTTAAAATGGTTAATTAGCTAAATTTTATGCTACGTATATTTTGCTGCAATTAAAAAATTTTAAGTGAGGCATCTATGAGGACAAGTGAGAAAATATTCAAGATATAAAGATAATAAAATCAAGAGCAAGAACGGTCTATAAGGTCTGTTTCCTTCTGCTGAAATATACTAAAATGTTCAACAGAAGATCCCAGGATAGGAAAGACATGAAATTCTAGAATGGATCATCAGGTACGATGGATTTACAAAAAAGGTGGTCAAGGCTCTGCCTCCGCAGCCTTCACCTCTCACTGACAGTGGGAAATTAAAGGGCTTGGTGCTTGCGGAGGAGCTTATGCAGGAGGAGCTTCTGCAGGAGGAGCGCCAGCTCCAGCTAGGAGACCTCACCCAGAGGGGACCACTCCTCACCTCCAGATGCTGGGCAGGGGATCTGGAAGGGTTTGGGGATCAGATGTGGGCTGGGGTGGGGGTAGCTTGCAGGGGTCAGCTTGGGTCTTGTCCTCTAGGGCCTTTTGGAGGGTGGAGTGGTCTTAGCAAGAAGCTGGAGTTGGATCTCAGGGCCAAGGAAGGACTTGCAACATACCTCCAGAAGGAGAGGTACGTCCCCCCAGGGTAAAGAGGGAGGGGCCTTGCAGCAATGGCCATCTGTGGGACATCTGTGACACTGTCAGCTCAAAGCTAGCAGGATGGCGGCAGCTCAAGCGAGACCCTTTCTCTCCCCTTGCTATCTCCACAGCCCCCACCTGTGGGGGAGGGGAGGAGGGCTAGAGAAAGAACTCCCCAGCCACCACCCCAGAACAGGCCTGAGCTGGACAAGGGGAGAAGGTTTAAACCCAAATCCAACTGGGAGTTTGGATTAATAGCTCGACTGGACTTTTTAAATTTGAGTTGAGATCATGTTTGTGACTTAAAATGGTGGTAGAACTGTCTTATGTCAGAATTGGGGCTGGACACAGTGGTTCACACCTGTAATCCCAGCACTTTGGAAGGACAAGGCTGGCAGATCACTTGAAGTCAGGAGTTCGAGACCAGCCTGGCCAACATGGCAAAACCTGCTTCTACTAAAAATACAAAAACTGGGCATGTTGTCATGGGCCTGTAGTCCAAGCTACTTGGGAGGGTAGGGCAGGAGAATCGCTTGAACCTGGGAGGTTGAGGTTGCAATGAGCAAGAGATCATGCCGCTGCACTCCAGCCTGGATGACAGTGAATGAGACACCGTCTCAAAAAAAAAAAAAAAAAAAAAAAAAGAAAGAAAGAAAAAGAAAAGAAAAAGAAAAAAGGGTTGGTCCCACTCCCTGGGTTCCTGGCCTGGGCTTGTCTTGTGGTAGAGGAGGCCAGCGGTGGGGCAGGGGGAGTGGGGAGCAGTGGGTGTGTGGGGAGAGAGAGAGAAGGAGAGAGAGAGAGAGAGAGAGAGACGGGGAATCTGCAAGGACTGCATGTCTTCTTGAGGTTCAGTCTCAGAACTAGCACAAGGTCACTTCCACCATACTCAATGGACCAATGAGAGTCCCAGGGCCAACCCCCATTGGAGGGAACGAAGGCAAAGTCACATCACAAGGGGGTGTGGAAAGATCGTGGTGCAGAATCAGGCCTACGTCCATCATCAGTCCACGGAGGGACTTTTCCTCGCAAGCAGGCTGGAAATGCAGACTCACCGCTTGTCCAGGCAGAAGAGGGGATGAGTTGAGGGAAGAGCTTGCCAGTCCCCAGCCTTTGCCCAGCCCCACTCTTGCACATTTACGCACACATCTACTGTGTGCTTAGCCCAGCAGGGCAGATTAGAGAGAGCCAGGGCATCAGGATAGAGATGCTGATTCCCCAACTGGGTGACTATCACTTCTGGTCTCATGACCTCCATGTTCTCATCTGTAAAATGGGGATAAACATCCTCATCATCTCTCCTGCCATTGGTATGGCAGCGATAAAAACACTTTGTCAATTTATGAAAGTCGTCAGACCACGTGGATGATGCTGTCTCTGCCCTCAAAGATGTTAAATCAAGAAAATGAGAATTCAAGACACGTCCCCAGATCTGGTGAGACCGTAGGGGTTGAGGTAACGAGAGGGAAGAGAGATCAGAGAGCTGTTGTCCGGGGAGAGCCCTGTGGCCAGGCTTGATAGACGCTGAACAGAATCGGGAAAGATGGAGGAGACGGGGCCTGGCAGGGTGTGGAAACGGCATACGCAGTGGTGTGGGGGCTGGACACATGTGACATATGGCAGGGTCCCCTTCCCCATGATTCAAAGCAGAAATTCTCAAAGAGTTTGATGTAGGCTGGGCTGGGAGCTGACCACACTTGCGTGCCTGTTCCTTGGCAGGATGAGTTTGAAAAAGAAAAAATATAATAATGAAAAATTGAAAACAGATTATTGGGGAGAAAAGAATCCCAGGCGCTAGACGGCTGTCTCCACAGCCTCTGGCTCCTGTCCCACCCATTCCCCAGCCCTGACGCAAGGCTGGCTGGAAGAAGGTGTTCTTGGGATTGTTCAGGCTGAGGGCCTGACTGGCAGGAGACTGAAGCCCACCCCATTCCTGCCTGGGTGCCCAGCTCTGCACGAGGTTTAAATATACCCACAGCCTGACACCATGCCCTAGACCATGCTAAATGTTTCATACTCCTTGAATTCTCTTCTCAAGGTTCATTTATTGTCTCCATTTTTCAGATGAGTAAACTGAGGCCCAGAGAGGTTAACTGGTTTGCCCATAGCCACACAGCCAGACAAGGTTGAGTATGTCTGATTCTATTGCCTTATTCTGGGTTTGGGGTTCAGGCAGAGTAGGGAAAGGTATAGGATGGTGAAGAAGAATGTTCCAGGAGGAACAGAGTTAGTGTGAGGGGATTCTAATCTAGAGTCAGACCTTGGAGCTGTTTGTTACAGCAGCATGACCTAGCCTATCCTGACTGATGCAACTCATGATAAGCTAATTTATGTGTCCTGAAAAATATTAGAATTTACCACCTACCTCTTAGGAGCAGCTTTTTTTTCTTTTTTTAACTTTTTACATTTTGGCAAAACACACAGAACATAAAATTTACCATCTAAGCAATTTTAAATGTACCATGCATGGCTTTAAGTAGTTTCACATTACTGCATTTCTATCACCATTCTTCCACAGAACTCTTCATGTTGCAAAACTGAAATTCTAAACCCATTAAGCAAGCTTCTCCTCTCCCCCTCCCCAGCCCCTGGCAATTCTTCTTGCTGTCTCTATGAATTGGACTACTTTTGACAGATCCCGCCTATAAATGGAATCACACAGTATTCATCGTTTTGTGACTGATTTATTTCACTTAGCATAATGTCCTCAAGCTTCATCCCTGTTTTCCTTCATCAGAATTTCCTTCCTTTTTAAGGCTGAAAATCTTCCATTGTATGGATACCCTATACTTTGCTTATCCACTAATCTAGCAAAGGACACCTGAGTGGCTTTCACCTTTTGGCTACTGTGAACAATCTGCTTTGAACATGGACACACAGATATCAGAGGCAGCCTTTTTAAGCAAACATTTTTTGGGAAAAAGCCACAGTCCAGGACTCTAGGCTTGGCCCCTAGCTTGCTGCGTAGTTGTGCGCACACCGCTTTCTGGATCGTGTATGGCGATTCTAACTCTCTCCAGCTTCACTGCCTGCCCATAGCCGTGTGCTGGGGACCAGATGAGACCAGGGACTATGAAAACTCTCAGCAAAGAAAAAGCCATGAGGGGCTGTTATTGTTATTACTCAGTGGGGTCAGGGCAGTGGCTTTCCAAAGGCGTGAGTCACTCATGGTGAATTCCAGACATCAGAAGGACCATTCTGGGCAGCAGAGTCCAGATTCCACACAGAACAGTGACCCTGACCCTGAGCCCCCGAGGGAGCCACACCCTTTCTCCTTGGCCACTGGATGCTGTGAGGAAGGCATCAGTGAATGTCATAACCATATGGGCGCTTAGGATGAGAGCCTCTAGTCCCACTGCCTCACATAACTGTTAAGGAGGCTCAGAAAGGGTCATGCACTTTCCCAGAGTCACACAGCTAGAGAGTGGTGGAAGCTGGCCTGGAACCCAAAACCTCAGGCTCCCAGCCCTACATGGCACTGGCTCCCACATGGTCCCAGTGATAGGAAGAGGGGACTCAGAGGTGAGCTCTGTAGCAGGCAGAACAGGAGGACCCAAGTGGCTTCGAGGTGAGGGCAGAACTTCCCTCTTCTCTGTCTCACAGAGCCTGGCCCAAGAACCCTGTGACTTACAGCCCCTCTGTATATGTCCCCAAATCTTGATTAATATTGAAACTATTAATCAGATCTGAGCACTTCACATGTCTGATCACATTTCATCCTTCTTATGAGGAAGCAATGAGTGTTAACTCATTCAAATGTCCCCAAACCATAGTTCAATGGCATTTTCAAGGTGACACACTGAGAGAAGGCCAGAACTGAGATTCAGAAGCAGGGCTGGGATCCTATAGAATCTGTCCTGAAGCACAGGCCCTGCTCCTTCCACTGAGTCCTGTTATAGCTCTGGGAGGTAGAGGCAGGGGGAGCTGCTTGTGCCCATTGTCCAGGTGGGAAAGCTGAGGCTGAGAGCAGCTTGGTGGCATGCTGGTGAGAGGAGGAGAAGGGGCTGGGACCCTCCCTGCCAGGGCAGCCTGCTGTCCAGTAAGCTGCTTTCAGAAAGAGAAAGCTCTGTCCAGGAACCTACCCTTGGGGATCATTGGCTGGGGAGGGGGTGGTGATGGGATCTGAATGTAAACCCTTCCTGGAGAGATAATGATGACACCGGGCACTTAAGGAGCACTTGCCGGGTGCAAGAACCTTGGCATAAGACTTCCTATTGATTATTTCATTTCTTCTTCACTCATGTTGAAGAAATTCATTTTCTGTACCCATTTTACAGATGAAGAAACTTAGGCTCAGGGAAGTAAGTTCACTTGTCCAGGTGACTGGGCTGAGAAGCTGTGGAATGGAGATGCTAAAGTCTGGCCTCTTAACCACCATGCAAATTTGCCTCCCCTAGGAAATGGGAGAGAAGCAGCCTGCACACCCCGCTGTGCAGCCCCCCAGGCCCTGAGGTTCTGGGCCCCTGAGACTCCACAGATGCATGCTTCTAAGAAACGGAACTTCCTCATGTGAAGGACCATGATGCTATGATTTAACAGCTGCCTAATTCTCTGCTGTCCACTGAGGGAGACATGGGGTACAGTCCAGAGGGTCAAGCCAGCAGGGGTCCTGGGTGCCCAGGGGTGCTGATGACCCTACTGCGGGAAGGTCTGACTACGTCAGATTTGGAGATCTGCAGAAGCCCTTCTCCTCCCTGCTCGCACCCTCTTAGCCCCAGCATGTGAGGAAGGCAGCTGTCTCCCTAAGCTCCATCCTCCTATGCCTTGGGTTTAGCTCAAGTCTAAACCCCAAAGCCTACTCCCCTTCCTGCCTTCATCCTTCTCTACAAGGAGTGGGCAATGTACTCAAGGAATAAATCTTTTCCCAAACTCAGGAGCTAAACCATTCAAAGCTCTCTGGACCCCTGGCTAGTATGCATGGGCAAGGTTCAGCCATGTTGACTGCTGTAACAACTCCAAAGCCTCAGTGGCTTTGCACCGTAAATACTTGGCTCTTTCTCACATCAAACTGCAAAAAGTCTTGACGGGAGGGCTGTTTTCTGCAGGTTGTGTAGTGGTTGAGCCTCTTCCTATTTTGTGGCTTTCCTCATTCTCAGAGTCCTCTCCATTCAGCAGGCAGATGGTGGAAAGAACAACGATTGTGGGAAGGAGATTTTTATAAGCCAGACCTGAAATCAGTACAATTATTTTTGCTTACATTCCATTGGTCAGACCTCAGTCACATGACCACATCTAACTGCAAAGAAGGCTGGGAAATGTATCCCAGATATGTGCCCAGGAAGAATAGCTATTAGTAAGCACTGGTAGTCGTCCACAAGAATATGACCCAGTTCTGGCCAATAAGACATAAAGAAAGTCTGCTGGGGCAGGAGGTTTGAGAAGGGCTGGCCTCAATTATTATATAAAAAGGGGTGTGGGGAAGTTCCCCTATTCTTTCCCTTTAAGAGGTTGCATAAGGATGTGATGTCTGGAACTTTGGCAACCATGTTGAAAGCATGAGGGGCTAAGCCTGAGGGCTACAGCCAATAAAATGAGGGTGCTTGAGCCAAAATGCGGGTCCTAGATGACATCATTGAACCTCTGAATGAACCAAACCTGGAGCCACCTAACCTCCAGATTTCTTGACTGCAAAGGCACCTATTGTTGAATTCGGGAGGAATAGGGTATTCTATTACTTGCAGCCTAAAACCTCCTAACTGATTGACACTCAGGTGCAAATGCTGAAAACAGCTAAGAGGGCAGGTTAAGCCATGTCAGCTGCTCCAACGGATAACTCCAAAACCTCAGTGGCTTTGCGCCACAAATGCTTCGTTCCCTTGAAACCCCTCCTCTGCTTGAAGTTAGGTAGAGCCAAGTAACATAGCTTTGACCTACTCTGGCTGTTGTGCTTTTTTGGAGGTGGGGACAGAAGGTACAGAAGTTCAAGCACAAAATGAGCAGCTGCTTTGTGCCAGGTCCTTTATATACATAGTGTATATGCGGGAGCAAAATGCCTGGGCTCAAGCCTTCACTTGCCGCCTCACCGGCCCTGTGACCTTGAGCAAAGTCAATCAACCCCACTGAGCCCTAGTTTTCCCATTAAATACATCGGGTGATTATAAATGTCCTACCCACGAGCAGAGGATTACATATCCAATTCCCAATAAAGAACTTGGCACATTATCTCAAAATAAGCACTTTAAAAATTCTGGCCAGAACCTGGTGGGATGTGAATAATATCAACCCCACTTTAGAGATGGGGAGTCTAGGGTTCAAGGAAATGAAGTCCAAGGACATATAAACCAAGGAGATATAAAATCTTGACAGAGCCTGGATTTCAATACAGATCTAATCGAGCACCTGCTATGTGCCAGGCGTTGTGTGAGGAGTTTAGATATATTATCTCATTGAAAATACCAGCAATCCTGCATGGGAGGTATTCTTACTGTTATTACTGTTCTTCCTGTTGGGCAGATGAGAAAGCCAAAGCTCAGTGAAGCGATGAGACTTGCCTACAGGCCAGGCCAAGATGCAGGGTTTGAACCTAGGGCTGAGTCCAAGCCTTTATTCTTTCCATCATGTATAAGCCTCCTTAACAGAAACCACCAGACTAGTACAGTGGAATTTTAGGCATCAGGAGAGTAATATGTTTGGCTCCCATGGCTGTTCAGGGTTCCCTGAACTCATCCCCAAAAGCTGGCTGCCAGTCCAGCCTGTCTGTCACCATGCTTGTCCTGGTGATGGCTTTACCTTCGCTCCTCCAGTAGAATCACTGGGACCTGGAGTGGATGGTCCCAAGAGAGGACGTTTTATCACTTGATAAAGCAGAACTTCCAACACATTGAGCTCATCCATGATGGAACAGGCTGCCTTGGGATGTGTTGAGCTTCCTGGTCTTGGGAAGACACAAGCCGAGAAAGTCAGGTGGCCACCTGCAAGGAAGATTATTAAGGCAATTCCTGCACAGAAAGTGAGATTGGATTCAAAGACCTTTCAGGTTTGAAAATCTCTGCTGGGAAGATTCTCAGAGCCCTTTTCTCAGATTCGAGTCTAAGATCACATGATACTCAAAATCCAGGAATCTAAGGCTGCAGGCGTTTTCCTCCTTGGAATCTTTTGTTCCCTATTTAGGCAGTTAGGCTGCAGAACATGCACTGACTCAGGAAAAAGATGTTTTCGTGAAAGCAGAGAACACATTTCTGGGTTTCAAAAGCCCCCCTTCCTCTCAGAAAAGAACATTCCTAAGGGACTTGGGCATCTTGAACACCTAATGAATCTGAAAGAGGCTGTCACTTTCTGTGACTATCTTTAGGGACTGTCCACAAATATTCTGTTTCTTTTCCCTTTAGGCCATCTTAGTCTGTTCAGACTGTTATAACGGAATACCTTAGACTGGCTAATTTATAAACAACAGAAATTCATTGCTCACAGTTCTGGAGGATGGGAAATTCAAGATCAAGGCTCCAGCAGATTCAGTGTCTGGCCTATTCCTCATAGATGGCGACTTCTATGTGTCCTCACATGGCAGAAGGGACAGAGGGGCTCCCTCAAGCCTCTTTCACAAGGGCATGAGTCCCATTCATGGGTGGAGCCCTCTGACCTAACCAACTTCCAAAGGCCCCTTAAGACCATCACTGTGGGGGTTAGGTCTCAACGTCTGACCTCTGGGAGACACATTCAGACCAGAGCACAGGCCCGTAGTAGGATTTCCACTTGAGCTCCCTCCTCTGCTTGAAGTTAGGTAGAGCCAAGTCACAAGGTTTTTGTTTTGTTTTGTTTTTTGAGACAGAGTCTTGCACTCACCCAGCTGGAGTGCAGTGGCGCGATCTCGGCTCACGGAATCCTCTCCCGCGTGGGTTCAAGCGATTCCCCTGCTTCAGCCTCCTGAGTAGCTGGGACTACAGGCGCCCGCCACCACGCCTGGCTAATTTTTTGTATTTTAGTAGAGACGAGGTTTCACCATGTTGGCCAGGCCAGTCTCGATCTCTTGACCTTGTGATTCACCTGTCTCAGCCTCCCAAGGTGCTGGGATTACAGGTATGAGCCACTGCGCCTGGCCCCAAGTAACAAGTTTTGGCCAATGAAATGTGCGCAGAAGTGAAGTGTGCCACTTCCCGGGGGAGATTTTAGGACCAGTCTGTGGCTTGATGCTTTCTCTTGCCCTCTGCTCTACAACAGTTGAAATGGTGGTTGTTCCATCAGCTGGGATCCAGGAGCAAGGAGACACAGAGCAGGGCCAGGGAAGTGCAGC
>NW_016107447.1:629956-631319 GCF_001604975.1 Cebus imitator
AAAAAAAAAAAACAAAAAAACAAACAAACAAAAAAAACCCAAACAAAACAAAATAAAACATAAAAACCTTGAGACATACAGAAAACATATCCTGAAGACCATTTACCATTTACCCATCACCTAGATTTCTGTTAACGTTTTACAATATTTGCGTCATGTTTTTGGTGTTGGCATTTTCTGAAGTAAATAATATTCATCACAATATTTTCTTTAAAGAAGCTTGAAGGTAAGGAATTTTGTCTGTTTTATTCACTACCCCATTACTCACTGCTTGGAAGTTGGTTGGCCTTCAGCAAATAGTTGTTGAGTGGGTAGATGGCATTAAATCCTCATGACACAACCCTGTGCAGTAGGTATTATAATTTTCCCCCATTTTACAGAAGAGGAAACTGAGGCACGGGTAGGAAGCATAAATTCCCCAAGGCCACATGGCTAGGAGGTGATGAGAGGGGAATCTGAGCTCAGGCAGGCTGAGCCCATGCATTTAATGCACAATTGCTCTCTGGGGGAATGTCCATTCATCTTCAACTGGGGTATGTGTTCATCCCCTCTAGATACCATCTACAGAGGAGACCCAGAGGAGGAAGAGGGGCTCACAGGCTGGCCAAAAGCAGGTGATCTGCCTCTGGGGACCCAGTGCTCTCACAAAGCCTGGGACCTTCGCCCTGGGGTGGAGACAGAACACTCCTTCCCAGACGAGTGACCTTTAGGGTTTGTTATGAATAGAGATTCCTCTGGGGAATGTGATGGCTGATGCTGAGAAGCCGGGTCCCCAGACTTAACCCCCAGGAATGTGGAGAGGAATCTCCAGACCTCCCCCTGGAAAGCCTGCTCTCCCAGCCACCCAGTCCAGCCAGAGGAGGGCAGTTCTAGGCAGCTTTTCCAGTTATTGGACCACTGGGAGGTAGACTGGAACCTTCCATCCCCAGGCTGGGAGGCAGCTCCTCAGAATAAAAATAACTCTAGGCTTCAAAATCCTGGGGTCTGCCTCTTTCTCCCTGGCTATGTGACATTGGACAGGTACTCAATGTGGGGAAACTTTGGTTTTCACATCCATCAAATGGGGCTAATTATTATACCAACCTCTCAACAGGACTGGGACTAGGGCGTAGCAAGCCAGATGCTCAAGGCATAACATTTAAGGAGATGCTGCCCTGAGGTGCCAACCCTGCACTTGCGCAGGTCCCAGAGTGAGCGCCTCGGTGGATCTGCACCCTGGTCACCTTGCTGCCTCACCCCTTATTCCCAGGATTGTTGTGGGAAGGAAATGAGGTATTTTATACAAAGCGTGTTAGCATAGCACCTAGCATGCCCTTAGTGCTCACTCTTAAGGAAAATGCTCTTATTGTTCTTTTTTTTTTTT
>NW_016107447.1:636139-671294 GCF_001604975.1 Cebus imitator
TGACCTCAGGTGATCCACCTGCCTCAGCCTCCCAAAGTGCTGGGATTACAGGCATGAGCCACTGCGCCTGGCCTTACTAAAATTATTTTATTTTTTTTTTTGAGGCAGTCTTGCCCTGTCACCAAGCTGGAGTGCAGTACCACAATCTTGGCTCACTGCAACCTCCGCCTCCTGGGTTCAAGCGATTCTCCTGCCACAGCCACTCAAGTAGCTGGGATTACAGGCACACACCACCATGCCCAGCTAATTTTGTTGTATTTTTAGTAAAGACAGGGTTTTACCATGTTGGCTAGGATGGTCTCGACCTCCTGACCTTGTAATTCACCCGCCTCAACCTCCCAAAGTACTGAGATTAAAGGCATGAGCCACTGTGCCCGGCCTCAGGTCATCTCTTAAGAGGCAATATAGCACAATGAGTGACAGCAGGGACTCCAGGGCCAGCCACCTGCGTTCAAATCCCAGCTCTGCTTCCTGCTGGCTATGTGACCTTGGGCAAGTCACTCAACTTCTTGGTGCCTCAGTTTCCCCACCTGTATAATGAGGATAATGATGCTTGCTTTAGGGGGTTTCTGTGAGGATGGCATGACTCATAGTAAGCCCTGTACCATGCCAGTTATTCCAGCCTCTCACTCTTCCCATTGAAGAGGTAGAGACGCAGGCCCAGAGATGGAGGCAAATTCTGCAGGGGTCACACCCAGGGCAGAGCATCGTTCAGCTATGTCTCCTATGGTGTTGCCAAGAAGCCACCATGTGCTTGAGCTGAGAGGAGCCTCCCGGCACCCCACACATGACCCACTCTAGGGAAGGGAGGCTCTGCAGAGAGCAGGGGATGGTGGAGAGGCTGGCTTTATCTTCCGTCTTCCGGGAAGGGGGAAGGGCAGTGTCAGAGCCCAGGAGAGGAGAGAAGTGAATGAATGTGCTGTGTGAGCCCCGGTCAGTCCCTACTGACTCTGGGCCTGTCTCTCCTGCTGAGGGATTTGGGCATTTGGACTCTTAGACTTCGAGCGGCTCCTTGGTGGGGCCTTGGGGGCTGCTCTGGGTGAGGGCTGGCTGTCACCATCTGCTTCATCCCAAGCCACTGTCCTTGGGTCTGTTTTAAATATTAGAGCGTGGCTGGGGTTTTGCTCTAACAAAGGGTCAGCCGTCTTGAAAAGGAGGCTCTGTGATGAGCAGGGAATGGGGCTCCCTTTCCCCCACTCAGGGACCCTGGAGCCCAAGCTGATGACAGGCCAGTGACTCACTCCCTTCTCAGCACATCCTGACATCCCATGACTGGGAGCCCCTCAGAGGTGGCTCCTAACCAAGGTCCCTGTAACCAAGGCCCGTCCCCCATCCTGCCCCTAACACGCATAGAGACTGGGAAAAATTAACTCCCTCCTAAGGCCAGGCCAGATGTTCACGTGGGCATTGGTTTTGCTGACCACATGTGACTCAGGAGTGCCTTCAGAGCTGGAAGAGTCCTGCCAGGCTAAAAGGGCAACATGTCATGTCACAGCTGGGAAACTGAGGCCCAGAGAGGCCAGGTGAGCTGCCTAACATCCCTTGGGGGGAGAAGGGAGGAAGGAATCTGGAGTTCCCATGCCTGACCCAGAGCCTTTCTACCTCTCCAGATAGTTCTTGGATGTGCCCAAGGGCTTGGTCCCCATTCCCACCTCCAGGTGCAAATGTCCTCCCCAACTACACAGAGCCTCTCAGCTTCATCTCACCCCACCTCCAACTGGCTCTCATGGTTTCATCCAGGCTCAGCCACTCACAGCTCCCCACATAGCTCCTGCTCTCAGGCCACCTCCAGGCCTCCATACCCTCCTGCTGCTCTGTTTTATTTTCCTCTTCATCTAGACAACTCCTAATCTTGCTTCAAGACTCAGCTCAGATGTCACCTCCTCCAGGAAGCCTTTCAAAACCACCTCCTTCACCTCCCAGGCTCCCTCAGGACCTGGTACCTCCCACTTACTGTGCTGGAATCATCTCTTTGCTTGTCTCTATATTGCCCTTAGTCTGTGAGCTCATTGTGGACAGAGACCTTAGTTTTTGTTCTTAATAGTAGGGAATGACCTATTACATTCAGCATTTGCTGAATGAATGCATAGGTGGGCGGATGGATGGATGGCTGGAAAAATAGATGATGGATGGATGGATGGATGGATGGATGGATGACCAAATGGTAGATGAATGGACAAATGGACCAACAAACATGGATGGATGGATGGATATATGGACGGATGAATGGATGGACAGATGGATTGATGGACAGGTGGATTAGTGGACAGGTGGGTTGATGGACAGGTGGATGAATAAATCAGGCAGATTATGGCATCTGTAGGGACTCAGACAGTGAGAGGTAAATCCCTGGAGCCTGGATATCCTGACTGATGAAGGGCCTCTCAGATGGAAAGGGAATAACCTAACCTGTTATCTGCCTTCTCCAAGAGATATTTGGTCAAGAACAAAGCCACCCCTGCCCTGGTGCCTGCTTCCTTCTGATCAATTGGTTCCAACTCAGTGGGGTCTCCTGAACTCTGGTAATTCATCTGACACAGGAGGCCATAGGAATCACCCTGCCTGTGACATTCAGGGACTCTGCAGTCCTGAGGCCCTCCCTCCCTGCCACTCCTCAGGTCACAGCTGCCGCCTCATAAATGCTTTCAAGCATAGAAATATACACCCCTAGAGCTAGAAAGGTGTAAAACAGATGAGCTTCACCCCCCTACCATTTTACAGATGAAGAAACTGAGGCCGAGCAAGGCCAAGAAACTTGCTTAAGGACACAGTGCAATAGAGCTGGGATTAGAACTTGGGTCTTTCAATTAATTTATTCATTCATATAGCAAGCATGTATCTAGCACCTAAAGTGCCAGGCTCAATGCCTTTTCCCGGACATGCTAGGGCTGTACATAAACTTTCATGCTAATTTAAAAGCTATTTCCATGCTTCATATGACCCCTCCAGCTCTCCAGCAGGCTGGCCTGTGCCTCACTAGCTGTATGCGTGGCATGACCCCTATGACAACACCCTCTCCCAGCAAATGAGGACCACTTCCTTGTCAGGAAGCCTGGCTGGCACTGGTGTGGGCTGCTGTGTGCAGAGGAGGCAGTCACATGTGTGCGCTGTGAACTGCACATTCCATCCTCAGCCTCAGTGGTGACCGTGTTAGTCCCTGCATGCTCATCTTTGCCAGCTCAGACTGGAGCCAGGCATTAAACTGTTCAAGCCCCACAGCTGCCCCAGGGGAGTTGTTGCATGGCACCTAGGAGCTCACCGGCAGGAGCAGACCTCTGAATTCCTGCCCAAACCAGGGAATATGTGGCGAGAGGAGGTCATAGGGAGGTGCCCAGGGGCTGGACATTTGCAAACCAGCTGAGCAGGCAGCACGCAGCACTTCCCTCTTCACCCCTCCCACCACAGCCAAGGCAGGGCAGCGTGGGGGTAGCCAGGCTTGGAGAGATGGAGCCCGGCCTGGAGTGGGCCAGGACAATTTGCTGGGCCTTCTATGGGGCTTCCATGAAGTATGTGACCTCGCTGAAGACATGGAACTACTCAGAGTCATTAAGAGCCAAAGAAAGGCTCAGCTGCGTTCAACAGAAAAGCTTCTGGGAACAAATCAATGAATTAGAGAACAAAGGAAGATGGTAGAAGATGAACAGAACCAGAAGCCATGTCTAGGATGAAATTAACACGAGGCAGAGACTCCTGATGACACTGATGGGGATGAAAGAGGCAAGGGAGTAAAATCAAATGCCGAGCAAAAAAGAGGAACATCGGTGACCACAGAATTTGAAGTAATTTAAGAGCTGTTATGAATAAGACAGTACAAAAAAAGAAAAGTATAGGCCCATTTCACCTATGAATATGTCGATAGAAAAACACTAAACAAAATATTTGCTGACAGAATTCAGCAGAGTTAAAATAATGATACCACATCACTATCAGGAAGGGTTTATCCGAGAGAAGCATCCCAGAAAATCCACCAGTGTAATCCACTGCATCATTAGATCCAAAGGAAAATCTATAATGTCCATTGATGCGGAAAAAACTTTTGATAAGGTCCTTTTGTATTTATGATGCTTATAAATTTGAAAATTCTGGGAAAATGGAGAAATTCCTAGGTAGGTATAAAATGTCAAAAGATTGACCTAAGAAGAAATTGAGAGTTTCAGTAGGTCAATCAGAGAAACTGAAATGGTGTCAAAGCCCTCCCACTCTCCAAAAATCAGCCCCAGATGGTCTTATGGGTAAGTGCTGGTGAACTTTTTTTTTTTTTTTTTTGAGACAAGGTCTCACTCTGTTGCCCAGGCTGGAGTGCAATGGCCCCAATCACAGCTCACTGCAACCTTTGCCTCCCAAGGCTCAGGTGTCTTCCTGCCTCAGTCCCTCAGGTAGCTGGGACTACATGCACGCACCACCACACCCAGCTAATTTTTGTATTTTTGGTAGAGATGGGGTTTTTCTATGTTGCTGGGGCTGGTCTTAAACTCCTGGGCTCAAACAATCCACCCACTTTGGCCTCCGAAAGTGCTGGGATTACAGGCATGAGCCACTGCACTAAGCCTGCAGAAACATTTTAGAAACAACTAATTCCTACCTTATGCAAGTTGCTTAAAAAGAAAACAAAAGAAAAAAAGGAACCAACCTAGCTTATTTTAAAAGAGTTATCTTGATGATAAAAGCCAGATCATTACAAAAAAGGAAATTATAGGCCCGTTTCACTTACGAACATAGAGAGAAAAATGCTACACAAAATATTTGCTGACTGAGTTCAGCAGAGTTAAAATAATGATACTACATCACCTTCAGGAAGGGTTTATCCCAGAAAAGCATCCCAGAAAATCCGCCAGTGTAACTCACTACATTATTCGATCAAAAGGAAAATCCAATGATGTCAACTGATACAGGAAAAGCTTTTGATAAGGTCCTGATGTATTTATGATTTTAAAAAATTCTTAGCAAACTAGGAGCATGAGAGAAGTGTCTTAATTTAGCAGGGATTTTTAATACCAATAACCTACAGAGAATACTCCTAGTGGAGAAACTTCGTATTTAGTGCATGTCTTTGAAGAAGAGGAACAAGGAAAGAGTACTAGCTATTACTGCTGCTGTTTAACACATAGAGCTGGAGAGCCGCGCTGAGCTACAAGGAAAGAAAATAAGAAGTATAATTATTAGACGGAAAGAGATAAAACTGTCAGTGTTTGTAGATGGTGTGATCATCTACCCTGACAAACTAACCAAATAAACTGACAAAATATTAGAACAAATAAGAGAGTTCGGCAAAATTGCCAGATACACAATCAACAACAAAAATCAATGACACCTTTACATCAGCAATAACTAGCCAGAAAAACAAAATAATTTTGACCTAGAAAAGTTTTAATATATAATATATATAAAAATATATATTATATATAACATATACAAAAAATATATATTATATATAATGTATACACGCACACACATTTTAAAAGCACAGCTGGGCATAGTGGTTCATGCCTGTGACCCCAGCACGTTGGGAGGCTGAGGTGGGACGATTGCTTGAGCCCAGGGGTTCAAGACAAGCCTGGGCAACAAATTGCCAAAAAAAAAATTTTTTTTAAACATTTAGCCAGGCATGGTGACACATGTCTGTGGTCCCAGCTACTGAGGAGGCTAAGGTGGGAGAATTGCTCGATCCCAGGAGATGGAAGCGGCAGTGAGCCGTGATTGCACCACTGCACTCCAGTCTGGGCAACAGAGTGAGATTCTGTCTCAAAAAAAAGGTACATATATATAAATATAAAAATAGTGTGTATATATATATATATACACACACACACACACACACACACACATATAAAATAGTGTCTCTATACACACACGTGCACACACACACACACATTATTATGTTTCTAATCACATAAATTAAATCTATACCTAGAGTCCAGGGTTTATATGGCAGCTCTGGGTGTCAGCACGCCAGGGATCTGAGTTTCTTCATTTCTCCTTCACCCTCTTCTGCAAATGAAGTCCATCCTCAGGGTACCCTCATGGTCCAGGATGGCTGTGGAACTCCACCATCACGTCCGTATTACTGACTGGAAGCAGGCGGGAGCAATGAGTGGTGGCAGGGTCACCAAAGGGAAGCCCTTCGTTTTAAGGAGCCTTCCCAGAATCGGCACACAATGCTTCTGCTCGTTTCTCACTGCCGACGCCTATCCCATGGCTGTGCTTCCTGCAACGCTGAGTGCATTGCCACCCCAAACAAAAAACCAGCGTTCGGTGACTGAGGGAGGAGGAAGAAGGATTTGGGAATGGGCATTGATCAGGCTCTGCCACAGATCCTAGTTTCCAAAACAGGAAACTGCCTCACTGAGGCCCAGAGAGGTGAAGGAATTTACACACAGCCACAAAGCAAATTAGCCACAGAGTTGGGATGTTCTCCTGACTGTTGACCTTCCCATGGTACAGGTGTCCCCTCACGCCCTGGTACATCTAGCTGCTATAGCACTACCCTTCCTCACTTCCAGCCCTGCTGGGGTCAGGATCTGTTTGGATTTCTCTGTCCCCACGACCAAATAATGTCACACCTGTGAGCTCCACCTCCCCAGTGTCATGGGGCAGAGATTGTAAGCATGGGGCAGAGATTGTAAGCATGAAGGCGGGCACACACCCAGGGAGCTGACAAACTGTAAAGGGCTGAGACTGGCTTCCCCTTTTCAACTGCAGATATTTACTCGTGGCTTCCATATGCTATGCCTTGATGGCGATGTTTCATAAGTTTCACTTTTCAGATGCATTTTTTTTTGAGATGGAATCTTGCTCTGTGGCCCAGGCTGGAGTGCAGTGGCACAGTCTCGGCTCACTGCAGCCTCTGCCTCCCAGTTTCAAGCAATTTTCCTGCCTCAGCCTCTCAAGTAGCTGGGATTATAGGCACACACCACCATGCCTGGCTAATTTTTGTATTGTTAGTAGAGACGGGGTTTCGCCACGTTGGCTAGGCTGGTCACGAACTCCTGACCTCAAGTGATCTGCCTGCCTCGAACTCCACAAGTGCTGGGATTACAGGTGTGAGCCACTGTGCCCAGCCAGATGCATTTCTTAGATGCAAAAAAATGCTCAGCCTGGCCCAGGCCTGGACATATAGGCCACTTTTTTTTTTTTTTTTTTTTAACAGATGGAGAAATTGAGACCCAGAGAAGCAAAAGTGTGTGTCCCAGATGCAGAGGGACCTGTGGCAAAGAACATTACCTACATGTCCCTCACTCTGGTTCTCCTTCATAGGTACACACAGAATGATGCTATTTCCCAGCCTCCCTTGCAGTTAAGTTGGGGCCATGTGACTAGTTCTGGCCAATGAGATGTGAGTAGAAGTCATGATGTGCCTTCTCCATCCCTCCTTTTTTCTGCCAAGGTGGCCTTGGAGGCCCCTGGTCTAGAACAGGGGTTCACAAACCGTAATGTGCCTGCAAATCACCTGGGGGTCTTATTGAAATGCAGATTCTGACAGTGGGGCCGAGGAGTCTGCATTTCCAACATACAACCAGCCGACGCTGATGCCATGGGGCCTCGGACACAGGCAAGTCCTACACTACATTGGCCCTACACACTTGAGTGGGGAGGAGCTACAGGACATAGCCCCAGGAGATGCTCCTGGCCCACTCTGGACTATTCATGAGCAAGAAATAAGCTTCACTGGGCTAAGCCACTGAGATGTGGGCATTAGTTTGTGATTGCAGCATTGTCTTATGAAAATCATCATTTAGTCATCAACGATCATTGAGTTCCTACCGTGAGCTCCTTGTGTGACCTGGGTGCCTCATTCTGAACAAGGCACTCACTCTTGGGGTCCTGCAGGTGCAAGGTCAGCAGCTGAGAATGAGAGCCTCCCTAAATGTTGTACCCTACATGCCTCTGTCACCTCACCCTGGCCCAAGCCCTGTAATCTGGTGGAGGGAGCCGGGATTTGAAGCTGGGACCTGTTGACTCCTGAGCTTGTGTTTCCTTCTGGGAAGGCAAAGGGCAACCACACTCATCCTGGGCCCTTGTGTGGGGGCTGTGGCTGCAGCCAGAAGACTCATGGGTTCCCTGGGCACGTATGTCCCTCCAGTGCCAAAACTGGACAGTTTAGAGGGAGGGCTGAACCACAGCAAAACAATCAGCAAAGTGGCAGCTCCCACCACTCCTGCCACACCCACCCACGCTGAACTGAGATCCATCCCTCACACTTCATTACCCAACACCCTTGACGATGACGCCTGCTTCCTGATCTGGCCAGGCCCCAGGGCCTCTACTGACAACACTCTCCCATCCTCAATTATCAGAGAGAAAAAGTTCCAAGAAAAACCCATGCTTTCACTCTTGTTTTCCAGGCTGGAGTGCAATGGCACAATCTTGGCTCACTGCAACCTCCACCTGCTAGGTTCAAGCGATTCTCCTGCTTCAGCCTCCCAAGTAGCTGGCATTACAGGTGCCCGCCATCACGCCCAGCTAATTTTTTTTCTTTTGTATTTTTAGTAGAGACAGCGTTTCATCACGTTGGCCAGGCTGGTCTCAAACTCCTGACCTCAGGTGATCCACCCGCCTCAGCCTCCCAAAGTGCTGGGATTACAAGTGTGAGCTACCACACCTGGCTAATTTTTGTACCTTTTTTAGTAGAGACAGGGTTTCACTATGTTGGCCAGGCTGGTCTTGAACTCCTGACCTCAGGTGATCCTCCCACCTTGGCCTCCCAAATTACAGGCATGAGCCACTGGCCCGGCTGTATTTCTGCATTTAAACAGTAGAGTGAAATCAACAACAAATGCAGAGTGGTGACTTTGTCATTTTATGAAACTACTTGGATTTTTGATTTGTATTTATAGTTTTTGAAAGAGTAAAACACTGTGAACAGTGAGTGGTAATGATTTTGTTTGGTAAGTGCACATTTTAATTCATACATGAAAAAGATTTCTTTCATTTCATGATGATTACTGAAAATAATTTTGTCGTGTGAAGGAAGAGGCGTGTTGGAGAGGATCCACCGTGGATGTAAAGTACTCTAGGCATGCTTCTAAGACACCAGCATTTCCACAAGAAGCCCAAAATACAATAAAATTAAAAAGACCCCTTCTGTTTCTTTTCCTCCAGGTTTCTGGACCCCCGTCTCCACCCTGGGCACCTCCTCCTTCCATAAACAATCCAAGCCCACATTTTCATCTTCAACTTCCATTCCATTGCCTCTTCCCCAGGACAGCAGCTGTCGGGGAATCTCCATGCTTACAATCCCCATCTTGCCACTATATCGAGCCACATGTCTTTCTCACCAATTGCCCATTCTGGAACCTTCTGCCATCTAGCTAGATCACTTTGAGGCCTTGGGCTACTACTGATGGAGGTGATGGGAGCCCCAGGCAGCTGAAGACATCGCCTCTTTTATCTTTGCCAAATTCTACAAGCAAAGTCCATGTCTTTCCATCCCCTGCCCCCATGGCTGGAACATCATAGATGTCCCCAAATCTTGGTGGTGTGACCCCTCACCCTTCACAGACATCACCATTTCCTGTTGCACAGAAGGGTCCACTCATACCAGGCACTCTGGCTCCCAGAATAAGCGGGCTATCATGCTATGTCCGACCTCTTGGCGTCGGTACGTGCTGTTCCCTTGGCCTGGAGCACTCTGCCCTCTCTCACCTCTCTTTTCTTGGCTTTCTGAAATGGCACCTCCATCAGAAAGCGTCCCTCACTGTTGGTCTGAGCAAGGGACCTTGCCTGGTATTCCTGTACTGCCACCTGCTTTCCCTCTGTCATCTCCCTCTCTGGGCTTTGTCCTCAGGTTATGGATGTGCCTCCAGCTCTTGCAGAGGTGACCTCAGAGGCGGCTGAATGAAACCAAATGGATTTGGCTTGACCTCATCATCTAGCGGTCCCCAGCAAGCACTGGCACACAGTAGGTCCAGCCTGCCCGAACTTGCCCACCATGGGCCCCCTTCCCAAGCTGGGAGGCAGGCCGAGGGAGGCCCCTCATTGCCAAAAGCAAACAGGCCGCCCAGGGAAGTTTTGCTCTGGGTCACACCCGCCTCTGGGTGGCTGCCAATCTGCCTGCCAGAAACCGCAGGCTGGGCCGCAGCTACCCAGAGTCAGGGCCACAGGGCTTAGGAGACCTCAGGTCAGTTCTGTAAAGGGGGTGTTTGCTGAATGCTTCCTGTATCTGCAGCCCCCCTGGGGTTTGGACAGGGGGTCTGGAGTAGGGCTTCACAACTATAGCAGGGCTAGGACCCTCTTGGGCTGGGAGGAGCTAAAGAGGTCCCTGCAAGCTGTCACAGGCTCTTGGTGCTGGTATTGGCTCAGGCTTACACACACACACACACACACACACACACACACGCACATGGACAGGGACCCCCTTGGTGGCCTTCACAGTTTTACCTTCAGGTAAATGGGCTCATCCTTGGGGCCAAGAGGATAGGAAGCAAAGCAAGGAACGAAAAAGCTAGTGTGTGTGTGTGTGTGTGTGTGTGTGTGTGTGTGCGTGCGCGTGCGTGCGCGCGCACGCGTGTGTGTGCTTGGGAGTGACCTCACAGCTGCCGGAACATAAAGACTCACAGGTCCGCCTTCCAGGCTGAAAGCTGGCTCTGCGGGGGACATGAGAGGCACACTGCAGACCCACCTCCTGTCCTTTTCCCTCCTCTGCCTCCTCTCAAAGGTAAGGAGGCACGGGCCTTGGAAGGCACTGCTGACTATTTGGGTGTGGAGGGGGTGGGGGTGTAAAATCGCAGCCAAGGACCCCCTTGGCAGAATTCCTCCAGGGCCGCACATCGGGCACAGTCTGGGCACCGTGCCTAAGCAAGGCTTCTCTCCCTGGCACCCAAAGAGCTGCCTCTGGCCAGCCCTGCTGTGTGATATCAGGCACATGCCTCGCCTTCTCTGGGCCTCAGCACCTTCCCCAGGTGAAGGGTATACAGTTTGTGAGGCCTCTGTGAAGACCATTCATGATCATTCATCAAACTTACCAGGCAAATTAAAGAGGACTTTAATGTATCTTCATTATGAATGGGGACACTCAAGACATGACATGCTTGGCCTAACTCTGAGCCAGGATTTGGATGGATGCCTAACTGATTGGAAGGTTTATTCTGCAAGGACATCGATTCTGCTGGACTCTTAGGCAGTGAGTGACCTGCCCACTGTAGCTAGAGGGCGACAGGAGACACCTCTGTGGAGTAATGGCCTTATCCCGGAATGCTGCGCAGGACATTCACCAAAGAGCTTGTGGGACATCTCCCTTGTCTAACATGCACAGCAACCCCATAAGGAATTATTCCCAGCTTTCAGTCAAGTGAGGCTCAGAAAGGGTAAGCAACTTGCCCAAAGCCACACAGCAAAGAAAGTTCAGAGCAACAGAGGAGGGCCATGGTGGAGCCCAGAATAGACAGGGCTGTAGGGGACAGGCACTCCAGCCTGTGCCTCCCCAAGCCCAACCTGGAACAAGGCCACAGCTGCTAAGCTTGTCATCCCCTCGACAAATGCTGAGTTCACAGAACTCTGGAATCAGCCCCATCACAAGCCACGATCTCACTGTATTTTTCATGCTCCTTTGAAGAGCACGGGCAGGAGCTTCTCTCCCTCAGGCTCCAAGCGCTCGTGCTGGGGAAGGCTGAGAACCACGCTGGCATCCTGCCCTGCTGTTTGTTCTTCCAAAGGGGATGGGTAGGACGTGGTGCCAGTGTGGATGGCTTGGGTAGTTGGAATAGGGGTCTTGGGGTTCTAGGAGGGAGAAGGAGCCCAGGATGATGAAAGACCAAAGCCGTTCTGGACTCACCATTAGGGTGAGACTTATGGGACCATTCTTCCCTGGTCCCAGGAAGCAGAGACTGCACAGAAACTCAGAGACGTAGTCATCACGAACATGGAAAGCCACAGCAGCCCTCCAAGAGAGAGCTCTAGGTCTTCCAGGCTGGCTGCTGGCTCCTGAGCTCCTGGCTGTTGACCAGAGCAGGAGGCAGACACCTGGACGCACGCAAAATCACTTTGATCAAGGACTGGCCAGGACCTCATTTAATCTCCATCATCACAGAAATAGGTGGTCTCTACTCCACCTGACAGAGGAGAAAACGGAGCTTCACCTCCACATTCCAAAGCTGTTCATCCATGTGTTCAGACACGTGGCAAGTCAGTGGCAGAAGCTGCATCTCAATTCTTGCCCAAAAAACTCCATGTCCAGTGCTCCTACCCCAGATATCATGAGCCTTGGCTTCCCTCCCCACAGATATCATGGCAAGGCCCTGGGGAAACCGAGGCACAATTGGACAACTTGAGTTTGGGTCCTGGATGTCAGCTTGAGCTTGGATGTCAATCCTGATTCTACCTCTTACTGGCTGTGTTACTGCACGCTTTGAGCTCCAGTTTTCTCCTCTTTAAAATGGGCATAATGATGGCACCTCACATTGGAGGGGTAAATGAGACAAGGGCACTTGGCACATGGCATACATATGGCATCGCATGTGATCATTGTTCACTGGAATAGGTCATGTCATTCACAGCCTCTCCTGGGTATCGGGGCTTACAGAGTCCTGCGCCTGCCAAGCATGGCCAGTAGAGGGAGCCACGGTGGGAGCCCAGGTGCACAGCTGCTGGTCTATTTCCTGGCACTGCTGTTTTCAGGTGGGAGAGACTTGAGAGTCACTTCTGCCAGTCCTCCCTCCATTCCCACAAGCCAAGGGAGCTGAACCTCTGACTTAGAAGGGAACCCCAAAGCCCAGACTGTTTCTATGTGAATCACCTGTGGATTTATGAAAATGTAGATTCAGATTTATTATATACAAATTTGGCTTCAGATTTATAGAGGGTTTCCAGAAGCTGCCTCTCTAACAAGCTCCCAGGTGACGCTGCTGCGGCTAGTTCAGATCACACCTTGAGGGCCGAGGAGGCTAGGCTATCGTCTCTAGAATCTGAACAGCCTGCAGCTATGGGACCACTCCCTGGTGAGACAGCCAGGCACCTAGCTCCGTGAATCTGTCTGCTACAGAGTGCTGTCTCAGTGGGGGCCATGATCACATCCTACTCTGTGGCCCCCACCAGAGGCTGGTCAGCCAGTTTGCAATGGCTCCTGGTGGCCAGTGTGGGAGTTGCTGGCAACTGAAGTCAGGTTTGCAGGATTGCGGGTGGCGAGGGCACTGGGCGGGGCAGAGGGCAAGGCAGGGCAAAGGGGTCATTGCCTGCTTTGGAGCTGCACAGGAGAAAGGTCATTAATTCCATCATTCTAAGCTGCAAGGCTCCCCTCCCCTATTTAAAACCCTCATCCCCTAAGGATCCTCCTAAACTCAAACTTGGCCCTCCACAGATGGGTCAACTGGGAGCGTCTTGAATGATGCTTCCTTCTTGGTCCCCACCTTAAATGGGCGGACAGGAAGCCATCAGCACCCGATGTATTGTTTGGCTGTTTCTGTGATGTGGGTGGCGAGGGGCAGGCAGGTCACTTGGGCTGAGATCCTGATCCTGTCACTGTGCAGTGGGTCCCTGGTTTAGGTACTTCCTATTATAGACACAGTCTACCCCACCCTGTGACCTTGAGTGCTCACTAAGGAAGCAGGACCTGGGATGTCCCCAGCCCTGAATCAAACACACTGAGTGTGGCAAGTCCCTGTGTCTCTCTGGAGCTCAGTTCCCCCATCTGTGCCTGGCAGGGGGAGGAGGTTAGACAGGGGCAGAGGTACTGAAAACCTAGCTGAGCTTCAGAAGCCACTGGACAGCCTGTTAAAAAGACAGATTCCAGGGCCCTGACTCTGGGACTTCTGATTTTGTAAGTCCCAGAGTGGGTTTGGGGTTTGCATTTCCCAAGTCTCCTGGCTGATGAGATGTGCATTCAGAGCTGGGAAACCTGCTGAATGGATCCAAAGGCCAAAAACATCTGTGATACTGTTCAATTTGTTGTCCTAAGACAGGTATCCATATGCTGGAAAACGTACCAGACCCTGGCATTTTCATCCTTGGCTTATTGCTTTTGCCTTTCTGTAAGCTCCCAGAGGGCAGGGGCTGAGCCCTCTGCTGTAATGAACAGTAACGCTCATCATAGCTAAGGGCACTGAGCGTCTGCTGCACGTCGGGCCCCGTGCTGAGGGTTTGCTGCACACCAGTTCATGTACGCCCCACAGCAAGCCTCTGAGTTAGATACTTTGAGGAAACTGAGGCTCAGAGAACTTAAGTAACTTCCTCGAGGTCACTCAGCTAATAAGGGGCAGAATTAGAACTGGAATTCTAGTCAGGCGCAGGGGCTTATGCCGTCATCCCAGCATTTTGGGAGGCCGAGGCGGGCAGATTGCCTGAGCTCGGGATTTCAAGACCAGTCTGGGCAACATGGTGAAACCCCGTCTCTACTAAAAATACAAAGATTAGCGGGGTGTGGTGGCATGCGCCTGTAGTCCCAGCTATTCGGGAGGCTGAGGCACGAGAGCCACTTGAACCTGGAGGCGGAGGTTGCAGTGAGGCTGGGATTATGCCACTGTACTTCAACCTGGGCGACAGAGTGAGACTCTGACTCAAAAAAAAAAGGGCTGGAACTGTAGCCCAGAGTCCTTGCCCATAACCACAATGCCATGCTGCCTCTTAGGGCATGCCGTGGGGCTACTGGCCTTGGAGGCCAGGTCTGCATGGCTCTGAGGCCAAGGTGTGGACCCCACATTGCCCAGCCTGGTGGAGAGGTGGCCATTTGTGAGCGTCTCACTGCCTATCTCGAAAGCTGTGGCTGAGTGAGGTCTCTGTCTCTTCAGGTGTGTGCCCAGCTGTGCCCGATGCCGTGTGCCTGCCCCTGGTCACCTCCCCGATGCCCGCTGGGAGTACCCCTGGTGCTGGATGGCTGTGGCTGCTGCTGGGTATGTGCACGGCGGCTGGGGGAGCCCTGCGACCAACTCCACGTCTGCGACACCAGCCAGGGCCTGGTCTGCCAGCCCGGGGCAGGACCCGGGGGCCTTGGGGCCCTGTGCCTCTGTAAGCAGGTTTGCAGGACTGAGGGGGGCGTCTAAGCGGTGGGGTCAAGGCCGTGGTGTCCTGAATCAAAGCGCAGCCCTCCTCTCTCTACCCCGTTTTATGCTCACTTCAGGTACCCCGTCCACTCTAGCCAAGCCTGGTGGTCCGGGCTCCCCACTCCCTTCTCTCCTTTCTTGGCCTCTGCTTAAACCATCCCACTACCCCAGTAACCTTCCTCCATCCCTACCTGTCTGTATCACTGCCAACTTTCAAAGCCAAGTTCAAACAGCTTCTCCCCAGACTCTTCAAACCGGATGCCACTGTTCCCTTCCCAGGATCCTTACAACGCTTTGGGGGAAAGTGCCGTCTCTTCTGTAGGGCATAATATGTGTCCAGATTGTGCTAAGCACCTACTACAAAAATCACATCATCCTCACAGCAACCTTAGGATGGGAAGTACTTTCAGACCCATTTTATGAATGAGGAAACTGAGGTTCACCAGCATTAAGGGACATGCTTCATGTCACACAGCCTGGGACCGGATCCAACAGGCTCTAAGGAACATTTCATTCCGTCTTCTCTGAGTGTGGGAGCCCTCAGAACACTGCTGGAATCCTGGGTTTGCTGCTTCTTCACCAGACACCTGAGCACGTTGCATTCCTCCCCACTCTTCTAGGCCTTGATATCCTCCGATGCTTTGGGGCAGGGTTTTGCAAGCTGGCTGTAGTGACTTGGTGCCAGAGAATTCTTTGCTTTGGGAGGGTGTCCTGTGCGTGGGAGGGTGTCCCGTGCATGGGAAAGTGTCCTGTGCGTAGTAGGACTTCTAGCAGCACCCCCAAACTCCACCTACTCAATGCCAGGAGCACTTCCATCCCCCAAGTTGTGACAGTCCGTCTTCAGACAGTGCCAAATTTCCCCAGGGGGCAAAATCTCCAGCCGAGAACCATCCGTTTAGAGAAATGCAGAGACAAGAGCGTGTTCTTCTTTTTTCCCCTTTTTAAATAATAAGCCTTGTAGAACAATTTACCTCTTTCATCTATGAGCATGTCACACTTTTATAAAAATAAGAACAAGAGAGAGAGAGAAAAGCTCATGAATCATTGACAACGAATCTAACTGTAGGAAAAGCCTTGTTAAAAAACAACAGGCCAGGCACAGTGGCTCATGCCTATAATCCTAGCACTTTGGGAGACTGAGGCGGGAGGGTCACTTGTGCCCAGGAGCTCTAGGCCAGCCTTGGCAACATAGTGAGATCCTATCTCTATCAAAAAAAAAAAAAAAAATTAGCCAGGTGGCACGTGCCTGTAGTCCTAGCAACTTGAGAGGCTGAAGTGAGAAGATCGCTTGAGCCTGGGTGTTTGAGTCTGCAGTGAGCGGTGATTGTACCCCTGGGCGACAGACCAAACCCTATCTCAAAAAAAAAAAAGGTAATCCATGTGAAATGCTTTATTTACAAGTATTGAAAGGATAAGGAGGGTGACTCATTACACAGACTGAGGGAGGATTGCTTATGAAAACGGATCTGAAAAACAATTGAGATAGTAACACTTCGCTTACAAAGCCGTTATTTGCATTCCCCGTGACACGTGTAAACAGCACCCACAGGGTTTATACTTTACACTTGCACAGCCTTTACCACGTGCAAGACACTAGGGCTTCACAAATATAAACTCATTTAATCTCACAACCGCATGAGGTAGGTATAATGTCACCCTTCTCTTATAAATGGAAAAAAGGGGTACAGAGGCTAAGCAACTGGCCCAAGCTCACACAGCTCATAAGTGGCAGAGCTAGGATTTGAACTCAGGGAGCTGGCTTCACAAGCTCCATTGCTCAACTGCCTGCCATGCAGCATATGATTAGTATATAGGCTGTGATTGTCGATACCTTTATTAAGGGACTTTCCTTATTCCATCTTAATTCAGACTTCAAACACCTGCAGGCCATGGGCATACTTGGGTGCCTGGTCCTTCCCGAAACTCCACACCTTGGTCTGGCAACACAGTGGGTGCTCGTAAGTGTTTAATGATTTAAACTGAATTTAGAGGCTGGGAACTGGTGAACCCCAAAGATGAGTCAGAGTCCAGCTAAGACATCGCAAAGGCTCAGTATAGGGCTTCGCAGGGAACGCGCTGCCAGAAACCTCAGTCCTGTCACTTACTCGTTGAACGTGGTTCTCTAAGGGCGAACTCTGAGCTGTGAGATGTGCTGCAGATTCACCATCGTGGTAACGGTACATCCAATGCCGCGATCCTGATCTCCTGCCCTGCAGATCGGCCTCCCCATCCATCCGTCTCATGGCTCAAGCTCAGGACCTTGGAGTCGTTCTAGACGTCTCTCTCTCAGTCTCTCTCTCTTTTTTTTTGAGACGGATTCTTACTCTTTCACCCAAGCTGAAGTGCAGTGGCATGATCTCGGCTCACTGCAACCTCTGCCTCTTGCATTCAAGTGATTCTTGTGCCTCAGCCTCCCAAGTAGCTGGGATTGCAGATGTACTCCACCGTGCCTGGCTAATTTTTGTATTTTTAATAGAGATGAGGTTTCACCATGTCGGCTAGGCTGGTCTGGAACTCCTGAGCTCAGGTGATCCACCTGCCTTGGCCTCCCAAAGTGCTGGGATTACAGGCGTGAGCCAGCGTGCCGAGCCTAGATGTCTCTGTTTTCTCACCTCCTACATACCATCCACCAGCAAATTCATCATGCTGTTTCCAGCATCCGACACTACCATCCCTTCTGCGGCTACCACCCTGGTGTGAGCCCCGTCATCTTTGGCCTGGACTTTGCAGTGGCCCCATAATCGTCTCCCTCCTTCTGTCCTTGCCCCTGGTCTATTCACAACACAGCAGTCAGAGAGCTCCTGACATCAGATCACCTCCCTCCTCTGCCCCAAGCCTTCTGGTAGCTTCCCACCTCAGAGTAAAAGCCGAAGTCCCCAGTGGCCTATGAGGCCCCACGGGATCTCGCTCCTGCTTCCTCTCTGACCTCATCTCTTCCTGCTCTCTGCTCCAGCCGTATCGGCCCCTTGCTGTTTCTTAAATACCCCAGGGTGTGGTATTTGTGCTGCTTCAGGGCCTTTGCACTGGCTGTTCCCTCTACCAGCATTACTTCTCAGTGAGGCCTTCCCTGCTGGAGGATTCGATGAGCTAGGGGACTTACAGCATTTCCCCCCAAGCCTGGCACATAGCAGATGCTATGTGGAAGCATAACCTGCTCCCATTTATTGAGCATCTGCTATGCGCCAGGCTTGGGGGGAAATGCTGTAAGTCCCCTAGCTCATCGAATCCTCCAGCAGCCCTGGGAGCTGGGTACCAAGGCTCAGAGAGGCAAAATAACTTGCCCCAGGCACAAGTGGCATCCCGAGTTTGAACATCAGTCTGTGTGGTTCCGAAATCCCTGTATGTGTAGACCCACTGGAAGATATTCTCAGAAGAGCTGGGAGAACCTGCTTGCTAAGAAGTCCTTTCCCCAGACGCAGCTCAGCGGCCACCCAGGTCTCACACACACGCTGATCCCCATCTGCACTTCCTGGGAAGCTCACACACCTCTCCAGAGCTCTTACTTCATTCTGTCTTGGAGGTGAGGCCCTCACACCTGTCCCCCGCCCCGCCCATGAGTCCCTCGAGGCAGGACCTGTCCTCTTTCTATCCAGGAGCACAGTGGCTGGCACACAGGAGGGAAACAGTAAATACCTCTGGAATGATCAGGAGTAGGGCTGTTCCATCAGTGCCTCTCATGTGCCAAGCCTATGCCAGTTATTCATTCAAGGGGCATTTCCTGTGGTCCTATGTGTCGAACGTAGGCCCTGAACCCGCTGGAGAGATGCAGGGATGGACACCGTCAGCCCCAGCCCTCACGGAGTTCATGTCCAGTGGAGGAAGTGGCAGTAACGCCCATACCTTGAGGGCTTCATTGAAAGAGTGTTCCCTGGGTACCTAGGCCACGCCTAGCACTGTGTGCTAGCGGCTGCGCACATGTCACCCCAGGGAACCTCAAGGTACAATTACCGAGATCAGCATTGCCGTTGTTCAGGCCACTCAGAGAAGTTAAGTAACTTACTCAAAGACACACAGCCAGCAAGTTAAGTCCTGATCTGACAGTGATGACTACAACACAACCCGTGGAGGATGAGTTTGTTGCATGAAATCTCAGTGTGCATAGGCTACTTAAGCGTCATCAACAGATAGTAATTATACTAATGATAATAGCAGAGTAGCTAGGACCTGCGGAAGGTTTATGTTGGGATCATCATTCTGAGTAATCTATACCACCCTGGACAATAAGTACCATTATATCCCAGCTTGCAGATGAGGAAACCGGGGCAGGAAGAAGTGAAATCACTTGGCCAGGTCCACAGCTAAGAAAGGGCGGAGCTGGAGCGGTCGGTCCAGGCCCATCTTCTTGCAGTCCCTGTGCCAGGATCCAGGGTGCCCCAAAAGGCTGGGGGAGGGTTGGGGAGAGGCGCATATCCTAGCAGGAGCCCTGGGCAGGGCTCAGCTACTGTGAGGCTACTGCCTCCCACAGGGGGGTCTGGGCAGCTCTGCAGAGAGGCCCATGCGGCTTTGCCTTTGCGGGTCACCGGTGGGGGTGCGGTTTCTCCTCCGCAGTGGCAGAGGAGGACGGCAGCTGTGAGGTGAACGGCCGCCTGTATCGGGAAGGGGAGATCTTCCAGCCCCACTGCAGGATCCGCTGCCGCTGCGAGGACGGGGGCTTCACCTGCGTGCCGCTGTGCCCCGAGGATGTGCGGGTGCCCAGCTGGGACTGCCCCCACCCTAGGAGGGTCGAGGTCCCGGGGAAGTGCTGCCCTGAGTGGATGTGTGACCAAGGAGGGGAACTGGCGGCCCAGCCCCTTCCAGCCCAAGGTGAGCGAAGTGCTGGTCCAGGTCGGGGCAGGACTGCCTGGGGGTGGCGAGGACCACCTGGGGGGTGGGCAGAATGGGGCTACCTGGGTGCCAGGACCCAGGGACACATCAGGAGCTGGGAGAGGCAGAGGCTGAGGAGGGAGTTAAAAGAGGAGTGCAGTGCGAGGCACCGTGGCTCACGCCTGTGATCCTGGCCCTCTGGGAGGCCAAGGCCGGTGAATCACCTGAGGTTGGGAGTTTGAAACCAGCCTGGCTAATAGCGAAAAATTAGCCGAGCATAGTGGCAGCACCTGTAGTCCTAGCTACTTGGGAGGCTGAGGCTGGAGAATAGCTTGAACCTGGAAGGCGGAGGTTGCGGTGAGCCAAGATGTGCCACTGCACTCCAGCCTGGGCGACAAGAGCGAAACTCCGTCTCAAAAAAAAAAAAAAGAAAGAAAGAAAGAAAAAAAGAAAGAGGAGTGGAGGGTCGACAGGCCTCTTTAAAACTGATAAACAAAAAGCCACCGCTATTGAGATATGTAATTTACAACCACAAATAATTAAAAATAAAAACTAGGGGACAGAGTGGGGAGAGGAAAGGAGGGTTAGGGCACGTGAACCAAATTCTCACATTTCAGAGATGTAACAGAGGTAAGCTCTTAGAATATATGACATGACTGTATTTATAATATATGGATACATACTAATAATATAATATTAATTTATTATTATTTGAGGTTATTAAAAAAGAAACTCAAAACTGAACCAGGTAAGGTGGATGCTCTGGGAGGTGGGCCTGGGGGGCGCTGGAGATGGAGAGAAGACAGTTACCTCCCACTGTCCCACTAAAAGTCTTCAATTTTAGAGATTTTTGTTGTTGCTGTGTTGCGTTTTGAAAATTATTACACGAATGTGACTTTTTCAAAAAGGCAACTGAAAAGAGGAGGATTCATTTCATAAACGCTGCTGCTATCCGAGAGGCAGTTGAGTGTTATGGGTTAGATGCGTGGCATCTGACCAGCCTCACCACCTCCTCGTTGCTGTGTCTCTGAGAAAGTTGCTTAACTTCTCTGTGTCTCAGTTTCTCTAGCTGTAAAATGGGGACAATAAGAGCATCCACTTCATGGTGTTGTGAGAACCGCATGAGTTTGTGCAAACCAAGCAGCTGTAACAGTGCCTGGCACATGGTACTGTATCAGAGGTAGCTGTTACCATCCCTGTGATGGAATATGATGTAATTATTTAAATACATAGAAAAACACCAATGAGTTTGCCTTATGGATAAAAGCAGGATAAGAGGCGTATTTTGGCCCGGCATGGTGGCTCAAGCCTGTAATCCCAGCATTTTGGGAGGCTGAGGCAAGCAGATAATGAGGCCAGGAGTTCGAGACCAGCCTGGCCAACATGGTGAAACCCCATCTTTATGATACAAAAAAATTAGCTGGGCATGGTGGGGCGGGGTGGGGGGGTGCCTGTAATCCCAGCTACTCAGGAGGCTGAGGCAGGAGAATCACTTGAACCTGGGAAGTGGAGGTTGCAGTGAGCCGAGATTGCGCCACTGCACTCCAGCCTGGGGGACAGGGTGAGACTCCATCTCAACAACAAAAAAAAGAAAATTTCCAACTTTCCAACTCAATCTCCACTAAGTGTGTCCCTATGCATGTATACAAGTATATCTACACATATACATGCACGCACAGCACACACATGTGGGTAGAAATCAGAGTTTCTTAACCTCAGCATTAGTGACAATTGGGGCAAGTAATTATTTGTTAGGGGGCTTCTCTTCCACTGTGGGGGCTTAGCAGCATCCCTGGTTTCTGTCCACTAGATACGAGTAGCATCCCCCTAATTGCGATGACCAAAAATGTTACCAGACATTGCCAAACCTTTCCTGGGAGGCAAAATCCCCCTCGTTGAGGACTACTGGCATAAAAGACTAGAAGGAAGGACACTAAAATATTCACAGAGAGGGAGACGTGGAGCAGAGAAAAAGCTAGACCACAGCGAACCTGCCATCTTGCACCAGGCACAAAAATCCTGGAATCTTCAGCATCCTTGCCACGGGGTCAAAGCACCACTCCACACAGCTGGGCACTCCCTGCCTGTAAGATGCTGTTTATCCAAAGAGAAGAGAAAGCCATGGTTCACTGAGGGACCATGGTGAGCCCCACACTCTGGCTGCCAAGTAACTAATATTTACGGGGATCTTACAAGTACCAGGCACTGTATTAGCACTTCACACCCATTATTTTATTCAGTGCCATCCACTGTGAGGAAATTTACATACGAAGAAACTGAGATGCAGAGAGGCTGAGCCACGTGACCAAGATGGCCGTGGCCACCGGTGGGGGGCTCTGATTGAGCTGCTGAGCCCTGCCACTCAGTGCTAACTCTGGTTCTTTCCCACTAGGACCTCAGTCTTCTGGCCTTGTCGCTTCCCTGCCTCCTGGTGTCCCCTGCCCAGAATGGAGCACGGCCTGGGGACCCTGCTCGACCACCTGTGGGCTGGGCATGGCCACCCGGGTGTCCAACCAGAACCGCTTCTGCCGACTGGAGACCCAGCGCCGCCTGTGCCTGTCCAGGCCCTGCCCACCCTCCAGGGGTCGCAGACCACAGAACAGGGCCTTCTAGAGCCAGGCTGGGAATGGGGACACGGTGTGCCTGGGCCCTGTACTGATGGCAGATGGCCCCTGCCTAGGCCCTTGGCTGCAGGCAACACTTTAGCTTGCGTCCACCATGCAGGACACAAATATTAACGGTCTGCCTGGACCCTGAGGTATAGTGGGGGGGTAAGACCTAGTCCCCTTTCCTCTAACTCACTGCCTAGGAGGCTGGCCAAGGTGTCCAGGGTCCTCTGGCCCTTTCTCTGCTATACACACAGCCTTTATCAAACATGCACCCGGGTCAGCTTTCTCTCCTACTTCCCCTGGGCAAGAGATGGGACACGCGTTCCCTTAATATTGAGGCTGCAGCAGGTGCTGCACTGGACCGGCCATTTTTCTGGGGTACGATGAAGAGAAGGCACACAGAGATTGTGGCTCTCCTGCTGTCTTTTCTGAAGTTTTGTAAAATCATCCCTGAATACAAGCCTATGCATGATCTTGTGTGTCAGGCCTGTGTTTTCTGAGAAAGCCCTCCCATCTGGGCAGAATTCATGCGTGGAGTTCTCTGTGAACCTCACGAGGTGAAATCACACAGTTTCAAAGAAAGCCAGAAGACAGGCCTTTAAGTGATCCATGAAACCCAATTTGTATTAATAATAATTAACATTTCTTTTTTTTTTTTTTTTTTGAGACAGAGTTTTGCTTTTGTTGCCAAGGCTGGAGCTGAAGTACAGTGGCACGATCTTGGCTCACTGCAGCCTCCTGGGTTCAAGCAATTCTCCTGCCTCACCCTCCTGGGTAGCTGGGATTACAGTCATGCACCACCATGCCTGGCTCTGTGTGTGTGTGTGTGTATATGTGTATTTTTAGTAGAGATGGGGTTTCGCCATGTTGGTCAGGCTGGTCTTGAACTCCTGACGTCGTGATCCACCTGCCTCGGTCTCCCAAAGTTCTGGGATTACAGGTGTTAGCTCTTGTACCTGGCTGATAATTAACATTTCTTGAGCACCTACTATGTGCTAGGCACTAAGCACTTTATATAGACCAGTACTTCCCATGGTTTCTGACCAGAAAAGAGCAGGGAGAATGAAGGCTGCCTCCCAGGGACTGGGGAGCATAGCCTGATATCCACCAAGCCAAGGGTGAAAATCTTCGAAGTCTCAGGTTTTATTGTTTACAAAAAACCCCTAAAACAAAACCAACAAAACCCAACACCAACTACATAAATTTTACATCTTCCTCCATGGTCTGTGTTTGTTTAAAAAATAAAACTGTATTTCCATTAGGATCCAAGCAGGAAATTAGAAAACACTCTTGGTATTTAAACAGGGATTTCTTCTTCTTAAGCTAATTTTATTAAGGTATAATTTACGCAGTTAAATATACAGGTCTTAAGCATATGGTTTAACGAGTCTTCATGAACGTACTCACTCATGTAACCAACTCCTCAGTCCAGGTATAAATCCTTTTCATCATCTCAGGGAGTTTCCTCTGGCTCCTTCCCAGTTAGCCTCTGCTCCCCAAGGCAACCACTGTTCTGATTTCTATCGCCATAGATGAGTTTCCTGTTCTTGAACTTCGCCTTAATACAACCATATGATAGGTACTCTCTAATGAATGACGTCTTTCACTCAGCATAATAATATAGGAGGAATTTAATGAGAGGACTTAGTTACCCATCTGAGAAGCCAGGTAGGGGACCCTGGGATGCAAGAGGGGAAAGAACACCAGCCTCGGGGTGGAGGGGCAGACGGAGGGCAGAGCCCAGTGCTGGCACTGGCAGGCAGAGGATGGGGACCTAGCATGGCTGTCTGCTAGGAGCTGCAGCTGCTAAGGAGATGCAGCCTTGTAGACCTAACAAAAGGTAGACAGAGGTGGGGAGACGCGACCCGGCTTCTGCCTGCTGCTATCCCCCAGTTTCCAGTTACGCCTCCCATGAGTCAAACCTGCTAGGAAGGTGGAAGAAAGGGGAGCTTGGGAGATGCAGGGCAAGGAAGGGCAAGGAGGGTCCCCGAAAATGAGTGCAATTCCCATACACAGTGTTTGTAAATTACCCACCCCAGGTGCGGTTGCTGGTCACAGAGGCCTGTACTGCCTGGCCCCCAGCACGATCTCAGGTATCACCCCCTCCAGAAACCCTGGTTGGAGAATCACAGGCTGAGTTTGAGCCAGGTAACCTTCACAAAGCCCCTCCATGGCAGCTATAGCTAACTCCAGCTCAGGGATGAGGAAACACCAGGGAAAGTGACCTGTCTAAAAGCTGGTCTACAGCTGGGGTGGGATTCTAGTCCGACCTGAGTTTATCTGACTCTTGAGAATGGCTTTTGGTTTCTTATAGGCTGAGAATTTCCATGGGTCAGGTCCTGTAAAGGTAAACCCTAAACACGTTACCAGGCAAAGTTCTGATATCACCCCAAAACAGGGACAAGACAAAGGAATGTGCACAGAGCGATTCCTATAGATGAGGCTCTCTCTGCCAAGCGCTCTGTCCACACCATTGCACGTCATCCTTGGGGCATTCCTAAAGGAAAGAACCTCTAATACGCCCCTTTTAGAGATGAGTAAACTGAGACCCAGAGAGATTAACAAGGTGCGCTGGAGTTGTGGAGCTGGGACTCAGGCCCATCACCTCACGGCCGAGCCACCGCTGTGCTGTGGTTGAGTGAGTGGGCTGGCCGACCTGCCCAGGTGTGCGTCCTGGCTCTGCTATTTCCTAGTGGTGTCACCTTAGGCAAAGTACTTATCTGCTTTGTGCCTCTGTTTCCACTTCTTAAAATGGGGATAATGGCAGTAGTCAACACAGAGGACTGTTAAGAGTATTCTGTGATTTAAAAAAAATTTTAGGGTCAGGCGCGGTGGCTCATGCCTGTAATCCCAGCACTTTGAGAGGCCACGGTGGGCAGCTCGCTTGGCCAACACATCAAAACCCCGTCTCTACTAAAAGTACAAAAAGTAACTGGGTGTGATGGCGCATGCCTGTAATCCCATCTACTCGGGAGACTTGGGCACGAGAATTGCTTGAACCCAGGAGGCAGAGGTTGTAGTGAGCTGAGATCATGCCACTGCACTCCAGCTGGGAGGACAGAGTAAGATTCTGTCTCAAATAAATAAATAAAATAAAATAAAAATTAGCAATCATTATCCTAACTTGGCCTTTTGGGGCTTTCGTTTTTTGATCTGTAAAATGGGAATAAATAGTAGTGCCCGCCCCCACAGGATGGCTGCATAAAGTGAGTGCCCGGCCGGGCCCGGTGGCCTACGCCTGTAATCCCCGCACTTTGGGAGGCCAAGGAAGGCGGATCACCTGAGGTCAGGAATTCAAGACCAGCCTGGCCTGTCTCTACTAAAAATACAAAAATTAGCCAGGCGGGGTGGCATGCGTCTGTAATCCTAGCTACTTGAGAGGCTGAGGCAGGAGAATTACTTGAACCCAGGACGTGGAGGCTGCTGTGAACCAAGATTGTGCCACTGCACTCCAGCCTGGGCAACAGACCACAACTGGCTCAAAAAAAAAAAAAAAAATGTGCAGAGTACCCACTCCTCAGGGGCGTTGTGAGTATTAGGAGGTTAATTCTTCCACATTCTTCCACTGAAGCTATCACCATCCTGCCTGCAATTCTTGGCAAGGGTTGTGAAGGCAAAGGCTGGGAACTTTCTTGTTTGTGGGGAAGAGGAAACACATGTCAGGGCAAAGGTCACAGGTACAAACCAGGTTCACCCTCTCGGAAGCTCTCATGGCCGCAGGTGCCAGGCCTGGCTGTTCCCCCATGGGAAGCTTCTGCACTCACTTCCTCAGTGCTGGCCTGGGTCTGCAAGGCAAGCTGAGTGTTCCAGGGCAGAATGCTTTCTGGAGAGGCCTTTGCTGCCATCTGTGGCTGAAGGACCTGGCACAGGGCCTGTTCCTCGGGCCCTCGGCACACTGTCCTCCTCAAGCTGAGAGCCATAAGGAAGAAGTTTCCCTAGTGAAGGGCCTCAACAGGCCCCAGGAGGTCCTCTGGCCTGCCAGGACACCGGTGGTCCTCCCCATCCTAACTGGTTACAATTAATACAATTAAAATGAACCTAGCAAACACAGAGGGCCAGGTCCTCCCTGAGGCGCCCACGCACTGGTATGGAGCAGCTTACAATCTCACTGTTTATTGAGCAGCTACTGTGTTCCTGATGCTTTTGTAAAGCAGAGAGTGTCTGAGACAGGTCTCAATCAATCAGTGTAGATGTTTATTTTTCCAAGGTTAAGGACATGCCCAGCAGAGAGGTCTGCGCCTTTCTCCAAAGATGACTTTGAGGGCTTCGGTATTTAAAAGGGAAGAGCAGGCTAGAGGGGAATGAGGAAGGGTCTGGAAATTCTCATGGTGCAAAAGAAAAGGAGCAGGTAGGGGAATTACGTATTCAATCAGGTATTCATCTCACGCTCGGTAACTTTACATAAGATAAGGTGAACACAGAGCAGCTACCTGTGGGGCTCTCTGACCTTTTACCTGTGGCTCACTGCTTAGGAACAAAGGAAAGGCCGCTTCTCCCATGACTCAGCTTTCAGTTTAACTTTTCCCTTTTGGCAGAGTGAATTGGGGTTTTCATTTTTCTTTCTCACTTTCTATACCTTATTATTGAAAGTGAGGTGCTTGTTGTGATATGGATTCTATAGATGAGAAGCTGAGGCTTGAAGAGTAGAATCACCACTCACCATCCAGGATGGAAAGTCAGGACTGGCTGAACCAGCGGCTGGCTCAGCCTCCCTCCCTCCCTCCCTCTCTCTCTCTCTCTCTCTCTCTCTGTCTTCTGCCTCTCTCTCTCATCCTTTCTCCCCCCTTCTTACATTTTTCTTCCTCTTTCCCTTGCCTTTCTCTTTCCTTTCTTATTCTTCTTTATTGAATTTTTAATGAAGTATAAAAAGTATACAAGGCCAGGCACGGTGGCTCATGTCTGTAATCCCAGTACTTTGGGAGGCTGACGTGGGTGGATCACGTGAGCTCAGGAGTTTGACACCAGCCTGGGCAACATAGTGAAACCCTGTCTCTACAAAAAATACAAAAATCAGCCGGGCATGGTGGCACCTGCCCATAGTCCCAGCTACACAGGAGGCCGAGGTGGGAGGATGGCTTGAGCCCAGGAGGCGGAGGTTGCCGTGAGCCGAGATTGCATCACTGCATTCTAGCCTGGGTGACAGAGTGAGACGCTGCCTCCAAAAAAAAAAAGTATACAAATCATAAGTGTTCGGTTAGTCCAGTTTTCACAGATGAGCACACCCATGCAATCAGTACCTGGGTCAAAGCAGAACCATGCACTGCCTGCACCTCCAAAATCCACCTTGGACTCCTTCTCTTCATTACCCACAAGATATCCTGACTTCTAACAGAAAGAGCCATTGTACCGGACAAGAAGCACCAGCCATCCCCTGGGCACTTGTTAGAAATTCCCCCTCCCAGACCTACAGAAGCCCTGGGAGTAGGGCCCAGAAGTCTGTGTGTGCTTTTTTGTTTTTGCTTTTGAGATGGAGTTTCATTCTTGTTGCCCAAGATGGAGTGCAATGGCAGATCTCAGCTCACTGCAACCTCTGTCTCTCGGGTTTAAGCGATTCTCCTGCCTCAACCTCCCGAGTAGCTGGGATTACAGGCCAGAAATTGGTGTTTTAACAAATCTCCCGTCTCCCGTCTCATTAAAATCAGACACAGCCCGAGCCTCGGGGGAGGACAACAGTGGTGTGCTGCTGCCCCCTTGTGGCATTTCCATGCATGAACAGCCGAGAGGCCACCTGCTGGGAGGAGGCTGCTCAAGGGGCAACTCCAACAGCCTCCCTGGAAGGTAACCTCCCCACCCCACCTTTCGCCCAGGAAAGGGGAGGCGACCAATGGCCACCATGTCTCATGTGCTAACGAAAAGGCCACCTGCCTCTCCATGGCGAAAATGTGGTCTAGAGTCTGAGGTGCCTTCTTAGCCATCTGATTCTCAAGAGTCCATCTTTTTTCTCTTCCACTGAAATGAATTATGACATTAGGGAGAACCCAAGGGCAGAAGCAGGGGCTGCAAGTGGCCCATCACACTGGTCTGGTCTTTATCCACAGCCCCTTTGTCAGAGGCGTTAGAAACAGAGCAACTCAATTTTGAGTAATGGCTGGGTAAAATAAGGCTGAGACCTACTGGGCTGCATTCCCAGACAATTAGGCATTCTAAGTCACAGGGAGATAGGAGGTCAGCACAAGATACAGGTCATAAAGGCCTTGCTGATAAAACAGGCTGCAGAAGCAGGCCAAAACCCACCAAAACCAAGATGGCAACGAGAGTGAGCTCTGTTTGTCCTCACTGCTACACTCCCGCCAGCGCCATGACCGTTTACAAATGCCATGGCAACCTCAGGAAGTTACCCTATATGGTCTAAAAAGCGGACACATGAATAATCCACCCCTTGTTTAGCATGTAATCGAGAAATATCCATTAGAATGGGCAACCAGCCGCACTGAGGGCTGCTCCATCTCAGGAGTAGCCATTCTTTATTCCTTTACTTTCTTAAATAAACTTGCTTTCACTTTGTGGACTCGCCTCAAATTCTTTCTTGCAGGAGATCCAGGACCCCTTTCCAGTAACACCTTCACTGCCCAATGCCCCCTCACCACTGGCTTTCATGAAAAAGGTTTTAATATAATGTCTTCACCGGGCCAGGACTTTATTTTATTTTATTGTTTTGAGATGGAGTTTTGCTCTCATCACCCAGCTGGAGTGCAATGGTGTGATCTTGGGTCACTGCATCCACCTCCTGGGTTCAAGCTATTCTCCTGCCTCAGCCTCCCGAGTAGCTGGGATTATAGGCATCAACCACCACACCTAACTAATTTTTGTATTTTTAGTAGAGACAGGCTTTCACCATGTTGGCCAGGCTGGTCTCGAACTGCTGACCTCAGGCGATCCACCTGCCTCAGCCTCCCAAAGTGCTGGGATTACAGGCGTGAGCCGAGGCACCTGGCACGGGCCAAGTCTTTTCATCCAGCCTCTGTTGGATGGCCAATAATCTAACATGAACCTCTTTAGCAGCTTCTCTTCTGCCCCGAGGCCAGCAGGGGTCAGACACAGGTGATTGACTTGACTCCCTCTACCCCCTCAAACCCCTCACCACCACTCACCTCAAGGACACGCCCTCCATGTCCACTACCTCCTGCCTCTCTCAGTCTCTGAGACATCTCACTGGAGTCCTACTCCTCTGCCTTCTTCTCTTGACCCCTGCTCTGTGCCCACCTGACTAAAACCCAAGGTTTGGGAACCTGGTTTGCCTCATTGCTTACTCCAGATGGCTGATGTGGCATCTGTGGAATGCAAAGTCTCCCTGAATCTTTTCCCCACGTCAGGCAGATTGCTTAAGTATCAGTCTACAGTCGCCAGAAGAAATCTAAATTTATTTTAAATGTTCATGTCAACAGTCATATTTGTAATGTTTTTTTTTCCTTAAAAAACATGGTGTACATATGGATGTTCATCATTGCTATTTATACCTTTATGTTTGTCTTTATTAGCTAGGGTAAACCAGATCCCAGTAACAAATAAACCCCACATCCAGTGGCATAGCAGGGGACCAGGGGAGGTGGTGGTGTTACAGTAAGGCAGTCCCGATCCAGACCCCAAGAGAGGGTTCTTGGAGCTTGCAAGAAAGCACTCAGGGCAAGTCCATAAAGTGAAAGTGAGTTTATCAAGAAAGTAAAGGAATAGAGAATGGCTGCTCCTCAGACAAAGCTCCCCGAGGGCTGCTGGTTGCCTATTTTTATGGTTATTTCTTGATTATATGCTAAACAAGGGGTGGATTATTCATGCCTCCCCTTTTTAGGCCATATAGGGTAACTTCCTGAGGTTGCCATGGCATTTATAAACTGTCATGGCACTGGTGGGAGTGTAGCAGTGAAGACAACCAGCTGTCACTCTCCTGGCCATTTTGGTTTTGGGTTTGGTGGATTTTAGCTGGCTTCTTTACTGTAACCTGTTTTATCAGCAAGGTCTTTATGATCTGTATCTTGTGCTGACCTCCTATCTCATCCTGTGACTTAGAATGTCTTAACCACCTGGGAATGAAGCCCAGCAGGTCTCAGCCTCATTTTACCCAGCCCTTATTCAAGATGGAGTTCTCTGGTTCAAACGCCTGTGACAGTGGGAGTTTTCTCCCTGGTGAGAAGGAATATTTTAACACTGGCAACATTTAGAATTGCTGGCATGTGGTGATAATAAAATGCAGATAGACTTTTAGACAGTTTAATTACTGTTTTAAAATTCTCTACAGACAATGTACCCCTTAATCACCTGCATTTGCTTCCACTACCACCAGTGCCATTGGAATGTCACTGCCAAAATGCTTACTAGCCAAAACACTAAGTCTATTTGTGTCACATAACATTCCCAATGGGTGCTTCTGCTTGGTGGGCTCCCCGACATGGTGATCCAGGGACTCGGGCTCCTTTGTCTGGGGTTCCTCCTTTCTGTCTCCTTCTCCCAATCATCTGCATCCAGTAAGACCTGAACAGGTCAGGGAGGAAGCCCAGACAATTAATTCATGGAGAACCTGAGCCAGGAAGTTGCACACAGAACTTCTGCTCTTGTCTCATTGGTTAGAACTCAGTCACATGGTCACACCTGACTGCAAGGGAGGCTGGGAAATGTAGTCTATCTACACTCCATGTGCTATCACAAACTTCTGTCCGTCTTTGCCACAATTTCTTAAATATTTCACAATAAAGAAATGCTAAATGTCTGTGTGAGACAAGAGTGTAGATAAACTACCATCTATGAGTCTTCTTTCTCTGGTACACATATTGACCGACTTACGACCTATGCAACTTACGACCATTCGACTTTACCACCACAATCGCTAGCCATGACTGCTCCGCGTCTGGCAGAGCAAACGTTGCCCAGCTGGGCGTACAACAGTGTGGACCAGCTTCCGGCAGCACTACCATCTCCATATGCATCATTTCAACTGTTATCCCAGACTCGGTACAGCAATTTATGTTTTGTGTCTTGAATATTTTTCATCAAACCCCTCCCAAGATGTCTACCAAGAGGAAATTGTCTTTGTCTACGCCTCAGCCTGCCAAGAAGGAAAGAAAGGCCATCGATCTCGACACGAAAATGAAGGTAATTAAGCAGTACAAAGGAGGAAAGAAAATGAATGTGATCGCACATGATACGAAGTTATCACACTCAACTGTGTCGACGATTTTGAAAGATAAAGAATTTGTGAAGCTGTGAAAGGTTCTGCACCCATGCAATCAACAGTTATAACAAGGCAACGAAGTGGGCCCATCCACGAAATGGAGAAATTGCTATATATTTGGATGGAAGATCAAATTCAAAAACGGACACCAGTAAGTCTTTTTACCGTGCAGATGAAGGCGAGAAGTCTATTTCAGACTCTGAAGGAGCATGCTGGAGAAGATTACAGTCAAGAATTTGTAGCAAGCACTGGCTGGTTCCAGAGATTCCAGAAAAGATTCCAAATGCATAGTGCTCGAGTGACCGGAGAAGCAGTGAGTGCAGGTGAGGAAGGAGCACGTAAGTTTGTTGATAGCCTGGATGAATTAATTACAGATGAGGGATATCTAGCAGAACAGATTTTCAATGTTGATGAAACTGGATTATTTTGGAAACGGATGCCAGCACGCACTTATAGTCACAAAGAGGCCAAAAGCATGCTTGGATTTAAAGCATTTAAGGTTAGGCTAACTCTGCTGCTTGGCGGGAACATCACAGGGTTTAAGCTGAAGCCGTTCTTAATTTATCACTCAGACAACCCACATGCGTTCAAGAATGTTAACAAGCACACACTGCCCATCTACTTTCGTTCTCAACGTAAAGCATGGATGACACAAGGATTGTTTGAAGGCTAGTTTATGAACTGTTTTATTCCTCAAGTTCGAGAATATTGTTTGGAGAAAGATATTCCTTTCAAGATTTTATTGCTACTCGATAATGCGCCTGGACACCCACCACATCTAGGCGATCTCCATCCAGATGTAAAATTTGTTTTTCTTCCACCAAACACGACTCCACTCATCCAGCCTATGGGCCAAGGTTCGATTGCTACATTAAAGGCCAACTATCTCCGAACCACCTTCGCTCAAGCAATATCCGCTATAGATGCTGACTCAGAACTAATATTGCGAGATTTTTGGAAACACTACAACATTTTGATGTGTATCAAGAATATCGCTACCGTCTGGGAGGCTATGATGATAAAGTGCATGAACGGCATCTGGAAAAATTGTGTTAAGTGCTATGTTAATGATTTTGACGGATTTGACAGTGAACAAGAACTTGAAACGATTCGGGAAAAAATAGTAAAACTCGCTAAAGACCTTTCTTTGGAGTGTGAAATGGAAGATGTCAAAGAGTTGCTAGACAAAGAATCCGGAGAACTTACAAATGAAGAGCTAATCGAAGTGGAAGAAGAAAGAGTGGCGGGAGAAGAAAGGAGAGAAGCAGAGAAAGAAGACGAGGAGCCAGACAGAAAGTTCATCACTAAGGGATTATCACACGGTTTATCTTTACTGAATAAACTTCTTATACATTTCGAAGCAATGGACCCAAACATCGAACGATTTGCAAGGATTGAACAGATGGCGCACGATGTGTTTCGTCGGTATCATGAAATTTATGAAGAAAAAAAGAAACATACAATTCAGACAAAGCTCACCATGTTTATGAAAAAACCAACTCCAGTAACCCCAACTGTTGCCTCAGATGACGACATCAACGATCCGCAGCCAAGCACCAGCGGCCAATAAAATGTTTCGTACATGTTTATATATTTTGATATGTTTTGCAATTTGGAAAATGTTTGCCGAGGGAAATTTTTACATCTGTATTTTGTATTTTTGTATGCACCTGTATTTTGTAATTTTGTATGTTTTGCAAATATTAAACCAGTTGTACTGGTAATGCAGTGTTTTACTTAAACCTGCCGAATGTAAAAATAAGAAACAAAATGGTGTAGAGATGATACAAATGGCATAAAATGAACAAAGAAAATTATGATATACAACAATAATGAAAGAAAATTATGATCAAATATGACTTAAAGATTTTTATAACATCATTTCACAGTACTGTACATATAGCCTACTCAACTTACGACCAAATCGTGTTACGACCCGTCTGTCAGAACCGATCGTGGTCGTACATCGAGCACTAGCTATATAGGAATTTTACCGTGGGACAGATAGTCATGGTTCTTCTAGTTGAAACAAATGATCCCAAATTTTATACTGTCCCAGTGACCAAAATGCTAAGTTCACAGAGCTTTCCACTGCCTCTTTCTGCTACTCAGATGATTTCTCTTCTATCTGAGCACATGCCTAGATTACATTTCCCAGTCTCCTTTGCAGCTAGGTGTGGCCATGTGACTCAATCCTTACCAATAAAATATGAAGGGAAGTGGCATGTGCCACTTCCTTACCTGAGCCTTACAAGTTTGTGTGCTTCCTTCATGAGTTCTTTCCCACTTCCACTGACTGCAACCCTCTGTGCCCCAGCTTCCACTGTGCAGACAGGAATAGTATCCTAGGACAGTGATTCTCAAACTTGAAGAAGCACTCGGAGGGCTGTAAAGACACAGATGGCTGGGCCCCACACCTAGAGTTTCTGATTCCCTAGGCCCAGAATGGGGCTGGAGGACTGACATTTCTAACAAGTTCCCAGGCTCTGCTGATGCTGCTGGTCCAGGGTCCACCCTGGAAACCACTGTCCTAAGGAATGATGGAGTGCACGATGAAGAAACCTGGGTCTCTGAGTGGCCCCCTGGATCATAGCTGCCTTGACCACTTGGCAGCTCAGTTGAAAAAGAAGTAAACTTTTGTCTTCCTTAAGTCACATCACTGCTGGGCATCTTTGTGACAGCAGCTCAACCTTTCACCCACACAAACAGAGTTGGGATTCTGTCACTTGCAGCGAAGAGTCCTGATCAATACAGACTCGAAGCTTAACTTCGGTAAGTTCCACCACTAAGAAAGTTTGCCTCTTTTTTCCTCATTATCCCAACCCCCCAGCTTTCTCATCATACCTCAGTATTGTCCAGGCTTCTGGAAGGAGATATCCATATGCACCAAGCCCTAGGAAGGAGCTGGAAAGTGGAGAATACTCCATTCTGCTACTACATCCTCAAGCATTAACATTATTGTTATCTTAACTACTTGCCTGAGTCCCTTGAACACAAGGCCTGGCTCCGAAATGTCATTGCCCTGGGGTCTGGAGACAGCACAGACACTCACTCCCTCATTGATGGGTACCTGTGCTGTTTTCCTGGCTCTAGATGAACACTCACACCGTGCCGGTAAAGAAGGGTGCAAATGCAGGATATAGGGACTGTGTGGCTCGAGCTCTCCCTTGGAATGTGTGGCTCAGAGCCCTGGGGATCAAGCTAGGCAGTGGGAGAGGAGGTAAGGGGAAGGTTCCATGGCCCTGAGAGAGAAGACGACGCACAACATCTTCAGGGCTCTGTTTCCTGAGGTTAATGGGCCCTCAGCAAAGCACTTAGAGGGTGTTTCTGTGTTTCTCTTGCCCACTCCTCTACCATGTATAGGTGGGCCACAGTGGGGCCCGTGTAGGATAGTGTTTTTCCTGTGATCATTTAGCAAGTCTAGGGCAGAGTCCATCTGCAAACCAGGCCTCCTGTCTCCCAGTCCAGGGATTTAAAAAATTATCCCATCCTAGGCCGGAAGTGGTGCCTCATGCCTGTAATCCCAGCACTTTGGGAGGCCAAGGTGGGCAGATCACCTGAGGTTGGGAGTTCAAGACCAACCTGGCCAACATGGAGAAACCCTGTCTCTA
>NW_016107447.1:672519-678985 GCF_001604975.1 Cebus imitator
TTTTGTATTTTATAAAATAGTTTTGCTCTGGTTCTGGCTCTAGGCCAGCACAATATCACATGTCAGCCATAATTTCAGGCTGGCTTCTGTGTTGTGCACAGTTCCAGCCTCAGCTCTTCACACCATAGCCTCCAGGAGGAGCAGGAGACAAAGGATTCCCAAATTCCTAGCTCAGGTCCTAAGCCTCCTGCTCAAACCAGTCCCTGGGGCCAGGGGTTTGACAAGTACTGACTGGTTTGGGCCTGGTTTTCCTGACCCAATCATTGTGGCCAGGGAGGGGATGGCGCTCTGAGTGAGAAGTGTTTTTCAGCACTGGTGTGACTGGCATCTTCGGTGAGACAATTCTTTATTTTGCTGTATTATCTTGTACATCACAGAACATTACCATCTCCGGTCTCCCCAACCCCAACTAAGTGCCAATAGCACCCTCCAGGCACCTTGATAACAGGCTTCCCTCACTCTTCCACAAATGCTGCCCAACCCACCCCTAGCAGGGGGCGGAGCCGTAGTTCTGCTTCAGAACAGAATCTCTAGGATCAGCCAGTCCCAGCCTGGAGCTAGGGGTGGGGCTAATCTCACTGAAATCCAGGACTACTAAGCAAGAGGGAAGGGTAAAAGGAATTTTAGGGAAATAACCCTGATTCTGCTACCATCTTCTCTGAATAAAGAGGGTATCCATCTTTGCCAGTCCTCCCCATGTCTCCTTCTAGCTCTGGACTGTCTTGGTGATTTATGCCATTGTTTTTTCAGGCTTAGAAGCCCACTCATTACACTATAAATCATACCTGTTCTCATGTGACAACTGGCTCTGTGGCCGGGCCACCACTTCTGAGAGGATCTCAGCCCCTTCCCTGAGTTTGTCTGCTATCCTGCTACTTCCAATTGACCAGACACAAGTAGCCCATCCTGGGTTTACCAATCATAAATACAGACCCAGCCTCTCCATCTGAGTCTGCAGGACAAGGCACAGGCACATTCCTATCCTCACGGAGGCTGAGGACTTCATGGAGTTCTCATCTCCTTGATGCTATTGTCATAAATGGGCAACGTGAGACCAGATGAGAGAACAGACTTAAGGACACATGACCAGGAACAGAAAGGTAGAAGTGGGAGATGATCAGGGAGGAGGCAGTAGATAAAGTAATGGATAAGAAGTCGGCAGACTTCCTACTGGATGGCTCCACCTAGATGTCCACTAGTCTCAAACTCCACCTGCTCAAAGCCAGATTCAATAGAGGCAGGAGCTGCATCTGTTTACCACTGTGTCACCAGCTTCCAGCATTCTGTTTGACATAGAAAGGTACACAATAGATATTTATGAAATGCATGCATGAATGAGCCATCTTCCCCTTGAACATGTTCCCCTTTCTTCTGTATTCTAGCACTTGCCCAACCCCCTGTCTCCATTACCCTCCATATCCAGATGGTCATCAAGATCTGGTTATTTTTCTTTGAAAAGCTCTTGAATATTGCCTCCCCTATCACACATGTTATTCCTATAAATATCTCCTGTATCAGTTCTTTATTACTGCATAAAAACAAACTACCCCAAAACTTAGTGGATTAAAACAATTACTTATTTAGCTCACAGTTCTGAAGTTGGCAATTTGGTATGGGCTCAGCAGGGTGGTTCTTCTGGTCTCACCTGGGCCAACTCATATATCTGCAGCCAGCTGTTGGGTGAGTAGCAGCTTTGCCTTCCTTAGCTGGGCTCTCTCACATCACAGGGACTTAGGTGGAATGGCTCAGCTCTGCTGATGTGTCTTTTACCATCCAGCAGACTGGCACTGGCTCATTTACAGAATGACCAGGTAGAGTTCCAGGAGACAGGGGGAAAGTTTGCAAGGTCTCTTTTGAGGCCTAGGCCTGGAACTGGCCAAAGAAAGTTATAAGACCTGCCCAGATTCAAGGAGCAGAGAAAAAGATTTCCCTTTGTGATGAGGTGTGGATATAAGAAATAAGTAAGTACAGCCATTTTTGCAATTTAGCACCAACCCTATTCCAGACCACCCCAGTGTCTTATCAGCTGGCTTTCTAGCTGGTCTTGCAAACTCACTGTAGTTCCTCCCACCCCACTTGTCATCTATATACAGTTTCCCAAGTGTTATGGTCTCTTCACCACTAGGTCTTTACACATGCTGTTCCCTGTGCCTGGTACTGTCTCCTGCCTTACCTTCCCAAACTTCCAGCCTGGATTGTCTCCCCACTCTGTTCCCATAGTGGCCAGTACTATCACCACCATTGCCATAAGGGGCCTCTGTTGGTTTTACCTCCCCAGCGTATTTTCCCCTTTCTTTGGGGGACAGTCCCCCAATTTTCCCTTGGGAGGCCTTCCACATCAGTCCATACGGTTCAAAGGAGGCTGATTAAAACACCTAAGATGCAGAGTCCAATATGTGACCAGGCCTGGTCAATCAAAATTATAGTGATTGGTTCAGGGATAGTCATATGACCCCATTCAGGCCAATGAGAGTCAGCCTCAAGACTGTTTTTGGAACAATTGAGAAAGAGGTACCATCTTTTGATTCAAGTTGCCAAACTAGTAGAGGGTAAGCCTAGAATCACTGGGGCTATCTTTGCCACCATGAGATGAGACCTTGTCTGAAAAATGAAGCCACACATACCCCAGAGAATAAGAGAAACACATTTCATGCAATATGGTTTGAGAAGCTGGATCCAGCCATGCCTAAAGCCATACATTCCTAAATTTTTTTATTATATGAACCAATAAATTCCTCTTATTAAACTAATTTGACTTGTGTTCTTATCTCTTCAATTAAGAGTCTTAACAAATATAATTATATGTGGTAATATAATTACCTATCTATTCTTGGCTTTTCTATTGGGCATTCTCCCTAGAAGTTGAGTGGATTTCTGGTTCATCATCTTTGTGTCCCTGGACCCCAGCACAGAGCCTGGGACATAGTAGGGATTTAATACATGCCTATTGAACAGGGATTGAGACCACTGTAGCCCTGAGTCTGCCTCTAGTTTGTGACCTTGAGCATCCATTTCTCCTTCTGAGCTTTGTTTCCAACTCTGAATATGGAAATACCCTGTCTCGTTGAGGGCTATAACGAGGACCAGGTGAGCACAGGCTTCTTAAAGTACTTGACAAACTCTAAAGCTCTGTATACATGCAAGCTATAATTCTATTTTCAACGATGTACATTTTGTCCTAATTTCACCAGCCCCCAATAAATTCTAAGTTCTTGGGGATGCAAAACAGCCAGTACATTGGAAGAGCAAAAGGAAAATCTGAGAAACTCAATCTCAAGCACCCTTAGAGCTGTCTCCATGCAACATAGACTTGTTGCACCTGCAAATAAAATAAGGAAGATGGGCGCCTGGTGCCCAGCACCTCCCTCCCTCCCACTACCTGCAGAAATCAGAGGATGCTAGACAAGAGGTCCCAGTATCTCTCTAATTTGAGTCATTGCAAGTGACATGATAATGGGGCAGAGTCTGGCTGGTTCTCTCTAAACTGCTTCCTCTTTCCTCCTGAGCACCCAGAAAAAAACCACATCTCCCAGCCAGGTGACTAAGGTCTGGCTGTGGGATGTGACTCTAGACCTGAATCCTTACAGTCTTCCAGACTCGATCTCTGCCTTCATCTTCTGGTCACATGCAGAGGATCCAACAGAAGACTCTAAGGCTCTAGAACATGATTCCTAACTTTTCTGTATGAACCTAGGACCCCTTGAGCAGCTGGTAAAGTCTATGCTATCCTTCTCAGCTAATACTTTTACATGCATAAAATAAAAAACATGGAATTAAAATTATCAAAATGTAAAAACTATGCGATATAGTGCTTCCTTATTAACACTGAAACAATAAGATCTAGTCTAATTACCATAATTTCAATGTTGTGATAGTATAAACAGTATTTCAAGCTATCTGCAATAACGTCAATGTGATATGAAAATATCTATGATTTCTATTGACAACAAATAAGTACTGCTAATACCACTTTGTTGTCTATATTCATAATGGAAATAAATGTTAAATGTCAGAAGTTAGTGTAAATAAAGGTGCAATTATTTTCTCTTTCAAGTTCATTAATTTCTGAATTCCATCCATAGATCCCTTGGGGGTCTGTTGTCTCCTGGAAAGGAATCTCAGCTTTAGTGCATAGAGGATCACAAGAAAGGAACCTGGGTCCCTGGATGACCACATGGAACAGAGATCCCTCCAACACATAATCACCCCTGGAGGAAAAGACTTGTTTCTTCCCAGAGCATTGAGATGCTGGGACCAGGCCTCAGCCCAGCTGGGTGACCCTGAGCAAGTCACCTAATCTTTGGCACCTCTATATCCTCACAGACTACGTTCCCTGCTGTGGTCTGAATGTTCATGTCCCTGCAAAATTCATATGTTGAAACATAATCCCCAAGGTGATGGTATTAAAAGATGGGGCCTTTTTGTGGAGGCGGGGAATGAGATTAGTGCCCTTATAAAAGAGGCCTGAGGGAGCTTGTTAGCCCTTTGCCCTTTGTCTACGTGAGGATACATAGAAGGTGACCTCCAGGAGAAACGGGCACTCACCAGTTACTGAATCTGTTGGAAGCTTGATTTTGGACTTCCCAGCCTCCAGAGCTGTGAGAAATAAATTTCTGTTGCTTATAAATTACCCAGCCTAAGGTACTTTTGTTATAGTCGCCTGAATAGACTAGGCCAATCCCCCTTTTGTAGGACCATCATGAGAGATAATAGCTCTGAATGCTTATACACTTTATGGTAATTTATACCTGGAGTCTCCAAACATGGGCCAGTAAACTGTACTAAAAATAAGGGCAACCTAGTGAATTATCTTCAGTTAAATGGATTTCGTCTGAAGGACTGTCCTTTACTCTGAGATTATGACCTTCCTAATTCCAGGGGTTATAAAGTTCATTCTTTTATAAAATGAAGGTGATTAGAAACAGCACTTGTAAGAACATTTTTTCCCAATGTTCTTACTTTGCAACGGAGTTGGCATTCTTATTTAGATTCATAAATATTTTGAAGTATTGGCTGGGCATGGTGGCTCATGCCTGTAATCCCAGCACTTTGGGAGGCTGAGGCAGGCAGATCACTTGAGGCCAGGAGTTGGAGACTAGCCTGGTCAACACGGTGAAACCTGACTCTACTAAAAATACAAAAAAATTAGCCAGGTGTGGTGGCAGGCACCTGTAATCCCAGCACTTTGGGAGGCTGAGGCATGAGATCACTTGAGCCTGGGAGGTAGAGGTGGTTACAGTGAGCTGAGATCGTGTACTGCACTCCAGCCTGGGTGACAGAGCAAGACCCTGTCTCAAAAAAAATTTTTTTTCGAAGTATTATGTAAATCCAAAAGTATGAGAATCATTGCTTTCTCTCACCCCCAAAAAAATATTCATTTGTATTATCACTCAAAAGTAATAAAGCTTAGAGAGGATTTGGTTTCTGACCTGCCACAAGTTTGAATAATAGTAAGAGTTAAGATGTATTGAAGATTTCAGTGTGCCCAAGCTGATCTAAATATTTCACATGTGTAACTGGTTTATTGACTGTAACTGTCTCATTGATGGCTGTAATGAGGACCAGATGAGCACAGGCTTATTAAAGTTCTTGACAAACTCTAAAGCTCTGTATACATGCAAGCTATAATTCTATTTTCAACGATGTACATTTTGTCCTCATTTCACCAGCCCCCAATAAACTGTAAGTTCCCTCATCTGAACGTGATGAGGGACCTACCTAAATGAATTTAGTTTTTCTTCAACCATTGCCTTCCAATACATTCAATGAAATCTTTCCTTTCTGCCCATGCCTTTCTGTCCAGTTTCAACATCAAATCAGAATCAAGCTTGACCCTTCACCTCAAGAATGTTTGTTATTTAATGGTTAAGTAGCCTAACTATGTGCACCTTACAAGGCTATGAGGTAGGTATTATTATTAATGGTATCTCACATCCACTAAGGCCCAGACAGGTGAGGTAACTTTTCCAAGATCACACAGCTAGTAGTAAGTTTTGGACACAGGATTCAAATACAAGCTGTCTGGTTCCAGAAATTTGCCCTTAACATTTATTAATAATCTTCTGCTTTATTTAGGCTGAGGGGCCTTTTCAGAGAAGGAAAGCTGGAATAATGTCCTGAAGAAAGTCCTGAAGGGGCTGGGCACAGTGGTTCATGCCTGTAATTCCAGCACTTTGGGAGGCTGAGGTGGTTGGATCGCTTGAACTTAGGAGTTTGAGACCAGCCTGGGCAACATGGCAAAACCCTGTCTCTACAAAAATACAAAAATTAGCTAGGAGCAGTGGTGCGTGCCTGTAGTCCCAGCTACTTAGGAGGCTGAGGTGGGAGGATAGCTTGGGTCCAGGAGGCAGAGGGTGCAGTGAGCCGAGACTGCACAACTGCACTCCAGCCTGGGTGACAGAGTGAGACCCTGTGTCCAAAAGAGAGAGAGAGAGAGAGAGAGAGAGGGAGAGAGAGAGAGAGAGAG
>NW_016107447.1:679049-680466 GCF_001604975.1 Cebus imitator
GAGAGGGAGAGAGGGAGAGAGGGAGAGAGAGAAGTCCTGCAGGCATAATATGGGGGTATTTGACACCTCTTGTCCATCCTTGGCTTTGGGGCTCTAGCTGTAAATCTGAGACAATAGGAAATGTCCCATTAAAAGTCTGTTACACGCGTGTCCTTTACCTTAATCCTCATGATAGCCCTATATGGGAAGTGTATTAAATAGGGTAATGCTAGCTGCAATAGTGAACAGCCCACAAGATCCAGTGGCTTAACACAATAGCAGTTTATCTCTTACCTAACATTGCAAGGCAGGTGTTCTTGGTTGGAGGGCAGATTTCCTTCATATGGTGATCTGGGTGACTTCTATGTTGCAGCTTTGCCGTCCTGCAGGGCTTTGGGGTTCTCTGCATCTAGACTGGAGACAAGGATGGAGAAGCTCACCTGCTTCCTAAAGGCCCTGCCTGGAAGTGACACTCACCACTCCTGCTCACATTCCATTGGTGGAGACTAACACATGGTCATGCCTAGATGCAAGGGATGCTGGGAAATGTAGTCTCCAGCTGGGCACGTGTCTTCCAGAGACAATTCCACATTACAGAGTCTTTTCCAGAGTTAGTGCACAAAGAATTTCTCTTTACCAATCTGTTTAATCAGCTTGCTAGGCTAACCAGTGCTCTCCATGCTCTCTGAATGCAATGCTACTGCTCCAGGCATAGTAAATGCTTATGGCTAGTAAGCCATTCTTTAGACTTTCCCTTTGCCTCTTCCCTTTGGCTCTTTGCCATAGAAGGGCATGCTTGCCAAGAGTCTTCTGAGTCTGTTCCCAAATCAGTTTGCACCAGGCACACTTAATATTGTAACAATGTAACTGAATTAGATATTCCATAAACTGATGAAATGAGTGCAAAAGGAAGATATTTGTTTTTATGAAAACTTAGGAAAGACTGGTTGCTAAAAAGAATACTATAAAATCGGGTGTGGAAGAAACAACTAAAAACATCTGGAAAAAAAGTAACCGCAAGAATTTCGAGGGATTCTGCACCCAGTTGCTACACAAGTGTCTGCAGGTCCTTGCCCCGCTTTGAAGAAATCAAAATTGGCTGGGGACAGTGGCTCATGCCTCCAATTCCAGCACTTTGAGAGGAATTACAGGCATGAGCCACTGTGCCCAGCCCCTGCAGGCCTTTCTTCAGGACATTATACCAGCTTTCCTTCCCTCAAAAGCCTCCTCAGCCTACATAAAGCAAAGATTATAAATAAATGTTAAGGGCAACTTTCTGGAACCAGACAGCCTGTATTTGAATCAAGCAATCCTCCCGCCTCAGACTTGCAAGTAGCTGGGGCAATAGGCACACACCATGGCATCTGGCTTAAAATTTCAATTTAATTCAGTTTTAATTACTTTATAGATGGCCACATATGATTATAGCTAAGGCATT
>NW_016107447.1:680732-761757 GCF_001604975.1 Cebus imitator
TTGACCTAGTGATCTGCCCGCCTCGGCCTCCAAAAGTGCTGGGATTACAGGCGTGAGCCACTGCACCTGGGCAGGCTCTTTATTTGTCTTGACTCTCTCTAGCCCATGTCTTCTAAAATGCAAGTCCTGCCCCCTTTGATTCAGACATCTCTTGATTCCAATATATTATGCTGACTGGGAAAGGGAGGGGTGGTCCTTGGCAGGAATAGGTCTCTGTGAGTAGCAGCTGGGCTCAAATTGCCATATGGCAACAACTATCACCTGTAACAGCACCGTGCTAAGCTCCTCACTGACAGGGAAGGGCCGCCATCAGGAGTAAATGCTCAGCAGCTGGCTTCCCCTCTCCTTGGAATTGTGACTTTGAAAAAAAATCACTGCATCCTTCTGAGCCTCAGTGTCCTCATCTACAGGGTGGAATTAGCAGAGCCTACTGTTGGTCTGAGGATTGAATAAAGTGAGACCTGCTTTGTGCTTGGATCATACTAGCTACTCAGTCAATGTTCTTATTTACTGTAACAGAGTAACCTCCCACTCAGACCAAATAAACAGCAGGGGAAAAAATAGGGTGGGATGGGCAGAGAGAAAAGGTTCTTTTAAAAAGTGTTTTATTGTGAAAATTCTCAAATATACATGAAAGTAGAGAGAATGGCTTAGCAAACCTCCACACTCCTATCACTTAGATTTTCAAATCTAAAACAAACCACAGTAAAGGCTTTTTGTTTTTGTGTTTTTGAGACCGAGTCTCACTCTGTCACCCAGGCCAAGGTGCAGTGGCTGATGCACCAGCCTCCCCAGGCTCCGGTGACGTGATCATGACTCACTGCAGCCTCAACCTGCCCAGGCTCAAGTGATCCTCCCACCTCAGCCTCCCGAGTAGCTGGGACTACAGGCATGCACCACCATGCCAGGCTAATTTTTTTGTATTTTTTATAGAGACAAGGTTTCATCATGTGACCCAGGCTGGTCTCGAACTCCTGGGTTCAAGTGATCTGCCCACCTCAGCCTCCCAAACTGCTGTGATTATAGGCATGAGCCACCGCACCTGGCCCAGAGTAAGGGCTTTAATAACTCCATTAACTCAAAGATATGGATCCTTACAAGGCTGAAGAACAAACTCTCAATGACTCCAACTAAATGGTCACAAACACGGGTAGGGACTCCTCTGAGCAGCCTTGCCTGACACCCGTCAGAGACAGAGTCTTGTTCAGACAGTTGTCATTTGTCCCCCAAATAATATCTTCACCGGCCTGGGAGCAATGGTGCCCCCACTGGGTGTGGCTATGGTGTTTTTCTACTCAAGATTTTAGCTCCCTGGGTCCCCCAAGTCACATGGTTTGTCTTTCAATGCCCAGAAAATTATGAGAGACCCCAAATTCCTACCAGTAATGTTGCTTAAATTACCAAGAGACAGTGTTTAATTTCTTGTAAACCAGATCCCTCAATGATAATCATGCTACAGAAAGGCCACAACTGCCACCTCTAAGGAGCTGGCACCTACTGTCCCTGGACGTTAAAATAGTCCATTCTTTTAGGAGAGAGACAGGAGAGAAATCTTACTAGGGAAGCTGCCCGGTCCTCTGGCTTTCTGGAAAATTACTAGGCTATAGTCTAACTATAAAAAATCAACCTCTTAAGATCCCAGTAGCCCTAAGGAACAGGCAGTGTGGAAAAGGGCAAAGAAGAAATTAATTGGGTGGAGGGCAGCACTAACATTTGCTGGGCATACTCTGTGCTGAGCAGTTCTTCACACACTATATTTAATCCTCACGGGAATACTGTCAGGTAGACATTCCTAGCCCCAGGTCACACAAGGAAACAGGCTCAGAGAGGTGAAGTCGTTTGCCCAAGACAGAACCAAGGACTGGCTAACATGACACCCATGTTCTTTCTTGCCACTGCCCTACCCTGCACGGCCTTAGGTGAGTCCTCTCTCTCTCTTGCCCCTCAGTTTTCCTCTCCCTGAGACGGGAACGGCCTGCCTGGCTCACAAAGGCTTCAGAAAGGTCTAGACTTCCAAGTACTTAGAAGCATGCCCAGCGCCCAGCCTGGGACTGGAATTACCTTTTTTGTCGTCCTCAAAGCTGACAACCTTGGAGCTCTGAAAGAAGAAAATCCAAGGCCCCATTGAGGGACGCGGGTGTGCCTCTGGCGCGATGGGACAGAGGAAAATCACTGGGTTCCCTCAGGTCTGCAAAGGAGGAAGGGGGGGAGGAGGCAGAGGGAGTAAGTTGAAGGGGGAGGTGCCTCGGGTGTTGCTGTTTTTGGTGACTGCTCAGCTGACGGCTTTCCAACCTGAGAAACACATATACACAAAGTCTAACCTCCTCTGGCTTAAAATAGAGCCACTGAACCAAAAATGCCAAGCACAGGGCAGAGTCACCTGCCTGATGGGGCCAGACAGCTCCCCCGTGGCCCCAAAACACCCGCTCCCAGCGGGCACACCTGACCAAGCGCCTCTCAGCTGCCCATCACGGGACCCTCACAAGAGTGGGGGAGCACAGCTAGCCACAGATCCTCAGCCTCAGCACGGGGACAAGGAAAGTGAGGACCACAGAGGTGATGAGAGTGGGATAAAGCCAGCAGCATCTGGCCTGATGAGGATCATGACCTGGGGAGCCAGACAGCCCTGAGCTCAATCCTGGCTCAGCCACAGCCTGGCTGAGGACTTGGCAGCTTAAGTATCTTCTGTGTGCCTCTGTGTCCTGGGCTGTAAGGTGAGGGTCCCATGAGTGATGTCTGTGACTATGCCTAGCACGGGCAGAGTTTAGCCCTGCCCCTGCTTCTGGAAAAAGACTCGACATCCGCACACAGTTGTAAAGAGGGAGGAGAAGCAGCTACTGGATAAGGGGCACCTGGATAGCAGCACAAAACAGCTCCTATAATCCTCAGCATGGTCCTATGGGGTGAGTGTCATTACTACCGCCGTTTCTCAGATGGGAAAATTGAGGCACAGAAAGTACAAGTGTTCTGTTTGTGGGCACCCAGTAATATGGTTTGGCTCTCTGTCCCCGCCTAAATGGCATCCGGGTTGTAATCCCTGCGTGTTGAAGGAAGGACCTGGTGGGATGTGATTGAATCACGGGGGCGGTTTTCCTCATGCCGTCCTCGTGATAGTGAGTGAGTGGAGGAGCTGGACTTCAAACCCGGGTCTTATTGACTCCAGCTGTGTCCACAACCAGGTCCTCATTAACTTTCCGCTGAGTGGGCCCTGCCCTTCTGCTAAGAACAGCCACTGCCTGCATCCCCCTGTCTCCACAGGTTCTTCTCAGGCTCTTGCTGGGCTGTAAGTCCTCAGTGTCCCACCCACCCCAACTCTGGGACGTTAGCCCAGGTTTCTGCTCCTCTGAAGTCTGAGCAGAAATCGGAATATCAAACTCAGCTGATGCTGTTGCTAAAAATCAGGCTGAGGTAATGGCACCAACACCTGCTTCTGGGCCACTGAGATTCATCCTGCTTCTCGGGAGAAGAAGGGGTCCAAGATTCTCTCTACCAGGCACTGGGGCCCCATTCTGCCTGGGAACTGAGTCAGGCAGGCACCGGGTCAGACAGCCCATAGGCCAGGCGTCTGCTCACTTGTGATATCTGTAACAGTGGCTCACACTTCTAAACAAATCCTCAGGGCCAAGGGCAGCTATCTGGCTCCACATCTATTGGTTCATTTAATCCCCACACCCACTGTGTGAGTTCCCTGTTGCTGCTGCAATAAGTTATTACAAACTTAGTGGCTTAACACAAATGTATTATCTTCTAGTTCTGCAGGGTAGAGGGCTACACAGGTCTCACTTGGCTCAAATCGAGGTGTTGGCAGGACTTCCTTTCTAGAAGTCTATACGGAAGTATGGCCTCCTCTGGGACTTGGAGGGCCTAGTCTGCAAGGATCACGACCTGGGGAGCTGCAGTCCTCAGGGGCTTAGCATACGTCAGCAACTTAACAGAAGCTCAAAACCAGGGCTCCTGACTGGGGATGGGGGTGACCCTGTAATGTGTCATTCAGCCCAGGCTTTTGTCTCCACATTCAGCCTGCTGGGGGGGGGGGGAGATGGAGCACAGGTGGCACAGGGTTTTATGGGCCAGGCCTGGAAGTGCAGACGTCATTTCTGCCCATGTTCCATGAGCTAAGGCTTGGTCCCATAGACTCCGCTAAGTGTAGAAAGACTGGGCAATGTGGCCAGCTGTGTGCCCGGCTCCACCTCCCAGAACATCCCAGATCCCCTCGTCTCTCTCCATCTTCACACATTGGGATACACTGGCCTTTGAACTGGCCTCCACTCTTAGCCACCATCCCTTTTCCCCATGACAGCCAGGGGCTCTTTTAAAAAACATGAATCAGATCACTGTGTTGTTGCGTGTATGTGTGCACCTGTGTTTGTAATACAGCCTTTCCATGGCTTTCAATAGACCCACATAAGGGCTTGTAAGAAAGACATTGTGTGAAGTTGCCTCTTTGTCTTCCTTCTGCTCCCCCAAAGTTTCCGCACCCCAGTTCTCTGGGCTCCAGCAGCACTGGCTTCCCTGCTGTTCTGGCTGCCACGCCAAGCCATGCTCAGTTCTGCTTTTAAGCAGAAAGTTGCACTTGCTGCCTGGATTCTCTCCCCAGTCACTCCTCGGCGATTTCCCCACCACCTTAGGTGCTGGGTTCACCTTCCTAAGGAATGATCGTCTTTCCTTCTCTATCACTCTTACCTTAAAACAACTGTTTGTTTGTTAGCCGGCCCTCCTTACTAGGGTATCACCTTTATTTGCAATAGTAATGTTTGCACCGGTAGGTGCTTGGTAAATATTTGAGGGAAGGGAAGGGGAGGGGAGGAGAGGGAAGAAGGAAGGGAAGAGGAGAAGGAAGGGAGAAAGAAGGGAGAGGGAAGAAAAGGAAGGGAAAGGAGGGAGGAAAGAAGGGAGGGAAGAAGGAAAAGAAGGGAGGAAGAGGGAGGGAGGGAAGGAAGGAAGGGGAGAGAGAGAAGGAAAGGAAGGGAGGGAAGGAAGGAGAGAGAAAGGAAGGGAAGGAAGGGGGAGGAAGGGGGAAAGGAGGGAGGGAGGGATGGAGTGAGGAAGAAAGGATGACTGGCACAGGTCACAGCATGAGTTAGTGGTGGGACAGGACTTCCGCAAGCCCGGGATTTGGGCCTTTGCTTCAGATGTCACTGGTTGCAGACACATGAACCCCGGGCAGGCGCGTGGAAGGCGGACAGGGGAGCGGTTCTCCGGGCCCCCACCGTGGCGATCCCAGCCTCCAGGTGCCCCGCAGCCGCCCCACCCCGCCCGTCACACCCTTGCCGCGTAGGCCGGGGATGGAGGGGGCGGAGCGCGCGGTCCGGGCACGGAGCAGGTCGGGGCCGGGCGGGTACCGGGGCCAGGGCACCATGCGGAGGCCGGGCTGGTCCTGTGCACCCGGTGCTACCTGCTGGTGGGCGCCGCCGTCTTCGACGCGCTCGAGTCCGAGGCCGAGAGCGGCCGCCAGCGGCTGCTGGTCCAGAAGCGGGGCGCGCTGCGGTGGAAGTTCGGCTTCTCGGCGGAGGACTACCGCGAGCTGGAGCGCCTGGCGCTAGGCCGAGCCCCACCGCGCCGCCGCCAGTGGAAGTTCGCTGGCTCCTTCTGCTTCGCCATCACCGTCATCACTACCCTCGGTGAGCCGCCCGGAGCCTCCCTCCATGTCTGCTCCAGCCCCAGCCGCCTGGGGTGCCTCTGGGTTTCGGTCCCACCTCTGCCCCCGCCCAGCTGAGCTACTTCGGACGGGTCATTTCGGTCCACCGAGCCTCCCTAGTCTCCTTCGCCTCGCTCTGCTGAATGGAGCTGTGAGCCCACGCAGGCAGGGACCAGAGGAATCAGTAAATCGAGTTTGCCAAGAGGCTGAGCCGGGAGTGCTCGGAAAACGTCCCAGGGGCCTGGAGACAGATGAAGGGGGACTGGCTGGGAGACCAAGTGGCTGGAGTTGCTTTTCCTTGCCTGGTTGCATCACACTTGCTGTGTGACCTTAGACAAGTTGCTCAACCTCTCTGAACCATAGTTTTCTCCTCTGTAAAAACAGTGTGGCTAATGGGCCTTATCTTAGGGTTGCGGTATTTGCACCCTCCAGGAGGCCAACTATGCAGAAAGTTTTAGCACAGGGCCTGTGCTAAAACATGACACATACAGAGCACTACAAAGATCGATTTTTGATTATTACAGTTGTTCCCCCCCACCCCGCCACCCCTCTATTATAATTGTTATTGTTACCCCATGAGAATGGGGACCTAGTTTGTCTTAGTCACTGCTGTATGACCAGTGCCTAGGGTGCAATAGATGCTCAATCAATACTTGTTAAAGGAATGACGAATAACCACAGGCTCGGGACCTTGCCCTCAGGGATGCAGAGCAGTTCCTCTGCCGCATCTGGACCACCAGCTGTTGCCATGACTACCATCTGGCTGGTACCTGCTGAGCCTAAGTCTGGGGGAACAGGAAGGAGAGAAGCGGGCTCTGCAGGGCTCTAAGCTTGGTGTCAGGCACTCCCCAGGCTCCAGCTGTGAGCGTCCAGGCACCCCATCTAGGGCTTGGACCACCAGCCTGAAAGCCAGTGCCTTGGACAAAGTTTCTCCAATAATGCTCTTGCAAGTGAATGTGAGCTGTGGGTTTTGCAGTGGAGTTAAAAGCATGAGTTCTGCAATGACAGAGATTGGAGTTCTGGTCTCGTCTCTATTGCCACCTGCCTTCTCTGGCAATTGATTTTTATCTGTTCGAGCCCTGGTTTCCCCAAAGGCAAAATGCAATTGTTCCTACCTCACTGAGTGGTTGCCAGGTTTCAGTGAGGCCAAGCATGTAACATGCTTGGCACACTGCCTGAGGCCAAGTAGGCACTATTCATTAGTAGTAATAATTCATTATTTATCAACATGGCCCCAGTTCTTATTCAGCTCTTTTCTCCCTCCTGTCCACATGGACACCCCTGCTTCCCTATCTTGATAAAGCCTGAGACCCTCCTAGTTACTGTGCCCATTGCTTTGGGATGCCATCAACCTGTTCTCTCTGCCTTTTTCCACATTCTTTGGAGGCTTACCAGGTGGGTTTGGCCTCTTATCCCGGTTCTTCACCTCTGAGGTACATCTGGGAGGCTGAGGTAAGAGACTTAAGTGGAAACAAGAGAAAATTTGCCTTTTCTGGCCACTTGGGGGCACCACCACCTACTGTGGTCCAGTCTGCTAAACCAGCCTTTCAGAGAGCCAGGTGCTAGGGCCCAGGAATTTGGGCTTTGCTTGGATGGGAGAGAGACACTGAAGCTCAGGCCTGTGGCCTTTGGGCAGTTTTGGCCCTTTTAATCTAGTTTTCTTATCTATAAAATGGGAATAATAACATGTCATATAGTCATTGGGAGGGTTAAGCCTGATAATCCATGCACAGCACCTACATGGATTAGCTCCTGTCATTATCATTATTACCATTCTTCATTTCACTCTCTGCCAAAACTTGGCACAGCCCCAAACAGATGGAAGCCTCTTATTTCTAAAGAGGCTCCTCTGTTTCTCACTAGCGCCCCCTTCAACTTGGCTTGATTCAAGAAACTTGCATTGAGCTTCTAGTCTATGTCAGGCTTGGGGCAGGACCCTGGTGATGGGGACTATAGAGAGGTGACCACCACCGTCCCTACCCTAGAGATCTCAAAGCCGAGTGATGAGCAGATCCCCTTTCTCCCAAATAACAGAGAGGCAACGTGATAGGGCTATGCAACAGAAATGCGGAAGTGGAGCCACAGGCCTTTTGTAGTGCTGAGATTTTGAATAAGTTATATATGCACACAGCACACATTTCACAGGGTACAAAGGGGCATGGAACGAAAAGGAAGTCTCCCTCCCACCCTGTCTCTCAGCCCATAAAATCTTCTCGGGTTAAATATAGTTACCAGTTTTGTGTGTGTCCTTCTAGATAAATTCTTTGCCTATATATTCCTTTAAAACACACGCACATATTGTGTAGACATTATACACACAGTTTTGTCTTTCTTTTTTTGCTCAATATATGTTGGCGATGTTTTTATGTCAGTCTCTAAGGAGCTGCGTCATCTTGTTTGTAGGGTTTCTCAGCCTTGGAACTGTTGACATTTGGGGCAGTGGGGACTGTCCTGTGCACTGCAAGGTGTTTAGCAGTGTCCCTGGCCTCTCCTTTCTAGATGCCAACCTCACAGAGTCATCCCCACTCCCCACCCTCATTTGTGACAGCCAGAATGTCTCCAGATGTTACCAAATGTCCCCTTAAGGGCAAAACCACTCTTGATTGAGAACTGCTACTGCGTAGGATCCCATGGTTTGGATGGCACTGTAGTTTATTTAACCAGGTCCCTTTCGATGGACACTTACCGTGTTTCTCATTTTCACTATGACCGACAGTGTTGCAATGATGACCCACATGCACACATTTTTACGCATGTGTGTATATTGAAGGGCTAACTTCCTCACTGCAGAACTACCTTGGTCAAAGGATTTGTATTTTGTACTTTTTGGCAGGTAGGGTCAATGTCTTAGAGGAGGCACATTCTTTTTGGGAAGATCCACCTGACTGTTCCTGGGGTACAGGCTCCTTTGAGAGTACCATGAAAGTGACTGCTCCTCTTTCCAGGAAAAGACACACAATGAGATGCCCATTCATTCCCCTGCCATAGCACTGTGTTCCAGGACTCAAGGATGCTCAGTCATGTTTAAATTCCCTACAGTAGTTGAGGGGACCCCGTGAAGAATTGCCACACCAGACAATCAGAACCAAAAGGTGTTTAAGTGAGGGCAGGCTGAGCAGTGGAGGGAGAGGCCGAAGCTGGGAGAGGTAGTCCAGGGGAAAAGGCAGGAGAAAAGGCATGTGGAAGGGACATGCTGGTTGGGGAAACAGCTCGGGGTGTAGCTGGAAAGTGTGGAAAGTTTTGCTTCTTTTTTTCCTCAAGGCATAATTTACATACAGTAGAACTCACCGTTTTCCTGTGCACACGCCTGTGAGTTCTGACAAATGAATACCTGTCGTGTAACTGCAGCCGCGACCAAGACAGAACATTGCCATCGACCCCCAAAATTCTTCCATGCCTTCTGTAGTTAAGCCCACCTCCAACCCCAGCTACTGGCAACCAACCACAGATCTGTTCTCTGTCGCCAGTTTTGCCACTTCCAGATTGTCATTCACATGGAACCATGCGGTCTGTAGGCTTTCGAGCTTGCCTTCCTCCGCTCAGCTGGAGACATCTGAGATCCATCCTTGGTTGCCGCAAGGTTACAGGAGTTCATTCAGTTTGCTGAAAAGAATTCCAGTGTTTGGATGCGCCACAGGTTGTTTAACCATTCCCTAGTCGAGGGACACTGGTTGTCTGCGGTTTGGGGTGAAGATGAATAACCACGCCACGTTTTAGAGCTGGGGAATGACCTGGTTAGGACTAGTATTTGCAGGTGCGCAGCCAGCCCCGGGGGTGGGGAGGGACTGCAGTCAGCTGGAGCTGAGCTCACCAGCCCTCCCGTCTGCTCTCCCTGCGCTGGGTACAGCCACGCCGCGCCGGGCACAGACTCCGGCAAGGGCTTCTGCATGTTCTACGCGCTCCTGGGCACCCCCCTGACGCTGGTCACCTTCCAGAGCCTGGGCGAGCGGCTGAACGCGGTGGTGCGGTGCCTCCTGCTGGCGGCCAAGCGCTGCCTGGGCCTGCGGCGGCCGCGCGTCCACAGAGAACCTGGTGGTGGTCTGGCTGTGGCGTGCGCCACCACCCTGGCCCTTGGGGCCGTCGCCTTCGCGCACTTCGAGGGCTGGGCCTTTTTCCACGCCTACTACTACTGCTTCATCGCCCTCACCACCATCGGCTTCGGCGACTTCGTGGCGCTGCAGAGGAAGCCCCCCTACGTGGCCTTCAGCTTCCTCTATATCCTCCTGGGGCTCGCGGTTATTGGCGCCTTCCTCAACCTCGTGGTCCTGCGTTTCCTTGCTGCCAGCTTGGATGGGTCCGAGCACGCGGCCCGCGGCCCCAGCCCGCGCCACCAGGGGGCGCTCGAGAGCCGCGGCCCCACATTGCCCCGCCGCCCGGCAGGCTCCGGCGGCTCAGCCTCTGTCTCCTGCCACGTGCACCAGCTGGAGAAGTGCGTCCGCCACAACCTGGGCTTCTCACCCTCCTCGAGCACGGGGGTCGTGCGCGGCAGGCAGGCACCCAGGCCTGGGGCCCAGCGGAAATCCATCTGACAACCCCACCCGGGTTGGGTTGAATCTGAAACGGGAGGGTCTGGCTTCAGCTATCCAGGCACCCTCCCCAGGGATTGGAGACATATGAGGGGCCTCCGGACAGTCTTCAGCTACACACAATTTCTCATTACCTTCTGTGGCCAAGTCCCCTCCCTCCTCTCCAAAAATATATTACAGTCACATCATAAGCACAAACCAGGCTCGAGGGTCACCCTGTTGCAGCAAACTCCTTGTAATCCAAATTGCATGAGGGAGTGGCCACATCAGCACCTGGGCGAGGCTCTGCACAGGTGCATGCCAGAGTCTTGCTCTAGAAAGGCCCTCTAGAGCAACTTTTCTGTTGTGAAGAGGCTGGTTTTCTGAGTCGCAGTTGAAATGTGCAACTTTCAACACTGGAATCTTCGCTGGAATTAGTGAGGTCAGATGCTTACCCTACAAGAAGCATGGGGAACAAAGGTGGACCAAATGGGACAGTGTACAGTCCAGTGTGGACAAGTGGGTCAGTATCTGCACTTCTTAAACGATCTCTCGTTCCCTGCCCAGTGTGTAGAGTAGAATCAGCCCATGTGTGAATGATGGCCTCTTTCCCCCATACGGCTGATGCTCTTTGTGGCCAGCCCCACTTCGGGACGAGGAAGGCCTTGCTGTCACCACCCACCATGTCACTGGGGCCACCTGGACACAGCAGAATGCCATGGAATGAGCTCTCTTCTGCGTCACGTCAATCACCAGCAATGTGACCTTGGAGAATTGCATCCCATCCCAGGACCTCAGTTTCCACATCTGTAGAACAACTGGGTTCATCCAGAACCCTGCTCCCTGTTGTGCATCTCTAACAGGACTTTCTGGAGCAGGTCCCTGCACCATAAGGGGGCAGAGACAAAGCCTGAGGTGTGGCATCCTGGCACCCTGTGGCACTCAGCCCCTCCAAACACCCCCTTCCCTTGGCTTCCCAGACAGGACTGTCTCAACAAAAAGCATGAGTGAGCCAGGTTAGAAAAGCCAAAAACTTTAATTTTTAACATGAGCTACATGGTCATGAACACAATGCAACGTGACCCCACTCCAACCCAGGGGCCCCAGAAACCCTCCCTCCCTAAAGGCCTGGTTGGCTTCTGCTTTAAGAGAAGGAATGAGGGAAAGGTGGGTGGATGGAGAGGCTCCCAGCCTGAGGACCTGGGTCCTGCCTTCCCGCCACTCGCCCAGGAGGCAGTCAGAGAGTGAAAGGGCTCCAGAGGTGATGCCACAGCCCTGGGTTTGGCTCCACTCTGACCTCACAGAAGCGCTGGGTTAGACGGGCACCATCAGCCCACCCCACAGGCTTGGCATCGGGTGAGCTCGTGGACGTGAATGCTTTCCATCCACACTGAGGTGCTGCTCCACAGACATGGGGCCCTCCCAGAGGGCCTTGGAGTCACCATGGGGGAATGGGGAGGGGACTCCATCCCAGGGCCTGACACAGCACTGCTGCTCAATAAATAAATGCAGGTGACCTTGCCTGACGCAACAGCTGTGCCTCCAGAGGGGGTGAGCTTCGGTGCTGTTTCTGACACGGAGATGCACCCAGGAGCTCCTGGCTAAAGGAACTGGATCTTGAATTGGCTTTTGAAGTGCACAACCACCCCCTAAGATATCGGCTCCATCTCTGAGTGTAAAAGAGTGAACTCTGGGCTGCTGGAGAACCAAGCTCCAGTGCTGCCCACCCACTAACACAGTGGGACCTGAGGCAAGCACCTTCCCTCCCAGGACCTCAGCTGCCTGCTCTGAATCAGGGATGATGGCACAGGCCACACCTACTCCCCAGTGGCTCTTGTGAGGGCCAAAGGGCACACTCGAGGTAAAAGCATTCTGAAAACCAAGTCTGCAAAGCACAACAGGAAGGCCAGGTCTCACTGCATCTGAAGGTTTGGGGAGGACTTCCCTAAAATGAGGCGCCCACAGCTGCTCCCATTCGCTCACTGCCCCAGGCAGGAGCTGCCGTTTCCTAACTCTCTCCAGTTGGTCCTGCAGAGGCTATGGCCCCTTAGCAGGAACCTCCACCCAGGCATCAAGGTCTGGACCCCATCCTGTGTAACCTCAGTCAGCTGGGCCAGCCCCACAGGATAGCTGTCTCCCTGGCAACCTCTTCCCCCTACCCAGGCCCAGAGAAGTCACTGGCTTATAGAGATGGAGCCCAGCAGGGCTGTGCAGCCAGGGCATAGAGGCCAGGAATCCTTGTCCCAGCAGACACACCCTGGAGCAACATCTCCTGTCGCCTGAAGCACAGTGGAGCCCCTTATTTTTCCCCCTTTGCGCCTTTGCTGAGGGGTCTTGTGTGAGTCACTTCCTGTTTCTGGGCCTCGGTTTCCCAATTTCTCAGATGGGCTACAACTTGTCCTGCCCATCTTTTGGGGGCCAGTAGGCTTCAAAAAAAGAAGGGAGAAGGAGGTGTGGGCCCCACCTCACACTGCCCTGGCTCCGGCTCAGCCTCTGTTGGGAGGAGGGGGCCCAGGCTGGGGATGCCACTGAACACACAGGTGATTCCAGGGGTGGCTTTTCCCCCAAGCTGGGTCTTGATTTGTCTGTAAAATGGAAATGGACTAATGGTCCCAAAGGCCCTTCCCCTTTACTATGCAAAGGGGGTTCTAGAGAAGGAAAGTGGAGATGGCTCCTTCCCGTGGTATCCTGCGTGTGATCTTGGCCCAGGGATTGAAAAAAGTCACTCCCTGGGGGCCACAGCCCCTTAAGGGCCCCCAGTGCCACCCTCTCTGCTCCTCTTCAAACAGTACAGCCTGAGTCAGCAAGGGGCCAGGCAGCAGTGGGGACAGGATGGGCTTGAAGCTTCTCCAAAGCTAATGATGAAAACGTCACTCCCCTCCCCAAACCCCCATCCCTTGGTGACGACAGACCGTGGTTCCCACACCCAATGGTCACAGCCCCTGGGAAGGGGGCACATGCTCACGATGATACAAAGAAACAGGGCTCCAGCCCCCAGCTGCTCCACCCCTCCAGGAGGTGAGCGAGATTTCACAGAACAAACAAGAAAATCATTGAGGGGGCTCTCATTGACCACCCCCAGGTGTTGTTATTGCTTCGGAGCTCTCTCTCTCTTTATGAAGGCTGTGCAGACACCAGGGGAAGGGCTCAGGCTGTCAGGGCCAAGCCCCTGCTCCCTCTGGTTGAGACAGCCAGAGTCTGCCCTGTTTTTGAAGAGCTACCCCTGAACCACCACAGCGACGATGGCTGGAGAGAGAAGGTGCTCTCCTGGCTCAAAATATTCCAGTGGTGAATAATAAACGAATAGCAGAGAAATCACACTGGTTAAAAAAACAAATAGGCGAGAGGCTGATTCTGCGCCTTGAATGCCAGTCCCTCCAGAGCCCTGCTCCTTCCGTCCCCAACCTTGGGATTCCACCCGTCACAATCCCAGGAAGCTCTGAAGACCTCCTGGGTAAGGGAGCATCTCCATCTCCACTTCCCAGTGCAGGGTAAGCAGCTCTGTGGAGGTGACATACATCAACCAGAACTTTAAAGGATACCCAGGGCTTACATAGGCTAAGGGAAGGGAAGAATTTCCAGGTAGAAGGAGTCACCTGGTGGGACAGGGGCCAGGACCAGGACCAGGACCAGAAAGGGGGTGGGACCAAAGGCAGCCTGGGTGTCCTCAGGGGAAAATGACACCCTCCAATGGAGACCAGGCCCCCTCTGCCAAGGTCCTACAACCCTCAGGAGTGCCTCATAAAGAAAGTCAGTACCAAGAATAATAAATCAGAACATCTGAGTATAACAGGCAGCTCCAGCTATAACCCTACAGGGGAGAAGGGGAGGAAGGGGAAGGAGGAGGAGAGGCTGGCCTCCCGTGAGCCAGGCTGCCCCATCTAGGCCCAGGCCAGCGAGGAGACAGTGGTCTCCTGGAATGTACGTGAGTCTCCTCTCCACCCCTGTCCTGGGACTTGGCAAGGACTATGCATGAGCTAAGAACGGGCCCCAGGGCTTGGAACACTAACTCTACCTAGCTAACCCAGACTACGCCCTACACAGCAGGGACTAGGTAAAGAGTGGCAGGCTTCTGGGTGCCTCCCAGGGGAGGTGGCAGAAATGTGCTTCTATCAAGAGGGGCCAGCCTCCATCCTCCCTTGCATGCAAAAGGGTTCCCGCAGGCCCCAGGGAGGGCTGGGCTGAGAAGGCAGCTACCCAGGCCTGCTGGAAAAGGAATCTCCCAGTTCTCACATGCACGTCTCTTCACTCTTTCTCTCCTATCACCATCTTTCCTTCAGCCAAGGTAACTGAGGCCGGGGCAGTGCGTTCTGCCCTTAGTATAGGATGGTTTGTTTAAAAAGACTAAAATGGGGGGCTCTGTTTTCCTCCCCAGACCCCTGGCCTGGAGGCAGAAGGGGTAGACAAGATAACCTTCGACCTCATCTAACAAGGAGGGGTCCTCCAATTTGAGAAACCCTTATCTTGGCACCACCAGTCCCAATCCCAACTTTCCTTAGCCTCCCCCTCCAATACAGCACCCTCCGAACACTCTCTAGGGCTGGGGTCTGGAAACTCAGGTTCCACGGCTCCTCCGCCAGAACCACAGACAACATTCTTTCCAGTCCACCAATGGTTCCCAAACTAGCTTGTTGTGACCCCTGGAGTGAGGCACCTAGGGGTCTGTGCCAGGCCCCTGGTACCTCCTCCTTTCCTTTGGTCCCTGCTGAACCCCAATTCCTAGAGCCACCAGAAGAAGGGCAGGCAGGAGGGGACGGACAGATGGACTCGGACAGGCTGCGGCAAAGCTCCTTCCACGGGCAGGCAGAGGGAAGCCCAAGCTCCTCTTCAAGTGGGGACTCTGGGCCCCCAGGAGCTAGCTCCGGATCCTTGCAAAGCTGCCCCTTCATCTCTGGGGCAGGAGTAGCTGCCTGAACCGGGTGCCGCAGGAAAGACACTTGCTGGTAATTGGCACCATGGAGATGGCCGGCTGGGTTCTGGACTTGGCTCTGGGCAGCAAGCTTCCGAGGAGGCAAAAAGGGGGAAAAGTTGGACAGAGTCTGGGACGGGAGAGTGGTCTGCTCTGCCACCTCAGTCTTTCCTTTCTCCACACTGCAGCCACATCCACCAGGTCAAGAACCGGCCAAGTCAAAAATGTAGCCAATCCCGTTGGGAGAGGGAAGGTCTCAGGGGGTAGGAGGCAAAGAAGGGGTGAGGAGGGGCCCAAGGGGGGCAGGTCTCCCCATTCTGCTTCCCCACTGTGGGGGAGAGCCCCGTCCTCCTGTTCAATGTGCCCCTGGGCCTGGGGTCCCAGGTCAGGGCTGGGTGGTCTCCAGGCCATCTTGGGGAACCCCTCCCCATCCCAGCACTAAGATCGCTCTCCGCAGGGCCCCACGGTGCTCTCGAGGGACAACTGGGATGCCTGCCGGAGCAGGGGGCCTGTGGCTGGGTCCACCATGGAGGAGGTGGGGAAGAGCTTGTACCAGCCCACAGCCAGGGTGGTCAAGTCCAGCTCCTCCAGCAGCACGCGGGCCACACCCATGAACTGCTTCCGCTCCATCCGCCCGTAGTTCCCCCACACGATCACCTGCAGGGTTTAAGAGACACAGTGGTTCAAACCCCGCCAGTGCCACTCACAGGCCCAGAAGCAGAACCTGGATCGTCCCCCATGCCTAATCCATCTCAGTCCTATGATTTCTACCTCCTTAAAACTGCAATTCCTCAACAGGCCCTTCTTATCACTGGGCACCACGCCAAGACCCTGGCCTCCAGAAGTTGTTGATGGTGATGAGGGTGGTGATGGTGATGACGGTAATGGCAGCCATGGGCAGAGCACTTGTGTAGGCAAAACTGCAAGAACTTTTCCTGCACACAAGTACACATTCCACTGGCAGCAGAATGTTATCAGGTAGGTACTATTAGGGTCCCCACTTTACAGATGAAGTGACTGAGGGTCCCTTGTTCAAAGTTGCACAGTAAGTTGTGGAGCTCAGTTCAGCCACAGTGAACTGAGGGCCTCACCTATTTCCTCCAGGTGAGGCCCTCCAGAGACACCTCCGCCAGGGGTGCCCTCCTCTCACTCACACACACACACACACACACAAGAGCGCACCACCGCCCCTCACCTGGAGGACTTTGCCCTGGGGACTCTCGGGAAACAGCAGCACCTGGTTATACAGTGGATCCAGGGACTTGCGAGCAACTTTGGTCTTCTTCTTGGCAATGCAGACGCCATTCTCTAGCAGGTAGGCCTTGATGTAGGCCGCTGGGGACAGAGGCCAGCAGGGGTGAGTTCTAGTTTGGCCCTTAAATGGTGGGCAAAGGGTGCAACACAGGGAGGTTGCCCACCCTCTGCTGGAGATAGGTGTGCCCCCATGGAGTCTGGGGAGGACACACAGGACACATGGGGGGTGGGCAGGTACAGCTAGGCTTGGGTGTAGCCTGTCGTACCCCTCTGGTGGTCATCACTGCCTCCCCTTCCTTAGCTTACTCTGTGCTCACCTCCTTCCTCTCTCAGTCTACGACACGCCTACCCCCTCCCTGGCTTATACATCCACTGCTGACCCACTCACTCACGAAGCCTGAGCACCTATTGCATGCCAGGTACCCTGGGGTAGAACGATAAGCAGGGAAGATGGTCCCTGCCTTCCAGGAGCTCAGTCCAGTGGAGGAGAGGAACAAGGTCAACAGATAATCTCAACTGGGTCACCAGATAAACCCTAAACTACCAGTTCCACGTTAAGATGTTAAGAGTTGGGACAGGGGTTCCCCACAGTTGGGCCCAATTTTCTCTCTTCAAGGCCCTTGGTACCCATCAGGATCTCCTCCCTAACCTCCACCCCCACCTTGCAGAGGGAGGGTAGGCCCCACACCTGGCAGTGTCTTAGAGCCTGGCTTGGCTGTCAGTCCCCGAGCTTGGATAATGTCCACTTCCAGCTGACCGTTCCGCTCCTGCAAGCCGATCTCCACATCCCCTGCAACAGGCACCAAGAGATGAGACTGGGAAATGGCTCAGAAGCTCAAGCCTCTGAGGCGACTCAGCTCCTCCCCTCTGCTTAGGGCTGAAACCCCTTTCCCTGCTCCCAACCCAGAATAAGACCAGAACCAACTCCCACCAAGTGCCTGGGCTCTGTTGAGGGCTTGAGAGTGTGGCCTGGGCCCTAGGCTGCATGCTCACAGGATGGATCAACAGGCAGAGGGGAAGGAGGGAGAGACGCTGGGCTTCTGGTATGACCCCATCTCCCCTAGTCCCTTTGAAATCAGCCTTGGGGCACTCACCCATGGGTGTGGTGGCCAGGGTCTGGCGGCCCACAAACTGTGCCGGCCCCATGCTTCCCAGGAAGTCACTGAATTGGGCATCTGATGCCAGGCAAACTCCTCCATAGTTAAGGCTGCATGAGGAAAAAATGAGAAAAAAACCACACATTCCCAGTGGTTGACTGACAACTCTGGACTCAGGCAGTCAGCTCCAGAACATCCCTCATTCCATGGCAACATGTGTCCACATCCATCACCCTTCCTCTCCTCGCTAAGTCTTATGTTCAACCTCCCTGAAATGGATATGCTGATACTTCCCTTTTGGGGTGGAGACAAGGTTTATCCAGTAACCGGCTCATGTGGTTTAGTGCTTTGATTCTCGAAGTGTGGTTCAGAGGCCAGCGGCATCAGCATCATCTGGGAACTAAGTTGATACACAGAACTGCGCTCCACTCCTCCCCCAGCCGCTGAATGAGAATCTGAATTTTCACACAAGCCCGTGGTGAAGCACTTGCACGTGGAAGTCGTGTGGGCTGCACGGGCCCAGCGGCTCTGGATTCTGACGGGTGCATTTCTTACTGCTGCTTGGCCACCTGATATCCACTTCCCCTTTCTCTGGTAACAAGATCTCAAATTTTCTTTGGGGAGCCCCCTCCCCATGGCATATGATCACAGTGGGGTGGACTGACCAGCTCCAGAGACTGGGCCTGCAGCTCAGCCTGGTCAATCAGGGCATCCCTTCCCCTTAGCCAGTGATCAGCTCAAAGGCTGGCACGTGGCCCAGTTCAGCCAACAAGAATCAGGCCTGGGAACTTTGTTTGAACTATGGGGAGTGCCTGAGATGCAGGACAGGAGCTTCTAGCGCTATGTGGCTACAATCTGGATCCCAAGAATGAAACCATCAAAATGACAGCATTGTGTGAGCTCCTGGATCAAGCTCTGCCTGAAGCAAGCTACTTCATCTTTTGGTTATGTTAAGTCAGTAACAACAACAACAAAGATAATTTTATTATGTTGCTTAAGACAGCTTTAGTAAGTTCTCCCCACTCCCTTCACTTCTTTAAGTATCTCTTTCCCATCTGTGAAATGGAAATAATAATGTTCCCATCTCCTGGGTCTGTAGTGCTAAGTGAGATGAGGCACTAAGTACCATGCCTCATGTGCCCCTGTTATCCTGAGGACCAAAGGACTTGCAACCCATTTTCATCTGATTCTTGCCACAACCATAGGAGGTTGTTTTTTGTTTGATTGGTTGGCTGGTGTTTTTTGAGACAGAGTCTTGCTCTGTTGCTCAGTCTGGAGTGCAGTGGCACGGTCTTGGCTCACTGCAGCTTCGAACTCCTGGGTTTCAGGGATTCTCATGCCTCAGCCTGCTGAGTAGCTGGGATTATAGACAAGCACCACCATGCACGGCAAATTTTTGTGTTTTTAACAGAGACAGGGTTTCATCATGTTGGCCAGGCTGGTCTTGAATCCCTGGCCTCATATGATCCATCCATCTTGACCTCCCAAAGTGCTGGGATTATAGGCGTGAGCCATCAAGCTAGCCCAGGAGGTTGGTTTTTGATCTTTATCACCATCATTTAGATAAGAAACACATTTGCCCAGCAAAATGGTGACCCTGTTCCCTAGCCAGAGCTGATGAAAACAGAATTAGAGGCTTAACCCAGCCAGGCCAATCAAAACCTCTCTCTGAGAAATAAAAAAGTAAATCCCAGACACAAAATGTCACAAGAACTGAGTCACATAAATGGCCTGCCCTCATGCAAAACCCATAAACTCTACTAGCTACCCAGACCTGGCTGCCCAATTCTTTCCTCAACCATGTGAGGTCCCCCGGTGTTCTGTTTTTATTCAAGTTATCTGCAGAGTTAATGGCAGAATATTCCGCCTGAGTGCTTTTCCTTTTCATGATTTCCTACCACCCCTGGCCTGCTTTCCCCATTCAGACAGTAGCTAGTGTCTCCTGCCTCAGGGAAGGAATGACACCCAGCAGGAAGCAGAGAACAAGACTTGGATTCTTGACTTTTCAGTTCCAAAGCTAAGAAACAAACTTGAAAGAATAGGTACAAAACTAGGCTATTCTGTCCTGAAACAGACAAACCCTCAGCCTGGGAGAGCAGAGGAAGCCAGGCAAGGAGGGAAGAGCTGAGATGCTGCAGGATACTTGAGGAAGGTCTGTAGTCCCAGTTGGTGAGTGCTGGGGGATGACAGGAAACTCCAGATAGGCTGGGGGGATTGGAAAGCAGGGGAGACTTGCACTCACCCTTCTTATTGTGTGGAGCTAAGAAAAGGACACAACACTCTACAGAAATGGGTGCTTGGGCGTCCTGTCAAGTGACCCACTGGGAGATCTCTGAGGTTCTCTGTACGTCCCTCTGCACCCTAGAGAGGAGCATATGATCCAGGTGCACTGGAGAGAAGAGCAGATCATAGAGGCCTGCCGGTCTGGACAAAGAGAAGTAGCTGAGACCAGTGGGAAACAATGACCAAGGAGCAGACAGTAAGATCACGTTCCAGGAGACACCAGGATGATGGATGATGATTGAGGACCACACACTCTGTCCCCAGTGTCTGGGCAGCACAATAATAGCAGCCAATGTTACTGGACACGAGCCCTCACTGGCATTCAGCGGGTACACCAGGTGTAATGGCCAGCATCCATCTGATCTGTTCATTCATCCAACAAATGTTTACCAAGCACATACTATGTGCTCTATTGTGTCCAGGCACTATTCTGGACCTGGAGTATGTCAGTGAACAGTGATTCCTGCCCTTGAGGTGCTTAGATTCTAGTGGAGGGAGACATATTACACACAACTAATATCATAAACAATACAGTATGTTAGAAGGCGATAAATGATAGAAATCTTAGGAAAAAATAAATAGAAAATTCATGTGCGGGGGGGTGTGTGTGGGCTGCAGTATGAAAGAGTGTGATCAGTAGCTATGACCTGTGCTTCTTATTAAATACTTTGACTGTTACCCTAGGCCTGGTCTAGAAATTTACATGGATTCTCTCCACATAAATTTCCCCAGGATACAGGCATAACCCTTGGGAAAATTCTGAACCAAGTGAGTTTAAGTTTTCAGCAAACAGAGGACACGGGGGACTTGATACAGAGATTAGTAACAGGGAACTCCCAGTGCTCACTAAATGCCATGAATGTCAAAGTGCTCTACACTTATGAATTCATTTCAGCCTCACAACAACTCTATGAGGTCAATATTATTCTTGGGCCCATTTTATAGATGAGCTGGAGAGTTAAGAAACCTGCCCAAATCACAGAGGTACTGCACAGCCCTGCCCTACCCCTCAGCACGTACCTCTACCCTCCGAGGCTGCCTGCTCTCATACCTGCCATGAGGTCTGAGGGCTTATTTTCTAGTTGTGAGAATTCCGAATTTTGCTGGGAGAGAAAATTTAGCCTGTGGCACAGGGCAGGCTGGAAGCGCCTGAGGGTTCATGTCCCAGAAGCAGCCCCCACCCAGTGAGACGCTGGGAGTCTGCAGTGGGGATAATGCTGGTGAATGTTCAAGCAGCCTCCCAAGGCTCCCCAGTGGGGCTGAGCTCCAGCTGCCCTTAGTGGCAGCAGTCTTGAAATAGCAACTGTTATTAGCTCCCTTCCTTTCCTGTCCCATTCCTTGTGGCTCCACACTGGGGATTCCTGGGATGGCCTGCCAAATAACCAATTTCCACTTGAATCTTTGAGTCAGGGTCTGCTCTGGAAGAAGCCAAACCAAGACAGAAGCTGAGTGGTATCTGAACCCAGAGAGTCAGGCTTCCAAGTCTATTATCTTAACAATTATGTAACAATGGTTTTTTTTTAATAGAGAGAAAGAAAAAAATAAAGTCACTTAAGTGTCTAGGGACTGAAATGTGTACCCACTATTCTTGCAAAACCAAAGATCCTTAATTGACAGCACCGAGGCTATGATCTAGACCAGTGGTCCCCAATATTTTTGGCACCAGGGACCAGTTTCATGGAAGGCAATTTTTCCTTGGACTGGGGCAGGGAGTCGGGGGATAGCTTCAGGATGAAATCAGATCATCAGGCATTAGTTAGATTCTCATAAGGAGCTCACAACCTAGATCCCTCTCATGCACAGTTCACGATAGGGCTCATGCTCCTATGATAATCTAACTCGGTCGCTGATCTGACAGGAGGCAGAGCTCAGGCAGTAATGCTTGCTCTCCTGCCCACTGCTCACCTCCTGCTGTGCCGCCCGGTTCCTAAAAGGCCATGGACCAGTATCCACGGGGGGACCCCTGGAGTTGGGGACCCCTGACCTAGAATCTTTCACACTGGTGACATGGCCTTTCCTCCATGTCCCTGGGTCTCTTTTCCACCCTACCCTCCCAGTCATCTGGGGGTCCAGGCTCCATTTTGTAAGGAGAGTCTGGGCTCCAAAAGCCTGAGAAATGATGGGTGTCTCACAGATTCCAGGCATGGAAGGAGTGCAGCCTCCCAGGCAGAGGGAGGCCTTCTGCAGCCTGAAATTGAAAGTTTCCTCCAACATCATCATTGTCTGCTCCTCAATTCCTGGTGGGACTGTGAGCAGACAATGGGGAACTGGCAGGCCTGGTAATTAGTGGTAATTGTTTATAATATCTGGGCGGCTGCCTGATTTCCTATCCCAGGGAGCCTTGCTGGCTGCCAAGGAACCCGGCTGACGCCCCAGAAACCCTGAATGAGTTATCATGTCCTCCTGGGGGCTGGAGGAAGGAGGAATAAAGTGGTCAGACATCCAACTGCATCAGAGACCTGACTCCACTTTGGGGTCTTCCCTGGAGTATGAAAGAAGGCAGAGGCCACAAAATCAAACCTGCCTCTACTCCTCACTAGCCAACTGCTTGCTGTGTGAACTCCGACAAGCTGTTATTGTCTCTGCATTTTGATGTTCTTATCTGCAAACAAGATCACACTGCCTCACGGACAGTGTCTGGCCATTTAGTTGGCCAGTGCCTGTGCTGTCCTAGTTTCAAATGTTTTTCAAAATCTCTGCTTACGGCATCCATGAGCACAGGGGCATAAAAGAGCTTACTGAATTAAGGGCTGCATACGTGCTACAACTTGGACAAGTTCTCACATGTAACAGGAGCTCAATAAATGTTCACTGCCAAGGCCTACAGCTGGACTCACACTGGAAAAATAAAGGATGGGGTGAAGACTGGATTTGGCATAACACAGACCCTAGGTTCCAGTACTACACAACCTCTGGCAAGGGTCTTATCCTCTCTGAGCTGCAGTTTCCTTGTGTAGAAAATGGGAGTAAACAGTAATCACGCTGCTCAGGGGGAGGGTCAGAGAGAGATAGTGCAGGCAAGCTGCTTAGCACAGAGGACCTGCCGAGTGAACCAAAGGGTGAGATATTATGGCCTGCTGGGCTTGTTGCCTGGCCTGGGAGAGCCTCCTTGCCACATTCTTGGCATTTCCATGGCATTTCAGATTCTAGACCTGTTAGTAAGTGCAGTATCTGGATGCCTGAGACCAAGCCCAAGCCATTCTGGGGAGGACTGCAGCAGCAGGTCCCTTCCAGGGATGTGTGCCACATGGACAGGCACAAAGTCCTGAAACAGGATTACAGCCCGTGTTCTGCTGGCCTTTTATTTTGTGTTAATGGTGAAATGAGATTTCCTGCATTTCAAATCCTATTACTTTTGTTTGTGGAGCTGAAACCCATTGATCTTTTATTATTAACCTCTGAGCTTGGTTTGGCCCCTGGATTTTCTGTGTTCTTCAGGGTGAAAGAAGTAACTGGGTCACTCAGGGGTTTGACTCCATTTTCTTTTCCAAATGGATCACTCATCTCAACAGCATCAGAAATTAAAAGGCTGCACAGCACTTGTGGTGATGATGGGTTATGTGGTTCTGAAAGCGTTTAGGAGTTTATGGGTTCCCTGTCTATCCATTTACTACATATCCATCCATCCATCCATCCATCCATCCATCCATCCATCGATCTTCCCACAAACTCGCCAAGCCTACAATTCAGTCAATCCTGCTGTAACGTGAAATATACATTTCTAAAAATTACTGTGCAACGCAAAATTCTGCTATAAAAATCACAGAGCTTATGGCAAAATGGGGTCAGTGTCACATCAAAAAAAGAAAAACGCAGGAATGCAGTAAAAATGACAGCATGGTTTTACATATGTTAAATGCTTTAGAAATGCATAAATACTACAATAAAAATGGCACTTGACCTTGAAAACGGGCTGCAGTTTGCTTGAGGAAGTGGGTGTCAGAAGAGCTGCAGCCTGTGAGTGACTGTGAGGTGGTAAGTGAAGTCAGTGGAAAGTTGTAGCACCAGGTGTGGATGGGTGTGGCTTATAATAGTAAACTGAGGGTGCAGTGGATGTGTGAGGCGCATGCGTTTTGTGTATTCTTACGTGGGTGCAGTTTCCTTCATTCACCCAGTGTTCCTCGTGGATGAAATTGCATCTGAACAAATGCAAAATTTATGTTGTGCTCAAATTGTTCCCTAATACTTGAATCATGTTGGAACGAATTCTCGTTTTCAAAATAAGCGCTTAGCAGAATTGCCCTGTGCCAGGATATACCATATCACACAGTCCTGACTCCGACTTCTCAAGCATTCAAGACATTGCCAAACCTGACCGCCTCCATGAAACTGTGGCTCATGAGTGCAAAGCCAAGGATTTATTTTTTTATTTGTCAAAAACTTGTCATGAGCCAAGCACTGATAGTAACTATTTATCAATGTTGATTCATTTAATCCTCTTAACAACTTTATAAAAGCTAGGTACTTGTAATTAGTACCCATTTTACAAAATGGAAAACTGAGGCATGGAATTGTTAAGTAATTGAACCAAAATCACTCTGCTAGGAGTAAAAGACCTAGGACTTGAACCTGGAGAGTCTGGCTCCAGAATTCACCCTCCTAAGCACTATGTTATACTGTCTCTCTTTGCCCTGAGGGGACCTCAGCCTTGCCCAGAGCAGAGCAGAGGACAGAGATTTGCAGACCAAGCTATGGGGTTGGGCAGGCTTGCAACTGAATCCTGACTGCAGCACTTACTAGTTATGGAGACACATTCTTCAATTCTCAGAGCCTTGGCTTCCTTCTCAGTAAAACAGGAATAAAGAACAATAGGATAATCCCAGTGCTGTTGTAAGTATTAAATGAGATAAACGCCTTAGAACAGAGTCTGGCACAGTCAGATGCTCAAGAAATACTAGTACTTATAAAACAAAACAAAACAAATCCCTGTCTCCTAGCCACAGCTGCATCCAGTTCTGCCTTGTCCTTTTGGGCATGGGGATGCTGCTAAATAGCAGAGGTGGGGAAGAAAAGGTGGTTCTGACCACCCATCCAGACTCTTGAGCCTTTGGTGATTAGGAAACAGCCTTGGCAAGACTGTGACCCTGAGCCCGGGTGTAGCTGCCCTGCCCTCAGCTCACACTCTGCTTCCCTGGGCTGTGGACACAGTGACCCAGACACTCAGAGACCCGGAAAGTGATGACCCAGACATCTCAGGACAATAAAGAGCAGAGGGAAGGAGCAGGTGGGCGCTGGGAGCCAGCCTGGAGAGCGCTTCTGGGTCAACAGAGAGGATGCCAAGGCCCTGGATTCTGTGTGCTGAAGGGGTGGGAAGGAGTGGAATGTGTGCATGCTTCTGCTCATACACACACACCCATTATTCATCAGAATGTGCAGAGCACCGACTGTGGACCAGCTAGACAGGCAGTGAACTCAGTGTATAGTGGGACAGACAGACACACGTGACAAATTAAGATAGAGGGCGGAAGGCACTGTACTGGGGGAGGAACACGGGACTGTGAGAGCTGCTGATATGGCCAGAGGAACGGTAGGCCCTACCCGTTCCATTCCACTTCTGCCCATGCCCAGGACAGACATTGCTAATCAACCTCAGCTCCCCTGCCAAGCCTGGACTTGGCTCCAGAATCCTTCTCAACACAGCACTCCAGGGAACCACTATCAATTATTGGAGTTGGCACATGAGATATACCCTTTGTGCCAGCTCTCAGCTGAGGTCTGGAGAAGTAATTAGTCAGAGGGTGAAGAGGGAGCAAGGGTAGAGAAGGGAGTGCCAGGTAGAGGGCACAATGGAGGCAAAGACCTGGAGATGAGGAAAGGGAAGGGTAAAGGTTCAGCATGGTGGAGTCCCCACATATTTGGGGACTGAGAGAGGCTGGAAGAGGTCAGAAGAATAAGTGCTGGGTGGCAAACTATGGTGTTCAGACCAAAAAGGAGACCTGCAGGTGTCCAGGCAGGAGCGATGTATGGCCTTGACCAGGAGACGGAGATGGGGATCAATGGATGGATTGAAGAGACCATTAAGAGTAAAATGGTACAGCATGATTATGGATTGGGAATGGATTATGGATTGGAGAGGGGGAACTGTCTGTGAGAACCCCAGATTTCTGGTTTGGGCAGCTGGGGAGATGGTGGCCCTGTGCACCCAGGCAGTGTAGCACACCCTGCTGGCCTATCCCCCACCCCTTTTTATGTCAGTCCTTGCTGATTTCCAATAGCCAGCGTCTGCATGCCTTTGCCCAGGCTTCTCTAGTCCCTGAAGAGCTTCTTTAGCCTCTAGAGCTTATTTTACCACAGGAAGAGCCAGAGAGTTAACAGGGAGCAGCTACTGCTCAGTAACTAGTAAGAGCTGGAATGTAAATACCTCAGCTCCCTTGCCGCCTGAGGGAGAACTCCCAGGTGCATGTTCTACACGGGATCCCAGAATTCCCCAGCAGGATTGGCTCTGGCTGCCTACCGGGAAAGCTGACTTCTTAATGTAGGCTTTATTGGGTGCATCACCTCTCTCCCACATGCGCCTCTGCCATTATTTTCTAATCGCCTCCCAGGTCAATCACTTGCACTTGAACCCATGTCTCAGGTCTGGTTCTGAGAAAATCCAAACTAGAGCACACAGTCAATAGGGAGTATCTCAGGATTAGGGCAGGTGGGGAGTATGGTATGTCTGGAAGGTTCTGTTCTCATGGCCCCATCTGAGGTGCTTGAGCTCTAGCTCCTGCCCTTTTCCTGGGTGAGATGGGCCTGGCCTGGGGGCATGGCTGGTTGATTCTCCATCCTTAACACACAGAGCCGCAATTTTTGATCAGGCAGGAACAGGCTCAAGGAAGGAAAGCTCTTCCCCAGCCCCAAAGGAGCAACCACAGCTGGCCCAACATGCTAAGGCCCATGGTGTGGAAAGAGAAAGGGCCTCTGGGTCCTTGATGGCATCCTTGAACTACCCAAACCATCCTGGAAGCCTCTACCTCCAAAAATCTTGATCGATACAACTATTAAATGAGAAAAAGAGTTGAGTGTAAACGTTAAGGGCAGATACCCAATGTCTGGATTTGCATCTCAGCTCAGCCACTGACTAGCTGTGTGACCGTGGGCAACTTTTTTACCCTCTCTGAGCTTCCATTTCCTCATCTGTAAAATGGGGATATTAACAGTGCCACTGTCAGGCTGTTGTGAGAATTAACTGAGTCAATACAAGTAAAAGCACAGCAGTGTCTGCACATACTAAGTGTTCTCTGTAAGAGTTAGCTATGGCCATTATTACCATTATGCCAGGCCTTCTCTACTTAATGTGCATACAAACCACCTAGGGGTCTCATTAAAATACAGATTCTGATTCAGTGGGTCTGGGGTAGAGGATGAGATTCCGCATATTTAACAAGCTCCCATGCCAGTGTTGCTGGGCTGTGGACCGTCCTTTGAATACAAGGGCTGAAGCCATTGTCCATTGGTATTATATAACCTGGGACTCAAGGAATCTTCACTGACAAGAGTGCCCAACCTACATGCACCCTTTCCCCATCCCTGACACCTGGCTGGGAACATAGCATTTCCCAAGTTTTCTATACCTGTCCACTGCAGCTTACCCCACACTGTTAGTTGCTTAGTGAGTGCCCAAGAGTGGAAGCTCATGGAGGTCAGGGTGTCTGAGGTGCCCAGCCCAACTGCCTGGCACATTCTAAGTGCTCAATCACATCTGCTGAAATGAAAATCCATGTGGGAACACTCCTGTGCCCATTTGCAGGAATACATATGCCTAGTGATCAGCGCAGACAGACAGACCCAGCGGTGCCAGGAGCTGCAGCCTCCCAGGGGCTGCTCAAGCGAGGCTGGCTCCCTGTAAGCCTCAGCTGGGCTGGCAGAAGCCCAAGGGGTGGGGAGAGGGGAGAACAGTCACATCCCTTCCTGTTTCAGAGCCTGGCATTTGGGCCCGAACAGTGCCCAAAATGCCTGGAGAACAAAGAGGCTGACTAGAGCTCAATGTCTCCACCAGTCCCTTCTGTGTCCCTACCTCACCCAGGTGTTGAGCAGGTGGCAGCGCCCGGCCTGGCTGGGATCCACCAACACTCAGCCCCTCTTAGGAGGCCAAGACTGACCCCACTGCTGGACCCGGCACCCTCCAACCCACCTGATACCTCCTCAGTTGGGCTCAGAACACCCACCTGAGAGCTTTTAGTAATCATAATCATCACGGCCAGCACTTACTCAGTGCTTACGCTGCAGTAAGCACTTTACAGACACAATTGTATCTGGGGTAGCTCACTATATCCATTAGAATACAACTGACCATAGCAGCAAAATAGCCAACAAATAGTGGCTTCATTAACAACAACAATAATAGCTAACAATTACAGTGCCAGTCACTGTGCTAAGCACTTTCACATGTATTAACATATTGAACCCTCACAACAACTCTGTGTCTGCACTGTTACTATCCCTTTTCTATAGATGAAGAAACTGGGCTCAGAGAGGTGAAGTAACTTCCCTAAAGCCATACAGCTACTAAGAGGCTCAAATGAACCACACACCAGGGCTATGTCATTCTTGAGTCCTGGCTTTGAACCTCTCTGTAATGTAATTAGGCTCTCTGGTCCCTTAAAGCCTATTACAGCAAACAGTAACAAGAGCCATGTTCCAAACATCTGTCACCTGCAGACATCACCTCGTTTCTTCCTCACAACACACTCTGATGATGCGCCCCTAGGTCATGCGGCCTTTCTGAACCTTCCCTTCCTCTTCTATAAACGGAAATGCAGGTTTCACTTCCCTGCTACTGCTCACTGAAGCACGCTGCCCTTCCCATTGTCTAGCCTTCCAGACCCGCCCATGAGGCTGACAGATGTTTACTGGCCTCCTCAAACATTCGAAAGGCCCACTGATGTGCCTAAGTCCACCCAGGGGCATAAGTGGCAGAGCCAGGGCGAGGACCTGAGCTTCCTGGCTCCCTGACACTCAGACCTGTCAGCAGCGTCCCACTGCTCCCCAGATGCTGAGAATATCTTCCTCCAAGTTCTGCTGCCTTGCCATGATTCTCAGGTTAAAGAAAACACTGGCTCCCTTCCTCCTCCTCCTCCTCTCCCTTCCGCTGTCCTCCTCCTGTTCTCTCCCACGGGAAAGTCTCGCTACGAGGTGGGTGGAACAGCAGCATCTGCTAAGGCAAGGCCATTCACGAGGCTGGAGATGCCCAGTTTAGGAGGGGCTGGAGGTGGGGAAAGGGGAAGGCTTTTAGCTAACAGGAGTCCCCAACTGAGGGGCAGGGCCAGAATGAAGGGAAGCAAAAGGTGGAGGCCAAGCCCCAGCCCTGCCCCCCAGTGCCTGTGTGTATGTCCTTGCACAAGTCACTTAGCCAGCACTGTTCAACAGAATTTTCTATCATGATGGAAATGTTCTATTTTCTACACCATCCAATATCGTTGTCGCTAGCCACAAGTTGCTAGCAAGCACTTGAAATACGGCTAGTGCAACAGAACAGAAAGTGTCATCTTATTTAATCAGCCACATGCATCTAGTGGCTACTTTGCTGGATAGTTGTGGCACTTAACTTTTCTAAGCCTCAGTCTTCCCGTGTGCACAAGAATCATGACATCCCAGTCCACCTCCCTGACTTTAGAGGACAGCTCGGACCATCAGGCAATGTAGCACTGTGAAATAACCCCTGGCTGGGAGTCAAGACTCCTGGGTTCCACACGTGGTAGCACGCTTTGTGATGCAGAGTGAGCTCCTTAACCTCTCTGAGTGCCCTGGTCATCTGTATGATAAGGAAGTCATTTTGGATCAAAGTTTCTTTCATCTGGGGAACCATGCATGGTTTTAGGGGAATCTGAGAATACCCTATCATTATGAGAAAAGCATGTTTGCAGGACTGTGTGTGAGAGAATGTGTGTACATGCACTGGGGGCTGTGTGTATGGGGAAAATTGGGCCCATTGCTTTCCCGAAATTCTCAAAGGGGTCTGTGAAAATGAGAAACCCCTAGTCTAGGTGAATTCTTTGAGGGTAGGCTTTTTAACAGTGGAGTTCTCAGGCCACACTCCCAGAGATTAATTCAGCAGCTTGGACATGGGGCTCTGAGATCTGCATTGGTAACGTGCTCCCCATGATTCTGATGCGAAGCCGACAGAGGGAAACGCTGACAAGGAGCAGGCTGCACTACTGTCTAGTGAGCTGATGCTCAAGAAACGCCTTTATAAAAAGAAGTACTATATATTTTTCAAAACCAACAGGAAATAAGAAGCTAAAAAGAGGAAATAATGATAATAAAGCCCCTCTCTACCCCCTTCTTTATTTCTTAAGCAGCACTAATACTTAGTGCCAAACACTGCCTTATGCTGTGTATAAATATTACCCTTGCATTATGTGGATTATAAACATCTAATCCTCATAACACCCCTATGAAGCTGATGCTGTTAATCCCATTTTACAGATGAGGAAAGTGTGGCAGAGAGACCTTGCCCAAGGTCACACAGTAGGAAAGGGGTGGAGCCAAGATTCAAATCCAAGCAGTTGGGCTCCAGAGCCTGCGTTCTGCTCACTCTCCCTTGGGGCTTTGCTGTTATACTGTGTCTCTTCTGAAGTTGAGGATGAACTTGGAGCCCTGAGCTGGTGCCCACCACAACCTGGAGCTGCTCCAGGGTTCCCAGAGGGGTTGCTTGGTCCCTCCCATAGCCCACTGCAGAAGACTGCAAGCACCAGGAAGACCGGTGGCCCCACACTCACTTGCCCTCCGAGCCATAGCTGTTCATGCTGTCCTCGATGGACTCGTGGCTGGCCTGGCGCAGCGTCCGGCTGGGCATCTCCACTGCAAGGCCCGTCTCTGTGCTCCTCTGGATGGCCCCCTTCAGCCTCCGGCTGTCCCCTTCTGGGCAAAGTGGCCAAGAGGGATGGGGAGAGAGACACAGGTGGGAGGGGGACAGAGAGAAGAGTCATCTGGTTAACGGTGTTTCAGCAGCTGGCGGCTGTCCAGCTTCAACCTGCACCCCCAGACCATCAACCTCCTTGGACCCTGGCTTCACCAGTACCCACCCTACCAACAAACAGTATTGCATGAGTTTTGTTAAATGATGGATTCATTTACATGTGCTTTTTCTCCCCTTGATTCATTTCTTCCCTGCCACCTTTTCCAAATCATTTCTCTTCCTCCTCTTCAGCTACTATTTATTGAGCACCCATTATGTTTCCTACTGTGTCAAGTGTTTTGCATGGATTTTGGCCAGGCTTTCTTGACCTCAGCAGACTGGCACTTTGGATGGCATACTGCTGTGCACTAGGGGCTGCCTTGTGCATCACAGAATGTCTAAAAGTATTTCTGGCCTTTGCCCACTACATGCTAGTAGCACCCCCCACCCCACCCTGCTCCTGTCCAGTTGCCGCAATCAAAAATATCTGCAGACATTGCCAAATAGTCCCTAGGCAGCAAAAATCACCATTGATCAAGGACTACGCACTCTGAAACCAGATCACATGGGTTCAAATCCTGGATATCTTTCTCGGTGGCTGGGAGACTTTGGGCAAGTTACTCAGCCTCTCTGTGCCTCTATTTGCACAACTGCAAAGTGGGAGAACAGCAGTCTCCTATGAGGCTAGATGGCTCCCATCAGCAGCCTATTCCTCCTTCCATTCTTGGTCAAACATCACCTTATCCAAGATCTTTCTTGACTACTCCCAGCCGCTCCAAAACAGCAGCCTCTCCCACCCCCTGCCCCACTCTGCCCTGACTTCTGCTTTGGTTTTCCTCCTAATGCTCACCACCCAAATGCATTAGACAATGTTGGTGTTTTGGCCAGCTTCCTCCGCTAAGACTGTAAACTCCATGAGGACAGGGAACTTTGTTCACTCTGAGGCCTCAGCACCAAGAACAGGGTCTAGACCACTGTAGAGCTCATCTAGTAACCATAAGATGGACCAAAGTCTGCCTTGAGAGCAGCCTCAATTCTCACAACCAACCATAAAGTGAATGCTGCTGTTTACCGCCATCCAGTGCCCAAAATGGGAGGCACAGAGACGTCAGGACTTGTCCACGTTGGTAGAGCTGGCAAGCCGGGGAGCCAGGACACAACCCCAGGAGGGTGTCTGCTCCCTGCTCCATGGCCTAGTGATTCAGGGGGACTGTGGGCTTCCTAGAGGTGGCGTAGGTCATTAGTTGGATCTTTTTCTTGGTCCCACAAAGTCCAGAAGTGGGCTTATACCCAAGGGGATCCTTCAATGCTTGCTGATTGACCCACTGGGGAAAAGCAGCCCCAATCACACCCAGTCACCCTGCTCCTGCCAGAGGACAGGAGAGCTGCACTCGCATACCAGGAGCAGGGCAAGGCCAGGATACCTTCTGCCGGCCTTCTCAGGGCCTCCCTCCTCCTCCCAACTCCAGAATGGAATCTCCTTCCTCCCTGCCTCTAAGAATCACACACACATGTACACACACACAACATGCATGTATAGATACATACACTCTGTGTTTCTCAGAATGTGTAGCTTCATCTTTCTGTCTCCCACGTGTCTGTGTTATTCAGACGCACAGACACCTACACTCAGAAAAACACACAGCAACACACAGACACACACACACACACACACACACACACACACAGAGGAATATGCATGCAAAGACAGAGTGCGTTAATGCAGGTCGGAGCATGTTCCCAGGGGTCTCCACCTGCCTGTCACTCTGTGTGTTTGGGGCTAAGTGGGTAGGCATATACACACCCTCTCTGGGTGTTTCTGAACATGTGGGAGAGCGTGTGTGCCCTTTTATCTGTGTTTCCACTCCATTCCGTCATCTGTTCTTTCCCTAGCTTGTATCTGCAGCCTCCCCCTAACCCTCTATTTCCACTGTTTCTGTATTTCTCTGTGCATATCAGGTACAGTGACACAGACAAAGACATAGAAACACTCACATGCACATTCAGAAACACAGACTCAGATGCAGAGATGTCCCTGTACAGATACATACACACACACACACACACACACACACACGGCACTGTACATATGTCCCTGTCAGATGTGCAGGGACAAACACCCCCTCCACCCCACGCTGGGAATACAGAACTATGACTGGGGACCCTGCAGGCAGGCAGCACACACCTACCTCGGCTCCCTCTCTCCCTGCTGAGTGAGCCCTGTTTGGGAGCCCCCACTGCGGTTCCACCACCACCTACCTGGGTCTGACACATTTCTCCCGGAATAGGGAGGAGCAGAGCATGGCAAACAACTCAGTGCCCCAGAGCTGTGCCTTGCATGTGTGTGGCACCCTGCAACCCTCAAAGCAGTTTCCAACCAGGCCTCTAGGATCTGCCTCACAGCAGCCCTGGCTTCCACACAGGTGAGCATGGCTTTGCAATCAGAAGGCCCAGGTATGGAAACCTGGGGCAAGTTGGACGGCACCCTCCCCACGGAACTGTTGAGAGGGTTAAATGACAGATGTTTACCACAGTGCTGGCACAAAGTAGGTGCCAAACATAAAATGCCAAACCACTGCAGAGGGAGAAAGACCTTCTAATGCCCCCACATCTGCCCTTGCCAACTATCTTGCTGAGACCCTCACAGACACATTTTTTCCCTTGATACGCCACCTTCCCTAAGCTGGGGACCATGACTGGACCCAACCACAGCAATGTCCACCATCCAACCTCCGCCACCTACCCCTTCTATGGGTCCTCTCTCGCCAACTTGGCGATAGTCTCCAAAGTGACTGTTCCAATGCTTCCAACTACCCCACCGAGATCCATCCATCCCACATGGCTGAGAAGATGTGTTCCCTTTGTTCTGCTCTTCCTCACTTCCAAATGCCATTGTGGTTGTTAATATTGAGTGCCAACCTGATTGGACTGAAGGATGTGAAATATCATTCCTGGGTGTGTCTGTGAGGGTATTGCCAAAGGAGATTAACATTTGAGTCAGTGGACTGGGAAAGGTAACCCACCCTCAGTCTGGGTGGGCACAATCTAATCAGCTGCCAGCATGGCCAGAACAAAAGCAGGCGGAACGTGGAAAGACTAGACTGGCTTAGCCTCCCAGCCTACATCTTCTTCCCGTGCTGGATGCTTCCTGCTTTCAAACATTGGACTCTAAGTTCTTCAGCTTTGGGACTCAGACTGGCTTCCCTGCTCCTCAGCTTGCAGACGGCCTATTGCGGGACCTCAACTGTGATCATGTGAGTCAACACTCCTTAATAAACACTCCTATATATATATGTCTACCCTATTAGTTTTGTCCCTCTAGAGAACTCTGACTAATACAGTCACCATCTTGACCTTCCACCCTGCCCGACCCTGTCCTCCCCTCTGAAAGGAAGGGGCCATCTTTCTCCTGGCCATGGCTGATCCGTGTCCATCCTCGGCATCCCACCTCCTCCCACACTCACCACTACCTCCTCCCCCGTTTGTCCTCTCTGGGCCTTGTGTCTGTTGCGTCTCCATCCTCTGGCCCTTTCTAGTTCTCCCACCTCTTTCACCAACTAACTTCCTCAGAGAACAGCCTCTGGCCACCATGTCACCCACCACACTCTCTGGTCTCTCGCAGTGTGGCTCCAGCCCACCGCTCCATCCGGGTAGCTTCCTAAGCCATTCTCTAGTGACTGTTCACGACCAGGTTCAAGGGCCTCAACTCACCTCCCAGGCCCTGAAGCATGGCTGTTCCATTTTCTCAACATCTACTGAACACCCTTTTGGGAGGTGGAAGCCCCTGTGAAGATGTTAAACACACTTTCAAGTGCTGCGTCTGCTGATAAAACACACACTGATGGAAGCCAGGGAGAAATTAACAGCCTTTGCTTGTTGTCCATCAGGACCCAGAAATAGACCCTCACTTCACCCGCTGCAAGGAACAATGTGATCCTCCTGCAAGACCCCCTTTTTACCACTTCTGTGAGCCCCCTCCCCACTGTAGCATGCTGTGTGCTGTGGCTTCCCACAGCCAGTACATGGCACCTTTTTCTGGGGTGGGGTGTGAAGACTTTCTTTGGGCTACTGAGCCCATGCTGCCCCCACATAGGCAGAGCTAGAAGTGTCTGGAAATGTATGACACTTAACCTGCCTCTGCCCTGCCCTTCATCAAAGACTAAATGAAACAGGAAAATGAGCCCTCATCAAACCTCCGATGCCCTGGGTCAGAACAACGCTGAGGCTTCACACAGGCCCTAGAGCAACCCCACAGCGGGGCTGGAGCTGCCCTCTTCAGGACCTGCCTGGGAGCACACCCTTTCGTGCCTCCTGCCCTGTCTTGTTCTGCTTCCTTGGGTCTGTTGTGGGGGCACTTTCTTCCTCTACTACCTGCATGTGAATCTCGTCTCAGCGTCTGCTTTAGGGCCACCTGACCTAAGACAGGCCCTTAGCAAGTCAAAGTTCAAAAATCTTCACACAGGTGGGCTCCCGCATCGTAACTGTAGTTGTATCCTTTTATACCCAACCAGCACGTTGGGAAGGGAATTTCTCTTTTTGATGCTTTTATGTCATTTGAATTTTTATAATTAATGTATTAATTCTATAATGCAAATGAAAGTAAATACAAACAAATTCATAAATAAATCATAGCTTCATTCATACCAACACCTTATTTAAAGCCTTAGAGTGGCCAAGTGCAGTGGCCCATGCCTGTAATCCCAGCACTTTGGGAGACCAAGGCAGGTGGATCATTTGAGCCCAAAAGTTTGAGATCAGCCTGGGCAACACAGCCAAGCCTCACCTCTACAAAAAAAAAATACAAAAATTAACTGAGCATGGTGATGGGCACCTGTAGTCCCAGCTGATAGAGAGGCTGAGGTAGGAGGATCACTTGAGCCAAGAAGGTTGAGGTTGCACTCCAGCCTGAGTGACAGAGTGAAATCCTATCTCAAACAAAACCCAAAACAAAACCTTTAGAATGTTTCTTCACTGCCTGTTGAATTAGGTTCAGTCTTTGTACCCAGGCATCCAAGACTCTCCGTCTTCTGACTCCCCCCAACCATCGGCTACTTGTCTCCCTCCCAGTCTCTATATCCCAGCCCAGCCAGAACTTCATTGCTCCATCCTGAGAAATACTGTACATCCTCAGTAACTTCCTCATCCTGGCTCTCACTCCTTTCCTTTCCTCCCTTCCTCATCTTCCCTATCAAATTTCTAACTATCCTCCAGAGTTTAGCTTTAAATAACACCTATAATTTATTGGGTACTCTGTACTTCAGCTTCTTCATCATATAACAGGGATGAAAGCACCAGACTCTCAGGACTGTGTGAGCATTAAATGTTAACAAGCGAGCAATGTAAAAATGCAATAACATTTAACCCTCAGGATGGCCTAGGTGGGCTGGAACACAGGTTCCAGCCAAAAAAAAATTGACTATAATTAATATGGCTATTACCATTGTGCTATAAGCCATGCCAAGTGTTTTATAAAGTTATCATCCTACTTAATTCTCACAATAAACCATGAGATAGCTACTGCCCCCCTTTACAGAGCAAGAAAATGAGGATTAAGAAAGTTAAGTAACTTTCCCAAGGACACACACCAACTACTAATGGTGCAGCTGGACTTCAAACCCAGGCTATTCTGGCTTCAAAGACATGTTTTAAATGTGCCCTAAATTCACCAAGATCCACCATAGAACTCAAATGCCACCTCTTCCACAAAGACGTCCCTCATCAGACTCCTTGAGTCCCAGAGCACTTCAATCTTCACTTCTCTTGGGGTAACTATTCCACGGCACCTTGAAATGTGTTCTCATCCACCTAGTTGATGTCTGTGTTTACAGCCTGAGCTGATTCCTCACTTACTTCCATTCAACACCAGGGACAGCACCCACACTGCCCATCCTCACTGAAAGCGAGCTAAATTGAATTGGCTTTAGGATGCAGCCCCAATAAAAATGCAAATTCTCTGGTAAACAAGTAGATCTCACTCAGCTGTTTATACTTGAATACAAATGTGTTTAATGTGAGTTCTCCCAAAAGCAAGTATCCATGAGGAACAGGATAATAAAATGATAAATTATGAAAAAAAATTCTATTGTTTTTAGCATTTACCCTGTACCATATTCAAATCATACATATGTATATAACTTAACCCCACCATAACTCTGAAAGACAAGTAGTATTATTCTAATGTTACAACCAGGAAACAGACTCAGAGCAGTTCAGCAACTTGTCCAAGGTTATACCAGTTAAGACAGAGCTAGGCTTGAAACCAGGTCTGTGTGAAAACAGATCATTATATACTCTTAACCACAAGACTCCAGGGATGTGGTGGGGGAAGGAGAAGGAGAGAACTCAACCAGTCTCCACTTTGACATTTTATTGAAAATGGGCATTATCATCTTTGACTTCCAGATGAGAAGCTTCATGCTGAGAGGGGCTCCATGACCTGTTCCTTAAAGGTCCCAGGCTTTAAAATCGCTAACCACACCCTGGTCAGTGTGAGTGTCCACTCTGAGTCCATAGAGCAGTCTGTGAAGCTCCCCCAGACACAAGAGCTGTGGGTGACTGGATTATTTTAAACTATGATGCGAGAGGCACCAAGGCCCCTGGCTCACTGCTTCCCCTTCCCATAGTGACTACCCTTCATGTCTCTCTGAGATAAATACCCTGAAGGCTGCTGCCTCTTGTTCCTCCATGGTCAGCCTCTCCCTCGCCTAGTTATTCCCAGTGACTTGGGCCTCACAAGCCTCCCTTGTCCAAGTCCTGAAGTCCATCTGAAAATCAAGGGCTGAGAACCATCTGCAGGTACTCAGGCCTCCAGGGCAGTGATGTTGCCTCTAGCTGTGCCTAGAAGGATAGATGGAGGAAGCACAACCCTGATTACTTCTGTGAGGGCCCTAATCTTCCCGTTCTTCTCTCTGGAGCTATCAGAATCTGCCCTCCCTTAAAATAAGAAAAGATTCATCTGAAGGGAACTTAGAGATCATCCAGATCAACACATTTATTTTACTGAGGGTAACTGAGGCCCAAAGAGGAGAGGGGGCAGGAGTCAATGGCCATGTTGGTATTCACATTCAGGCTGGGCACAGTGGCTCATGGCTGTAATCCTAACACTTTGGGAGGCCAAAATGGGAGGGCTGTTTGAACCCAGGAGTTCAAGACCAGCCTGGGCAACATAGTGAGACCCTGTCTCTACAGAAAAATTTAAAAATTACTAGCCCACACCTGTAGTTCCAGTTACTCAGGAGGCTGAGGTGGGAGGAAGGCTTGAGCCCAAGAGTTTGAGGCTACAGTGAGCTACGACAATAGCTGCACTCCGGCCTGGGTGACAGAGACCCTATTTCAGGAAGAAAAAAATCCAGGTCTCCTAACTGCCAACCTCCTTGCTCCTTTTCAGTTGACAGCCTTTCACTATTTCTAGAGCATCTTCAGGAGTCAGCATGGCCTAATGGCTAAAAGCATAGACAATGGAGCCTAAATGCCTGGGTTGTAAACCTGGCCCCAGTCACCCTGTTAGTTGTGTGATCTTGAGAAAGTTACTTAACCTCTCTGTGGCTCAGTTTCCTCCTCTATGCTAACTGGTGTCCACGCCACCAGAGTGTCCTCATCTGCCAGTTTCTTCTCCACTTTGTGGCCTGCTTCAGCTTCCCAAACCTCAATCCTGAACACATCAACCCTTTGACTAAAGCCCTTCAATAGCACCCATTGCTTGCAGAACAAATTCAAATTTAACACACACTGTCTTTCTGACCTGGTCCCAATGTACATTTCCAGCCTCACTTTTTCCCTTTTCTCTAGTGTGCTCTACATTCTATTCACACTGAATGGTGCCAAATCTTCCATATGACCAGCTGTCCTTCAAAGTTCTTACCCATCATCCTGCATACCAAAGTCTCAGCATTCTCTCCTCTTCTGAGAACAGAAAGGTGCTTTTAAAAACAACTGTTAGTTGCAGGATAATACCCATAAAGAAAACTGTACAATTATATATCACACAGTTATAAGTGTATACCTTGATGAATATTACAAAATTCTATGGAACCAGCACCCAGATTAAGAAGCAGAACATTACCAGTGCCCTACAGAAGGCCCACATGCCACTTCCAGTCACTTTCCACCAAAAGTAGCATTATCTGAACTTCACAGACTGAGTTTTGCCTATTTTGTAGCTTTCAGTACACAAAGCCACCTAGTGTATATTCTTTAGCATCTGGCTTCTTTTACCCAACACGACATTTGTGGGGCTCATCCACGTTGATTGTTTCATTGCAGTTCATTCATTCTCATGACATATTGTAGTACATTGTGTGAATATATCAAAATAATTTTCATCCATTCTATTGGTGATGAGCATCTGGGTGAGGAGCCTCCAGTAATGGGATATTACAAATAGCTCTGCCAAAAATATTCTTGTGTGTGTCTTTTGGTGACCATTTCTGCACAGTTCTTCAGGGCACATACCTAGGAGTGCAACTGCTGGGTAACAGAATATGCATTTGAAATCTCTTTTAGGTGGGTTAATCACAGCATGGACTGGAAAGGTTAACACATTAGATGATCGTTTGGCAGGAAGCAATGTTTTGAAGAAGTGAGGCTCAAGACTGGAATATTTGAAGAAAAGGATGGTGGAAAGGCTGCTGATTTACTGTATATCTGACTCACATTTATATTCCCAAAACATAATCTTTGTTAAGAGAATGTGTATAGAGGTCAGATAGCACCCATGACAAGAGAGGAAGGAGGAGAAAAGGCCTGGAATACAGTTGGCATTCAGTAAGTACTGGTTATCATTATTAACCTCTCTAAAGGTCAATGGTCAACTGCTCACTGATATCACCTCTGGCAAACTTGTTATTTCATCCATTCTAAGACAAGCATTTTTTTCAACATCTCCAAAATTAAGATGTGAATGGCAACCAATGGCATGTCAGAGTTACATTCTGACATATCTTAGCTCCCTCGGTGGCACATAAAATAAGGTTGTGACTTGCAGCTGAAGGCCACTAAAATGCAATTAAATCCACAGCAAAGAACTGGTACGTGCCGGAACTGTCCGTGGTGCTGATCGAGTACCGAGGACTGGGCCTGCCTAGGGCAGAGGTGGGGTTCACAAGGAAGGGAGATTTTAGAACTACGAAGCATCCCTATCCTGTTGTTTTTAAACCATAATTCCTTCCATTCCTTCCCACTGGCTTGCTGATGCCTGAAACCCCACCCTCAAAGGATCACCCTTCCACATAAAGACAGGAACTTCCATTTACCGAGTTCAACCAGAGCCTAAGGGAGGCGCTCACCATTCATCATTTCATTTAATCTTCACAACCACCAGTGAAGGTAAGTGTTGTCTTCATTTTCAGAAGCAAAAGCTGAAGCTCAGGGGTTAATGAACCTACCCATACAAAGCTGGCATGTAGGATGTGATCTTGGTTCAATGCAGGCCAGAGTGCAATTTTTGCCCTGTAGGTTGCTCTACACTGGGGGAAGGGATGAGTGCCTCAGATCTTTTTCCAAGAGCATTTGAAGAGGAAAGAGGAGGAGATCATAAAGATGCAGAGATGAAATGAGTGAAAGCAAGAGAAGCAAAGGGCACATGATTAAGGATTTGAGAACCTGAGAGAGAGATAGAGAGAGAGAGAGAGAGAGAGAGAGAGCGAGCGAGCGCACGAGCGCGTGTGCACACAAAGATTTTGAGATAATCAGCTGGGTAACAAATATGGAATGTGTTTTTTAACTCTAAAAGATTATGTCCCTGGAAGGAAATGTTACTCTCACTTATCCAACAAAATATACATTTATTGAGCTCATTTCCTATGCCATGATGTTCTTGGCCCTGGGGATTTGAATAAGATACAGTCTTTGACCTTAAGGAGCTTACAGGTAGTAGAGTGGGGAGGGGACATGAAACAGATAAGTAATTATCATTCATTCAACAAACTCTTTATACTAATTGCCTATTCAGGGCCAGAGCCTATGCTGTAGACTCATAACACAGATGAATTAAACCCAGACCTCACTGAAACTCCCAGTCTACCAGAATAGATAGACAAGTAAAGGGGAAATTGTGCAATAATTGCAACGTAGCATAATATAAGGGCAGAGATAAACACAGAATATTATGGGACCTGAGGAGAAGGGTAAATTAACGCAGCACTGGAGGTAGAGGCACGGTCTGGGTTGTAAGCAGAATTGATTCAATGCTGAATTATACTTGATTGCAAATAAAATCAGGTTTCGTTGTCCATGCAAGCGCCACCTTTCAGTACAACTGAAGGTTATAACGACAAATAAAAACATGTAGATAGAGTGAAGGGGAAAATGCGGAATCAAATGAAAACTGAAGACAAAAAGTTCTGGATGCAGAGTAAATGCATTTGGGGTAGAGGGAGGTCCTATGCTGAACAGGGTGGTAGGGGAAAGTCATTTACTCTCTTCAAGCCAACGTGGAAAGACTTCCTAAAGAAGAAGCATTTCCGTAATCATTGGAAGGAAGACAATTCACAGTCCTACAAAAAGCTGTTTTTCCTCAGGAAGCTATTCCCACCAGCATTTGGGACAAGTGAAACAAGCCTTGGAAGGAACTGGTTTGTGGGCAAAAGGTAGAGTCTATGGCCCCATATGGCACTGGGAAGCTGTACAATCCACACAGCATTCAAGACTTCCAGGATTTGCCCTAAACCTATACTACAAGTCTGCCATGATGCACATACCAGGTGTTCTATCCACACGGAATTACTCATCATTCACCAAATACAGCCCACATACTTCCGTCTTAAGAGAACAGGCTCTGGAGCCAGAATAACTGGGTTTGGGACTTGAAGCATGCCTCTGCCACTTTCTGAGTAAACTAATGAAAGTTACTGAACCAATCTGAGCCTAAGCTCCCTTGTAAAAAAAAAAAAAAATAGAACCCACTCCACCTATTGTTGTAAGGATTAAATGTATTAGTAAGCTCTTACTAGGTTATGCTGCAATAAAAGTTACCCCCAAATCTCAGTGGCTTACAGAACAAAGGTTTAGTTCTTGTTCATTCTTAACATACTTTTTTTTTGGAGATGGACCATGCCCTATGCTGGAGTGCAGTAGTGCAACCTTGGCTCACTGCAACCTCTGTCTCCCAGGTTCAAGTGATTCTCCTGCCTCAGCCTCCTGAGTAGCTGGAATTACATGTGCATGTACCACCATGCCTGGCTAATTTTTTTTTTTTTTGTATTTTTAGTAGAGATGGGGTTTCACTATGTTGGTCAGGTTGTTCACAAACTCTCAACCTCAAATGATCTGCCTGCCTCAGCCTCTCAAGGTGCTAGGATTACGGTCATGAGCCACCGTGCCTGGCCATACTCAACACACTTTATGAGTTAGCTATGGCTCTATCCCACAAACTCTACTGGGACCAAGGGTGAAGGGGCAAGCCCTATCTGGGACAAGCTTGTCTCATGGCAGAGGAATGATGGAGGGAGTTCTTCCAGCTGCTGCACTTTTCTCTGTGTGTATTTCAAAATTTTTAAAAGGAAAGGAAAGGAAAGAAATATGGCCTTTAACAGAGAGACAAGGCCAAACATGTAGGGAAGGCAGGGAAGCTCCCTCCTCCCCACACACGCTGGAAAGAGAACTTCTTAAGGCACCAAATGGTTTGTTCCAACAAGGTAACATATTAGCCCCTGATAGCACAGATCCATGTTAACTGTGAAATAAATATCTTATATCCTCTGTGACACTGAGCTCAATGACGTAACATATGCACAATGACTGTCACAGTAAGATACAGGCACTCCGTAAACTGCAGCTACTATTATGAACAACACTCTGAGATAGAGAGTGGCGTCCCTGCTTCTCAGAAACTCTCAGAAAACTGAGGCTTTGAGAACTGAAGTAGTTTGCCCAAGGTCCCACAGCAAGTAAGGGTCAGAGGGGAAGAATGCAAAACAAATCCGTTCCATCCAAACAAAGCTGAACACAAATGTTCACAGTAGCACTAATTGTGACAGTCAAAAAGTGGCATAGCTCAAATGTCCATCCATGGATGAATGAACAAACTGTGGTATATCCATGCAATAAAGTATTATTCAGCCATAAAAAGGACACAGTACTGGGCCAGGCACGGTGGCTCACATCTGTAATCCCAGTACTTTGGGAGCTAAGGCAGGAGGATCACCTGAGGGTGGGAGTTTGAGATCAGCCTGACCAATATGGTGAAACCTTGTCTCTACTAAAAATACAAAAATTAGCCGGGCTGTGGTGGCGTGTGCCTGTAATCCCAGCTACTCAGGAGGCTGAGGCAGGAGAATCGCTTGAACTGGGAAGGCTGAGGTTGCAGTGAGCTGAGAAATGCTAAGTGAAAGAAGCTGGTCATAAAAGATTATCTCTTCTATGACTCTACTTATTTGAAATGTCCAACACAGGTAAATCCATAGAACTGGAAAGCAGACTAGTGGTTGCCAAGGGCCAGTGGGAGGGGCAAATGGATGTGACTGCTCATGGGTACAGGGGTGATGATAATGTTCTACAATTGACTATGGTGATGGTTGCACAACTCTGTGAATATATTAAATACTAAAACCCACTGAGTTGTTCACTTCAAACTAGTAAACGGTATGGTATGTGAATTATATCTCAAAAGCTTATATATATATCCTTCCACTTCATCTCATCTCCCAGGCCAGGCTATTAACCCCTGTACTACACTGACCTCAAGAGGGTCAAGGAGCCCACGGGGGAGTCTTCCCCCTGAGCCAGAAGCAGTGTGGAAAATCTGCTGCAAAGGCCAGACAAGGCCAAGCCATACAGTCTGGCTCCTCAGATGTCATCTTCAGATAACACATGTGCATGTGTATCCCCACAAAGGCCCACAGATGAAAACATGCAGTGGGTACATGGGGAGCAGACATGTAGGGGATGGGGTAGGGTTGGAAATGAGGAAATTCATTCCTCCCAGCCCCATGAGGGCAAGTCTCAGGCTTCCCACCACCACCTTCCTCAATCTACACATGGCCAGCTTCCTCCAGAGCCTGCAAGACCCAGAGCTAGCTAGACTTAGTTAAGACCACCTGAAACCATCTGGTACCAGCACTCACAGAGCAAACCCACCTTGGACTAGCTGTTTTCAGCACTAGAGGCTGTAGTGATGTTGGCCTTAAGCAGCACATCCCCTGTTGCTCCAGTTCAGCTTATCCATGTCCCACAACTACTTAAAATCCATCTCTCTCCAGACTGCTCTGCAGGATGGCAGCTAACCCAGTGTCTATTAAGGCTTCCCAAGAACCTCCCACATATGTGCTTAATGCACGCTGGGTCTCCTACTCCTTGGATGAGCAGCGCTACCTTTTACCTTGAAACAGTTTAAACAAATCTCTTCCTTGATTTGGCCTTAGCAGAGGTGCAGAGCAGCTGTGCCCCACCTTGGTTAAGGCATATCCATTGGTTGCTTTTCTCTCTCTCAAATGTGGACAGGGACACTGGATGGCACTCAGCAGTTCCTCCACACAGACACTAAAGGCTGAAGGAAATCCAGCCGAGGGCTTCTCAAATTTTAATGTGCAAATGGATCACTCAGGGATCTTGTTAAAATGCAGATTCTGATTCAGTAGGTCTCGGGTGGGGCCTGAGATTCAGCATTTCTCACAACTCCCAGGTGAGGTCAGTGCTGCTTGTCTGTGGCCCACACATTGAGTAGCAAGACTCCAGCCCATTCCATTCACTCTTTTCTGATTTCTTTGCCTTCTTCATTGCTCAAGGAGCCTCTTGAGAGTGGATAAAAGCTACTTGCTCTTAGAAAAGGACCTGCCAGCACATACAGTATGTTGCATCAAGTTTGGGAGCCTGCGGTCCTTGGGTTAAAAGCCATTCTTTTTTTTTTTTTTTTTTTCTTTTTTTAAGAGACAGGGTCTCACTCTGTCACTGAGGCTGGAGTGCAGTGGCACAATTACAGCTCACTGCAGCCTTGACTTCTCAGGCTCAAGTGATCCTCCCACCTCAGCCTCCTGAGTAGCTGCTAACACAGGCACACACCACAATTGTTGGCTAATTACTTTGTTTTTTGTTGAGATAGGGTCTTGCCATGTTGCCCAAACTGGTCTCCCACTCCTGGGCTCAAGGGATCCTCCTGCCTCAGCCTTCCAAATAGCTCAGATTACAAGCGTGAACTGCCTACCATTCCTAGCCTAAAAGCCATTCTTTTGCATACACAAACCTGCAAACCTTAGTTCCTGCGGAAAAGAGGATGCAACAGGGGATAGAAAAAGAAAAAGCCTTGGCAGGGAGTCAGAACTCCTGGGTCTTGTCCCAGCTCCACTACTGACTTCTGGTGTGACATCAGACAACTTTCTGCTCCCCGCTTGAGCTTCAGTTTTCCCACCATGAGAGGAGTGGACTAGATTGGAGATGATAAATAGGTTTTCTTTCTTTTTCTTTTTTTTTTTTTTTGCCAACTGTGGTAGCTGTTGCCTGAAATACCCTGTGCTAAGAATTCTTAGACTGTGCCTGGACTTGGCAGAAAAGGGTGCTGTGATTGATTGGTGATGCCTGCCATGGTCCCAGTAAAGGGGACCTTGATTGATTGGTGTTGTCTGCCAAGATACCAGGCCTGGAGGGTGATGGGCATCCTGCCAGATGTCCGCCTACCCCAGAGAGCCCTTCCAGCTGTGACATTCCATACAGCTCATTCAGAGTCATGCCAGACTGGGGAGAGAGAAGTCTGTGCCTGTCCGCAAGGGGGCAAGAGAGATAATTCGTTAAGCTTCTAGCTTCTCAAACCTGCCACCCTACAGCCCCCTTTGAGAAGAGGTAGGAGAATCCCTGCTCAGTGGCAGAGGACAGCATGTCCTTGTGCTCCCATCCTTCCCTATTTTTAGCTCCAAGGACAGCAGCTCAGGCAGAAGCTGAAATACGGAAGGGCCACCCAGTCTCTGAGGGAGGGGAACCACACCCTCACCATCATTCCCAAGCTGCTCCATGGTTGGCCAAGTGAGAGTCGAGGCAAGGGACAGAAGGTTCCTCATCTCCCGTGTGAATCTCTCACAGCCCCACCCCACCCCACCTGAGGCAGGACTAGTCACCCCTCCTTGGTACACCCACAGACCTCTCTGCTAGTCCCTATCCTGCTGTACCCTGTATTTGTTCATTCATGCACCCCATTTACATATACATGCCAGCCTTCATACAAGTGCCGAGGATGCAGCATTACACAAGACAGATGGGGGTCCTCACTCACTGAGCTCTTCTAGCCTAGGGTGGAAGACAGACAGGAAACAGGAGAGCAGCATAATTCTGTAGTTACAACGATAGTCTAAGTGCTTAGAAGAGAACTGTACCATGGTCACCCCACGTGCCTGTGCATTTATCAAGAACTGGGATGTTCTCACTCATCTTTCTATTCCTTGAACCTAAGACCTAACCTGGCAGAAAGGAGCGTTCAGAGATTATTTGTTGATTGAAAATATTACACAAGAGACATCATGTGAAGTTTGAGAGCTATATCAGACTAGATTCATTCATTCATTCACTCACAAAGTGTTTTTTTTGAGCACTTCCTATATGTCCAGCATAGGTACTGGACATAGAACAGGGAACAAAACAAGGAAATGCGAACTGTCCTCCATGCTACAACAGGTAAGCAAACATCAAACCAGACAAATACAGAAAGATACAGAGGATGCTAGAAGGCAGTGAGGGCAGAGATGGGTGTTTCTCTTAGAAACAGAGTGATCAGGGAAAGCACTGCCAACACAGGAAACGGACACATAAAGGCCCATAGCAGACATGTCTGGTATGTCTGAAGGAGACCAGAGTGGCTGGAGCAGACAGAGCAAGAGGGAGCAGTGTGAGATGAGGTTCGAGACGATAGGGAAGGAGGAGAGGGCAGACTGAGAAACTGACATACTTTGTACCAAGCTGGCATACAGTGGATGGAAGAGATGGTGGTGATGATGATAATGACAATGACAATGTGATGATAAAAGCAGCCAGCATTCATTGGGCACAGGTGACAGGTGCTATGTTACCCAAGTAACATGGATTTGTTTACCTAATCTCCACAACAATCTGTGAAATACGTCCTATATTATACCCATTTTACAGATAGAGAAGTTGAGGTTCAACAAAGTTTACGCAGCTTAGAGGTGGTAGGGCTGGGACAGGAACACTGGCCGTTTGGAGCCAAAGTCCACTGACTTGCTGATCACACTCTATCCTATTTCACATGCCCCATGAATACCAGTTTCCTCCCCTCCTCCTCTCCTTTCCCCTCCCCTCTATCCTCTCCTCCCAAGAGAAAGAATTTTCAGAGTCTGTCTGAATTTAAAATCTAGCTGGGTGCAGTGGCTCACATCTGGAATCCCAGGTTGGGAGGCCGAGGTGGATGGATCACCTGAAGTCACGAGTTCGAGACCAGCCTGACCAACATGGAGAAACCCCATCTCTACTAAAAACACACACACACAAACAAATTAGCCAGGTGTGGTGATGGGTGCCTGTAATCCCAGCTACTCAGGAGGCTAAGGCAGGAGAATCACTTGAACCCGAGAGGCGGAGGTTGCAGTGAACCCAGATCACGCCACTGCACTCCAGCCTGGGTGACAGAGCAAGGTACCACCTCAAAAACAAAACAAAACAAAACAAAAACAACTACGTATTTTTGGCCTCCTAAATCAAGAGAATATTTTGTGTACAATAAAGGTCTGTACAAATGTTACTCACCAGTATCATCACGGTGTGAGAATGTCTTATTTTTTTGGAGATCAGGTCTTGCTGCTGTCCAGGTTAGAGTGCTGTGGTACAATCACAACTCACTGTAACCTTAAATTCCTGGGCTCAGCAATCCTCATACCTCAGCCTCCTGAGCACTAGGACTATCAGCACATGCTACCACATCTGGCTGATTTTTATTTATTGTAGAGATGGGGGTTTTGCTATGTTGCCCAGCCTGGGCTGGAACTCCTGGCCTCAAGCAATCCTCCTGCCACCTTGGCTTCCCAGAGTGGTGGGATTATAGGCATGAGATGAGCCACTGTGCCCAACCCAACATCTGAAGATTAACAGGCCCAGGGGGAAGAAAGATTTTCCACACTTGAGCTACCTGTCAACCAAATAGGGAGCCCCTGGGAGGTTGTGAGCTCTCTTTCCCGTTGCTAGAGGCATCCAAGGAAGAATAAACTCCTGTCTAGCAGGGAGATTGGGATGGGAACTGAGCTGTGGTTCCCAGATGGGACACTGGATCAGCACAGCGAATCCCAAATGTGGTTGAACATCAGAATCGCCTGGGAGCTTGTGAACCAACAGATTCCAGGCTGCATGCCCGATTTTCAATTAAGTGGTCTGGGTTGGGGATAAGGATTCTGGCTGCGGATGAAAGGCACATGCAGAGCATGTTGTGAGTCACGGACTAGCGAAATGCTGAGTGTCCTTTTTACCCATGATCACTGGATTCCAGAAGCCACAGAACCACTAAAGGAACTCAGGACACACTCTCAAAAAACATATGATTTGCCTAATAATAATGTAGGCATGCTCTGGCCAGGCATTGTGCCAAGCATGACACCCATGGACCCACTGACTCCTACTCCCAGGCTACCTCCTCCCCAGGCTCCTTCATCTTCCTTCCTGGAGTTTTCAACTCCAGCATCCACTCTTCCAGGAAGCCTCCCCTGATTCCCAGAGCTGGGGACCCCTCTTTAGGGTTCCACAACAGATATGATTCTCACTTGCAGATGTCTATGTCTATATTTACCTGCTGCCACTCCAGGCTGTGACAATGCTAGTGTCTCACTCAAGTCCCTCTGCCCGGCACCCAGGGCCTGGCCCAGTGTAGGTGCTCACTGAACATCTGCAGAGACGACTTGCTCTGCTCCATGAAGGATGGACAGAGGAGGCAGCAAAGAAAGCAGCCACTGCAGGAAGGAAGTAATCCAGGTCACCAGGTTGGAAGGAGACAGAACCTACAAATTCTCCCCGCCACTGTTCAGAAGAGGCCTGGGCTATTTATAGCTCACAAGCCTTCTGCTTCTTGCATTTAAATGCAGGGCCAGGCATAGAATAAAATCCTGGGAAGGTCTGTCAGTTTTCAAATTTATTTATTTATTTTCTATAAGAACAGGAGAAAGCAGGGACAAAAATGAACCATGGTTATTAGGGTGAGCTGCCTTGTCCTGTCCCTAGACCTGCCTTGCCAACTCTGTTGATAGAGGAGTCGCACACAGTTCTAGACCTGATCCTAGAAATCAGAGTGTCCCTGTGGAAACCAGACTGTGAAGGTCCTTTTAAGGTGATTTTTAAATGGTGGCTTTAGCTTACAAACTAGTATCACAGCATGACCCTGCTTTGGTTTAAATATGTGTTCGTGTGTGTGTTTGTGTGTGTGTGTGTGCGCGCATGTGCACACAACCCTAGAAAGAAATAGCACTAGTGGCGAAACGTTCTAGTTTTGGATTATAGAATTTGAGACATTTTTATTTTCTTTTTGTGTGCTTTCTCTGCTTCTTCCCAAAATTGCCACCATGGATGCACATAGCATATATGGTGTTATGAGGATGTTAGACTCAAGGAAACCAGCTCTGCCATTTGCTAGCTGTCTGACCTTGGGGGAATTACTTAATTTCCTCATCTGTAAAGTGGGAATAGCAACAGAACCTTTCTTAGGGGTTTGCTCCAAGGATTGTATAAGGTAACATATGTGAAATCCTAGCATGGCATCTGGAACGTGGCACGTGTTCAGGAAATGTCAGCTAGTATAACTGGACAAGCATTTGTAACTCGTGAAAGCATGACACCATTTTTAAAAATTAAAAGCATAAGTGGCAACTCTCCCAGTCCCAGGTGTGGAAGGAGCCCTGAGATGGGATTGGATCATGGCTGTCTCTGAGGCTGAGTTCCAATTCGACCTGCCCAAAATGCACAAATGACTCCTTTTCTTGATCAGTTTTCTGTCTTTGAAAAAAATGGTGGTAGGGGTGGACGTTAAGTCCTGCTCCTCTAAGCAGAGACCCCAGAGGCCTGACAATGATGCTATAACTTGGATCTCCAAGAAGGAGCGGATCCTGGTCCCAGCCATCCCCTTTCCTAGCTCCATTTCTTCCCTGTGTCCACTCCCTAACGTATCTACTTTGCCTCCCAATACATAAATAAACCTCAGGAAGCTCCTCCCTGACTACACAGGACCCCCAGTGGTCTAGGGCACCTTCCCTACATCCAGCCTGGTATTTAGCCTCTCACCCTTAAAAATGGTATTCAGCACTCCCTGCTCAATGGAGTCACCCTTACCTGCTCTGTTTGTCTTTCCTCCTGAGCTGAGATAGTCCTAGTCCTATTTAGCATCATAACTTAAGTACCCAGCACACTGGGGCAGGCCAGTGAATATTTGTTGACTGCATAAAGAATGCTGTGAAATATGATCAAGGGTAGTGCTGAGCGGTGGGTAGGTTCACAGACTCAAGCACCAGGCAGATCTGTGTTTGAACTTATTATTGAATGGTCCTGGGCCAAAGATGGGTCTGTCTTTTCTGAGCTTTAGTTTCCTTGCCTGTACAGTGGGTATGACAATGGTACATCCCTCATCGTCTGACGTTTCAATAAGATAATCCAGGTAAAGTGTTCAGAATACCTGGCATACATGAAACAATAAATATTACTATCATAATGAAAATGATCATTAGAAATGTAAAATGACTTGATGGCTATCTCTGGAAACCAGAGTGTCAGCACTTTCCCTTCAGATCTGGTTCAGGTATGTGGGGTCAGATGAACTCCTGGACAGAGTGCTCCTTGCACAAAAATGCCTGACTGAGAAGGGGCACAAGCAGAGATACAGACTGTTTTCCCTTGCCCAGCCGTGTACCCTGCTGGCACTGGAGAAAGGGGAAGCTTGTTCTGATTCATCCTCCTAGAGGAGGTAGCGTTTTTAAAATCCTACCACCAGGGCGAGGGTAGGGAGAGACGTGCCTTCCTCTAACTTGCATAAGGGTGCCATATAAGTGCTGTGCCTGGACCAGGGCCCTCGTTATGGGACCATGAGGGGAAGGGACACCCTGCGCTGTGCTCACTCTCAGTTCTAAGGATGACGCAAAGTCCCCTCCAAGATTATGCGGCCCAGAGCAGGAGAACAAAAGGAAGACCTCATACTTTTTCTAAATATGTAAAAGTTATAAATCAGGCTATTAAATAAAATATGTCCTATCCTTTCATTCTGACAAATATGTCTTCATAATGACCTTCAAGGCCTGGACAGATCAAATTTAGAATCCTCCCAGTGCCACAGATGAATGTGGAGTGGGGAGGGAGCCAGCCCTCAGCCATGGCCCACCCTTTCCCCCTCTGCTCCCATATCCAGAGGGCCTACTCTGGACATCTGTGTTAGCTGTCACCTCCACAAACAGCACCTTCAGGGCCACCCCCAGGATACTAGTGATGGGTGCATCCACCCTCAGGAGAATGAAGCCAAAGAAGGGGTCTAGACAGACCCTGAAAGCTGACTCAGGGCCATTTGGGCAAGGAATTTCAGGGTCCCCATGTCTAGAATGAGCCTAGAAGGAAGAGTCCAGGTGGGTAATATTCCCTTCACTGAATAAGGGTGAAGACAGAGGCCTGGCTGGGTCAGAGAATATCCCAGTAATCCTGGTGACCCCAGATCAGGGCCCACCTTGCCCTGGTCTAAAGGTAGACATGAAGGCCAGGTGGGTGGCTTATACTTATAATCCCAGTGTACCAGGAGACGAAGGTGAGAGGATCACTTCAGCCCAAGAGTTCTAGACCAGCATGGGCAACACAGCAAGACCCTGTCTCTGCAAAAAAAATAAAATTAGCTGGGCATGGTGGCATGTACCTATAGTCCTAGCTTTTTTGGAGGCTGAGGCAGGAGGATCAGTTGAGCCCAAGACTTTGAGGCTTCAGTGAGCCATGATTGAGCCAGTGCACTCCAAGCCTGGATGACGGAGTAAGACCCTGTCTCTAAAAATAAAGGCAGGAACAAGACAGTATCCATTCTACCACCAGCCAGGTCTGATATTCAACAAATGGGTTATGAGAAAACTCACAAGAGATTTATATGGGGTGATTCCTTTGGGGAATGTGGTCTCCAATTTTTACCAAAACCTTTCACAAATCAACAGATGTGCCAACCACCTGGGGGTGAGGTAGGCATAAAGCTTCTCTCACTTTCCTCCCCGGCAAGGCTCAGATTGAGGAGTCACATCTAGGTCCAGTTCTAGCCTGGGCCTTTTCTGGGGCTGGAGACATTCAGACCTGACTCCCAATTCCTGGCCAAGGTTGAGGTCGCCAACCATTCAAACTTAGCCTTTAACTAAAGAGTGGTTTTCCTTTATTTTTTTATTTTAATTTTTTTTGAAGACTTAGACATTTACCTCTGGAGAGAAATTATGGGCTTCACGAGTTCTTGACAAAGAGCTTCGTTCCCGAAATGTAAAGCCGGCATTTTAAATTTGGTTCTTATTCACTGCTGGAAAGTATTAGAATGAAGATTACAAATTTAATAATGTAACACGGCAGGAACTGGCCCGGCTTTGTCTCCAGGAGAGTAATTTGTTCCTGCCTTCAAACTGGCATTTCCCAGCCTCCCAGAATCACCAGACCAGCCTGGTGACACACTGCTGACTTTTTTGTCTCTTGCGTACTGGCCCACACAGCCAGCCCAGACACCAGGAGATATCACTACCCATACCTGAGAACCAGGGGTAGATGGTCACATCTGTCTGGAGAGAGCTATTATAACCAAAGGGAACCATCTCTGGGCCTCTTAGCTTCACTCCCTGCCTCCGGCCAGAGGTCTTTAAATATTTGCAAACCCCAAATCTGAGTTTGTCACATGCCTGCTAAAAATCCACGAGGGGTTCCAACTGACCTTAAGTTCAAGCCCAAGAGCCTCCCCTTTAAAGACCTACTATCATCCAGTTCTGCTACCGCAACAACCACATACCCCTTTCCCTGGGCTTTCAAAAGACCATGACCCATTCCTGCCTCAGGGCCCTTGCATAGCTGCTAATACTTACCAGAGCCAACATTTATTAAGTACTGTACTAGCTATATACCACGCACTGTGCTAAGGGATTCATAGGTGTCCTCTCACCCCTACCCCATGAGGTAGGCAATGTAGCCAAGTGGTGAAGCTCCAGGGCCCAAATAGCTGGACTTGAATCCTGCCTTGGAGCCTGTGTGATCTTGGACAACTTGCCTAATGTCTCTGTGCCTCAGTTTCCTCATCTATAAGATAGGGATAGCCCCCAGAATGATCTCACAGAGTAGTTTTGGGGCTTGAATGAGTGAATGGAGGTGAAGTGTTAGAACACAAGGGGTGCCATCTAAGCCATGTTACTTATCTTTATCCGCCTCTTACAGAGAGAAACAGAAGCACCACCAAGTGAAAAATAATGTGTACAGGTCACGTAGCAGCTAAGGAGAGTATGGTCTCCAGACTCCGAAGCCCTTAATTTTTACCATAATATGCTCATTGTAGAAAATCTGGAAAATACAAAAAAAGCACATGAACTAGAAAGCAAAAGCTACCCATAATTCTGTCATGCAGAAGCAATTATAGTTATTTCCATCTGTGGGGAGAGGGGAGCGGGAGGGAGAGAGACAGCCACACAGAGAGTCCAGGATTCCATCCCCCTTCCCATCACTCTCAAGTCTGTGTTTGTAGCATCCTGTCTCACTCCCCCTACCCCCCACCCTGCCTTCACTTGGCCAGCGCTACTTACACCTCAGGTCTCAGCTGAGCTGCCACCCTCCCTGTGCCCCCGACTCAACATGTCAGTTCTCCCTGCTATAGCCTTTCCCAGCACCCTGTACTTGTCTTATATGACTCTTACTACAGGCGCGAGTCTGTAGTTGCTCCTTCAAGCTGTGTAATGTCCAACACGTCCCCATATGCCAGGAACCAGAATGCAAAGACTGGATTGCCTTGGGTCACCAGAACAGGGCTTGGCCATGAGCAACCATTGGAGGAAGAAAGAAGGAAACAGTGGGGAGGAAGGAAGGGGCTTGGGATTCAACTCTGCCTTTCCCAAATCAGCGTCCCCTAGGTGGGATGCAGATGGGAATCACACAGTCCCTGCCCTGCAGGGGCTCACAGTGTGACAGTAAAAAAGTGAAAAGCCAGGCTGTGCATGCACTGGAGAGGGAGAAAGCAAAGCACCACAGGGACTCCCAGGAATGGTCACCTTCACCCTAGAGAAGAGGGGTATGCTTCCTGGAGGACGTGACCCTGGAGCCCCAGAGAAGGAGACATCAGGTGTCCCAGCTGAGGAAATGGCCCAAGTAGAGACATGGAGGGAGAAAACTCAAACAAGACTGTCAAATATGAAGATGCTGGTTTTTGCCTAGAAGTAACAAACGCTTGGAAGAGCTGGAAATCTGGCTCTATAAATTTGTTTTCGGTTGTCATCCTGTGCCTTTCTAGTACGTTCTCCAAATAAACAAGCCATGACCCTAAGCTGGAATGAGCAATGCTGTCACTCCTCACCTCATAACCCCTTGTCCTGGCTCAGTCTCCTATTGCCAGCACCTGCATTTCTCTGCCTGAGGGCTACCACCCGTGGCAAGCTGGAAAAAAGCAGGCAATAACCAACTCTCTGATCTGCCCTGGCAGCTATTAACCAATGACTAATGGGAACTGCTGTGTAAATACCCCAGCTCCCTCATTCCCGGGTGGGATAACTAAAGTGCACGTTCTACCCCAGGAGTCTGCAAACTATGGGCCTCAGGCTAAATCCATCTTGCTGTCTGTTTTTATAAATAAAGTTTTATCAGAATACAGCTCACCCATTCATTTACATATTGTCTGAGGCTGCTTTCTCACTACAACTTCATGATTGAGCAGTTGCAACAGAGACCGTACTGCCTGCAAAGACTAAAATATCTACTGTCTGGCCCTTTACAGAAGCAGCTTGCTGAGTTCTGTGCTACACTGTCTCCCCAGAAGTCCCCATCAAGACTAAACTCCAGTTGCCCTCGCTCGGGGGTTACCTGCCTGATAACACACAGTCTCCTGACTTCTTTCTCTGCCCCACTTTCTTACTCCCATCCTGGGGTTTCATCCATCACCTTTGTGAACCATATGAAACATGTAAAATTCTATTAGACTGTTTCCACTAATAAAAGTGGCAGTTTCAGGTGGTTTGCCCTAATACTTATACTTGATTCCTTGTGTCAGGCTCTGCTTCTGGGAAAAACTAAACTAGGACAGCAGGGTGTCATCATGCCCATTTTACAGATAAGCCCTAATTTAAAGCTGTTCCCTGCACACACACTGTCTCCTCAGCAAAGGCAGAGGTCAGCCTTGGTTTGAGACCCATCCTGCATTCCCCAGTCAGAGCCTTGCCATGTATCTTTGACGTATGCAGTATCATTAAAACACCCGTAGGTTACCTGCTGCTTATAGCTGTGAACCTGTTCATCTAATGAAGAAATCAGAGTTCAAAGAGGAGAATGACTTGCTCAGGGTCAGTTGGCAAACTGGCAGAAATGAGATCTCAAATCCAGGTTTCCTTATGACAAATCCAGGGCTCATCCCCTGATAAATCAACTACCCCTTCAGCTTTCACCTCAGGTTGCCTAGTAGGGCTTCTGCCCACCTCTCTGGATACAGGGCCCACTTTCCATGAGGATCAGGTGGGCTCAAATACATTAAAATGTTGTGTCAGACACATAGGACTTTATGTTTGCAAAGTACAAAGTAGAAAGTCGGGACAGAAACCCTCCAAAGACGGATAGAGGCCCATAAAGGAGCACAAATCCACACATATATTCATGACAAACATTGACTACAGTACAGAATGCTGGAAAGAACATAAGTGTTGAAAAAGGCCTGTGTTTGAAGCCCTGTCCTGTCCCTCACTAGCTGTGTGACCTTGGCCAGGTCAGAAGTCTGGATTCCAGAGACTCCATTTCTCCAAATGGCCTAATATAATGACTGTGCCTACCTTGTGGACCATGGAGAGGGTGACCTGAAGTAAGGGTTGGACATTGCTCAGCACAGAGCTGGGCACACCCACTCTCCCCACTCTGTAGTCAGGGGTTCCCAGACAGTGGGTGAGTGGACCCTACTGGAGTCCTGGCCAGATCCCCTGTGCCAAGCAGGTCCCCCATCACTCAGCTGCCATATCTGCTGGTGCCAGCTCACAACTGCCCCATGTTTGGACAAGTGCCCTTAGCTCATAGGAGCTGCCTTGCCCCAATAGTTGTGCGCTCGGGGGACTACCCTGCTATAGGAGTACCCAGGCTAGTCAACCCTGCCATGCCATCCATTCTCCAGAGCTCCCCAGGATCTGGCTGAGGTTAGACTGCAGCTGATTGCCCAGGTCTGGCTGCTTCTGTTCCTGCCCCATGCTGCATCTCCCTTTCACTCTCATGCAAGTTTCACCTACCAGCACTCCCACAGTCTATCACTCACAAAAATCCATGTCTCAGGCTAAGACAGTAGGAACAGGAATGAAGCGTTCTCCCATTTTTCTGTATTCTTTACAAATTCAAGCAACTTCTGGGAAGAGTCCAGAGAAGAAGGTACATGTTAAATTCTCCCTTGAGCTGGATGTGGTGGCTCATGCCAGTAATCCCAGCAATTTGGGAGGCTGAGGCAGGTGGATCACCTGAGGTCAGGAGTTCGAGACCAGCCTGGCCAACATGGTGAAACTCCGTATCTCTACTAAAAATACAAGAATTAGCCAGCGTGGTGGCGTGCACCTGTAGTCCCAGCTACTCAGGAGGCTGAGGAAGAAGAATTGCATGAACCCAGGAGGCACAGGTTACAGTGACCTGAGATCATGCCATTGCACTCCAGCCTGGGTGACAGAGTGAGACTCCATCTCAGAAAAAAAAATTCTCCCTTGCTAGAGGCACACACCCGACTCCCTTCACAGCCCAGCTGCCCAGTTTGGGGGTCCCTCTGCTAGGACTTAGCATGTCCAGTAGAAGCTGGGCACAAATGGCAGCTTCCTGAGGCCAGATGGCTTGGGGGTGGCTTGACCCGGGCTTGGGTGGGCCCCAGAGGCACCTGGTCCAGTCTTGGTGTTGGGCCCAGGCTGATGAAAGATGTTTCTCAAGACATTTGCTGAGGAACTAATTAATTTTCATTAGAAGACCAAGTGAGTGACACATCTTTCCACCCACTCTCAGGGTGACTCCAGGTGGCATTTACTAGGGACACTGAGTGCTGGAGATGAAGGGAGCAGACTTGAGGCCTCAGGTGCTGTGGGGTCCATGATGGTCATTTGGGGTGCCTTGGGGTAGGGGAGGAGGCCCTGAGGTGTGTGTCCAGAAACATCAGTGCCATAGGCCTGCTTGAGGCTTCAGGCCAACTGAGATTGCTCTCTGGGCCTCAACTAAGATAGCCACAGTAGATGATCTCAGAGGACTTTTAGCTAAAATACTGACAGCTAACACTCTTAACACACTTTTACTGTGTACCAGGCTCCCTGCAAATATTTATTCATCTAATCCTCTTGACACCTTTGAGGCAGGAAGGGGCCATTATAAGCCCACTTTACAGATGAGGAAACAGGCTGAGGGAGGTTAAGTGACTTGCTCAGAGTCACAAAGCCAATAAGCGGCAGAGTCAAGATTGAAACCCAGGTTATCTGGCTGTGGAGCTTGTTACTTCCACCATGCTATACTGCCTAGTACAACCCAACTTCTCTGGAACTCTCACAGTGCCTGGCACAGGGATGGGCACCGCCATAAGTGCTTAATAAGAATTTGAAAACAGGAAAATAAATAGGTAAAAAACTGGTAGTCTAAAAGAGTGTGATGGTGGCTTGTGGGAGTGGGACTGGATAGCTGAGTGGGAGGGAGATGCCATTTCCTTGGATGTCCTCTGGTGCTGTTCAGCTTTTTTACTATGCACCTACATAGCATAAAGCATTGCGAAAGCTGACAGCACTTGTACCAGGGACGGGGCAGGAAAATCAGAAGACAGAGGTGCCCAGGACACTTGCCACTGGATATTTTTCATGTGTTTAAAATGTTGTAGCATCTGCATATATTACCTAATCCCAAAAAAATACTACTTTAAAAATTATCTAAGGACCAATCAACCAAAGATCAGCTAGAGAGAAACTGGCAGGAAGGGGCACTCGCAGGATGAAAAATAACCATCTAGGGGCTACTGCAGAGTCGGGGGAGACAAAGGGGGAGCTGGGGGGCCTGGACAAGTGTCCTCCCTTCTCTGGGAGACTATGGGTATACCTAAACTAAGTCCACCAGACTCTCACTCTGCAGACAGGGATACTGAGGCCCAAAGAGACAAAGAAAAGTGGGTGTAGGAGACACTGAGACTCAGCGATGAACGAAGTCCTTCTCTCTTTACTCCTAATGCAGCTTTTTGGGCTCCACTGTGCACACAGTGAACACCACATACCTACAGCAGAGCAAGGAGGCCCGATGCCAGCTGTGCACTGCCCCATCCCACCCTTCCTCCACCCAGATGTGCATATCGCATCACTTTCAGGAAGTCTACAGAAACAGGAAAGGCAGCAGCTTCCATCTCTTGGATGCCTTCTATGTGTTGTACATACATTCTCTAGAATTCTCACAAGGTATCTCTAATTTCATCTTGCAAAGGACAGGCTGAGGCCTAGATCAGTTACATACCACAGTCATGATGCACAGCTAGAAAGGGCCAGAGACACAAACCCAGGTCTTTGGGCCTCCCAAGTCCGCACATTTTTGCTAGCCCAAGCCACCCCTCACAGAGGGTATTTCCCATCAGTTTAGGACAAGTCCCACCTGGAAACTATTTTTAAGTGCCTTTGTCTTCAGATTCTGAGTTGTATAGGCTGAGTGAGAATCTCATCACATCGTAAGGTTGGTCTCCTGCTTCCAACCTGAGCTAGACCCCAATCTTCCCTAGAAAATTACCAGCGACCCCTTTCTTAAAAACATCTAAATAAATTGACTCAGTAAACTCCCTCGGTAGCATTTCCCAGCACTTTGCCCCCCTTTACATCGATGATTCCTTTGATTTTTCTCCCCAGTAGAGGCCTGTCCTCAAATGAACTTCCTGGTTTTAACACATAGCCCTCCCTTTTCCCAATGCAGAAAAGGGACCATGTCTTGTTCTCTCTGGACAAAAAAGGAGCCAGACCTGAATCCTCAGAATTCCCACAGCTGCCTGGGTCCAATATCCCATGAAATGATATTATGGCCTGATGCATTGCTCATTTTGACTCATTTATCATTTGTACAAATGCTTCCTAGAGGTTTTATGAGGGCCTACATGTTAAACCCGGCACAACATAGGCAGCAGCTAAGACTCATTTGGATCACAGACTCTGTGACAGAAAGAAGACGGCCTGAAGATCACACCCGGGACTGAATTTGGTACCCAATGTCCCAGCATCTAAGACATCGGGGGCCAGGAGACATCTCATGTTGTCAAGACAACTTCAGTTCTCTCCATCCTTTTCCTCCAACCCCGTGGTTCTCAACGTAGGGTCCCTGGATCAGCAGCATCTGTATTTGCATCACCTGGGAACCTGTTAGCAATGTGATTCTCAAGTCCCGCCCCACCCCCAAACTAAAAGAGAGACTCTGGATGGGTCCAGCAGTCTGTGTTAAGAAGCCCTCCAGAGGATTCTGAGGCTCACTCAAGTTTGGCGGCCCTGCTCTAACCCATTAAAACTGAGAACACACCCACTGTGACAAATGCAGCCACTACCAATGACTGGGAACCTACTATGTGCAAGGGTTAAACACACACTGTCATTCATTAATCCTCATAGCAAAGGACACCTTATTCCACGCATCCAGCTCTGCACTAGGTGTGTTTGTGCTTGATGTCGTTTACTCCTCACTAGAACCCTCTGAAGTATTTACTATTATTATGCCCCATTTTACAGATGAGGACATTGAATCCCAGAGGGTTGAAGCAACTTGCCCATAGTCATACAATTTAGAAGTGGCAGTCAAGATGAAAATTCAGATCTGCCAGATTCCAAAGCCGGGTTCTTTCTGTCCATCCATGGATGTTCCCCAGGGTCTCTCACACCTACATCAGCCTGGTCAGGTGAAATTCGAAGAGGGCAGAGGAAGGCAGGGTGAGCATAAAGAATCCAGCCTGGACTCCACAGTGCCTTCCAACTACAGTGTGAAATGCAGCCACGTTACACATTTAAAGGCACAGCCATCTGTGCCTAAGGAACATAAAAGACAGGGATTCAGGAGGCATGAGATCTTGGCCTCTCTCTAACTTCACCCACCTGGGGGCCTTTTCTTTTCCTTCTTTGGACCTCAGTTCCCACACTGGATAATCTTTATCATCTACAAGGTTGGGATAACTTGCCCCCTTCTCTGATTGAATCTAACCACACTGGTCTCCTTTCTATTCCCTAAAACTCAAACTCGCACTGACCTCAGGGCCTTTGCACAGCTACTTCCTCTGCCTGGAACACTCTTCTTCCTCATATTCCCATTGCTGGCTCTTTGTCATTTAGGCTTTATCTCAAATGTCACCTCCTTAGCCTTCCCTGACTACCTTACTTAACATTATCTCCTATCCCATCATCATTCCATTTTCATCCCACTTAACAGAACCTGAAATTATTTATTTAATTGGTTATCTATTTATTGTCTGTTTTCCCCACCCTACAATATAACTCCCTGAGAGCAGAAACCATGTCTGACTTGTTCCTCAATATATCCCTAGAATCCTAGCACCTAGAACATTGTTTAACACTGAGATGCTAATTAAATGCTAGTTGAATGAATAAATACCAGAAAAGAAAAGCTGGACTCAAAGGTCAGAGTTCTGGATCCTTAACACGTGACTTTGGCAAGCCAATCCGCCTCTCTGAGCCTTAGTTTCCCTCCTTGCTTAATAAGGAAATGCGTTAGATGCTCTCCAAGGGTCCTTCCAAGACTGGAAGTCTTGGAAAGCCAGACCTGGAAGCAGCCCAGCTGGTCCATCCAGAGAAGGCAGCTGGCCAGGGTCCCGGCAGCAGCTGCCCTCTCCCCACTCCCATCCACATCCCTGCCCAGCCACACCGTCATCTCACTCCCCCGTCGCAGAAACTGTTAATGAAGTGCGCACTGCTAAATGCAGTTACAATTACGGGGGCTAAGAATAAGGCGCTGACATCAGCCTCCTCAGTTTCCGAGTGAATCAGAAGGGGAGGGGGGAGGAAGAAGAAAAGGGGAGGGGGGATGGAGCTCTGGAGCTGTCAAGTGGAAATAGCACAGCGTTAAATATAATCCAGCATTGGCCTACATCAGTCTGGAGAGGCAGGTGATGGCTTGGCCCCCAGGGCCAGGGCAGACAACTGGATTCTTCAAGGAGGCCAGGCAGCCACACCAGCTGAGGACCAACTGTGATAGGTATCATCCAGGAACCAATGGCCTGGAAGGCACTCCAATGGGCAGGTGGATTGTAGCAGGGTGGTGGGCCCCAGTTAGAGAACATCACATCCAGGCCTTTGTCACCTGCTGTTCCGACAGCGCAAGCACAGCCCCAGGAGCTTACACAGTCCTGTTCCACCCAGGATCTCATTTCATGCACAGAAGCAGAAGAAGGTCTAGAGTCAAACACACCTAGGTTTGAATTGCCACCCTATAGCCTGAGAAAGTCATTAATTCAACTGCTCTGAGCTGCCTGGCTTTCCTCATCTGCAAAATGGGTACATCTGCAACAGCAGCTACCCCTTCAGGTTGTCATAGGATTCAGTGAGATCACAGAAAGCACTGAGCATGACCAAGCAAGCCTATCAATCATTTTATTTTTATAATCCTGAGAGATGCTTGAACAAAAATAATTAACCCTTTTTTTTTTTCAGATGAGGCTCAGGAAGGTTAAGAGACTTGCTTGAGGTCACAGAGCCAGAGCGGATTCAAATCCAAGCCCAGTTATCTTTCTAGTACATAGAGGCAGTGGAACTGACACGGACCATGGAATTGGGGAAGGTTTATAGTCGGGGATATACTGCACCCTTTTGAGCACATTCACCAAAAGTGGCACCTTTCCAGCAAGTTTTAAAAGGCACGCTGAAATGATGGTTGTTAGGGCCATAATGAAAAGACACAAAGGAGGCAAAGTAGAGTAGAAAGAAGTCCCTGAGACAGGCGAGAGGGTCGGCTGAGGGTGAAGGCTTCCTTCTATTCTCGCTCTCCTCTGCACCTCTGCCTGCACCCTCACTCAGCCTTCAGTTAGTATTGGCTCTGCCTCTGGTTCTAGGGGGTAGGAAGGAGGCAGAGTTGCATCCTGAAAAGGAAACAAGGTAGATAGATCTCTCTTTCCGTTCCCACCAAACAGAACCAGGTGGGCCTATGGCAGCTGCAAACCCAGGAAGTTTGAGCCAGGAGTCTGGGAGCTTGGGGATGGAGAATCAGGTGCCTTAAGGGAGAGAGAAGATAAAGAAGGAGCTCTGATAGCACCAGAGCCGACTTGCAGACCAATGATCTGTATAATGGGGTAAGGGTCACTCCTCATGCACCTGATTTTTATAAGATCATTCTTTCAGGATAATTTGATTAAAACAAAGTGGTTTGGGCTGGGCATGGTGGCGCATGCCTGTAACCCTACACTTTGGGAGGCCAAGACGGGAGGATCATTGAGTTCAGGAGTTTGAGACCAGCCTGGGCAACGTGGCGAAACCCAATCTCTACAAAAAAAGAATACAAAAATTAGCCAGGTGTGGTGGTGCATGCCTCTAGTCCCAGCTACTTGGGAGGCTGAGGTGAGAGGATCACGTGAGCCTGGGAGGCAGAGGTTGCAGTGAGCTGAGATGGCACCACTGCACTCCAGCCTGGGTGACAGAGTGAGACCCTGCCTCAAAATAAAAATACAATAAAATAAATAAAGTGGTTTGTGTCCACACTCTCACCCCACCCCTCAACTTGAACTATGGGAACAACTGGTTCAATTCTCCATCATGCTTCAGTTATCCAAATCTAGAAGAGTCCTGCCCAGCTCTGAAAACATTAAGAAAATGGGAAGGGGGGTGTGGTGAGGAACAAGAGGGAGAGGAAGTGTCCTGCCCTGGAGGGTTAGGGTGGGAGTGGAGGCTTCAAAGCCTCAACCTCATGCCTGCAGGTGGTCCTGATCATGAAGGATATTTTAAGGACTCCTCCCTCACCCACCCCGCCAGACTCCTTCTAGGGCTGAAGGATTCATTCCCACCATCTTAGAGGGAAGGGGTGAGACAGCAGGACATTTTGTTTCCCAGAAAAAGCTCAGGTCAAATTTCAAGGACAAAAGTTAGCACTTGGTCTGGGAAAGAAAACTCTGCTAAGTGGAATAAAGGGGGAGGGGGAGAACTCCAGTGAGGTCATTCCAGGTCCCTGGGGGTGCGGGGAGGAATCGGAACTCTGATTGTCCCTGCCAGGATCTGTCTGGCAGGATAATGGGTATCGCTGCCTCACAAACCAGAAGTACTCAGACCACCCCCTACATTTCTCCTCTGTCCAAAAATGGGGAGTGGCGTGCTGTGGTACTAGTTTTGGGGTCCCATCCACTATCCCACCCCACCCCCAGCCCAACAGACTTGGTCTGAGTGGAAGAGGGTGGTGCCAGGAAGGGCTTTCCAGCCCAGAGATGTGGCCCAAACTGCTAGGAGAGGGACCGGTAGCTGGCTGTTGTTGCCATGGCAACTTCCTCCCTGCGCTGGATCGAAGCTTCCATCCTATGGGCAAATCAGAGCTGGCTGCTCCAGCTTCTCCGCCCTTCTCCCGGGTGGGAGGGGGAGAACTGGACGCTGAAACCACTTGGAGAGGCTCAGGAACACCATGCTCAATTCCAGACCCTGATGTAACAACCCCCTTAGGCATCTGCTGGAAACTAGAGACACCCTAGCTCCCCAGCTAGGCCCCAAGGCAGAGTGTCAGGGCTGGGACTGTAGATGTGACTGGTGCAAATGAAGTGGTCAGGAAGAGCAGGGAAACAGTGGCTGAAATCCTCCCTAACCTCTTGATTGGCAGGCAAGTCCCCTAAATCCCTGTTTAAGCCACTTCAAAGACAGAAGGCCCCGGTTCTACCTTAATAATTATAAAGATGCAATAAAATTAGTCTGTTAAAATTATAAAGCTAACATTTTGAGAATCAGCCTTCTCCGCTCCCCAAACCCACAGATTCTTTTCTATGGTCACATTCAGAAACAACTCTTTCTCTGTACTAAGACCTTTGCACGGCACAAACAGCATACATAATAGTTGATTAAAAGCATAGATGCTTGGGTCAGATTGCCCAAGTTCAAAGCTTCACTCCTTCACTTCCTGGCTGAGTGACCTTGAAGGAATTACTATGTCTGTGCCTCAGTTTTCTCATCTGAAAATGGGGATGTTAACAGATTAGCAGTTTTATTGGCTTGCAATGAGGAATGCGTTAATACATTTAAAATGCCTGGGAATATGTCTTGCACAAAGGTAGTCATTTGTAAAATGTTAACCCTATGCAGTCCATGTTATTATTTTTCTTCTCCTCACAGGTACAAAACTGAGACCACATATCTAACTTCTCCCCAATTACAAACCCAGTGCCAACAAGGCTGGGCAACAAAACACAGACACAAAAACACCCCTAGGGACATGCTTCCCTAAAGCCCTGGCATCCTTGTGAAAGAGGGCAAAAGAAGCATTGCAAGAAATAGGTTCAAAGTGCATGAAGGAAGACGCCCCTGGAGAGGAATTCTACAAACCAGTAAGGACCAGCATCCTGGGCCCAAGGGTGGCTGAGGAAGGGGCAGCTTCAAGTGCCCACCCCAATGGCCAAGGCTCCCAAGTCCAACTCAGGAATGTGTTCTGCCGCAGTTAAGGCTAATGAGAAAAAGGCCCTTTCTCACACCATTTCTCAGAAAACTAGCAAAAGGGTGGCAACTAAACACTGAAGATAGCTCTAGCTCGGTCTGGCTGGAAAAAGATGCATTCAACATGAGGTGGAAGCTGCAACAAAGGGGAGGCTCCTAGATGAGCCGGAGGCCTGTCAGGGACACACTTCTGAGACGGAGCCAGCAGAGACAGACAGGCATTAAGAAGGCCAGCGGAGGGAGGAGAGAAGAGGCAAGTGGAGCCATGCCCGTGTCCAGTATGGAAGAGACCATTTAGAAATCAGTTCATCACAGTGCTGTTCTAAAAGAATAAATCCAAAAGGCTTCTTTTAGGAGAAAATTAATGACTTTAAGGAGAACAAGAGAAATAAAGCACCAAGACAATGCTGCCTACTTCCGACTTTCACCAGTCATTCATTATGCTTCCGGAAATGAAAGTTGACTTTCTCCCTCCCCCTCCCAAATTTGAAGCATACCTCAAGAACAGAGAGTGAGCACAAGATGACCAAACCAAACTCTTGGCTGCCAGCAGCGCCCTCAAGCCTCCTCACCTGGGAACCATTTTCCACACGGTGAGGTCTGGATTTCTCAAAAATCCTCTTTCAGAGGGAGGGCTACTGGTTTACTGGAAAGAGAACCATAAACCTGATTTTAGTCTTAGCTCTGTGGCTGCCTCACTAGATGACCTTGGATTATATACAGCCCCCCCCGCCCAATTCCAGGGCTTCAGTCACACACATACAAACACACTCACACAAATACACACACACACCCATCCACTTGGGGGCAAAAAGGGGATAGACAGGATGATTTCTAGGTCTCTTCCAAGTGAAACGCTAAGGAAATTCAAAAAGCCTGCTGGGAAAAAAATATGAGTGGACCTTTAAAAATATCACTAATACTACATGAAGTTATCTGTTCTGACTTAAGTGAAACCAGAGCAAATTGCCTGCAGCCTGCAATAACCAAGGTGTTTGACCCATGACACAGAGCATGACTTTGAAGAAAAACCAAACTGTTCCTGCCTTCCAATGCTCCTACAAACGCATGCTCCTGCCCAGCTTGGCTCTTGAGACACAAGTGGCCTGCTGACCACTCTACTGTGTTAGGGAGCCCCCTACTCCTTCCCACCTTGCCTTCTCCAGAATAATAATACAACCTCCCTCAGCTACATCAAGGGGGAAGTTAAACCTCTGAGCCTCTGGTTTTTTTTTTTTTTTTCCTGTAAAATGGTGATTGTAAAAATGGTAAAATGTCTCTGTCATAACCATTTTTACCCTTACCCCCACCCCCAGCTCCAGGTCGATAGAAAGCCAGGTCTATTGGGGATCTACCTCACCTATCCCCATTCACTTACCAGCCAACAAATTCTTCTGGAAAACGAGAGGGAAGACATGAGCACCACTTCATCCCAAGCTGGAACCCTGGTGGCCAGTTTGACGAGACAAGGGTCCCCAAAGACTAAGTCTAAACCTGGGCACAAGAACTTCCTAAAACCGTAGGCTACGTTTTGTGGATGGTGCATACATGTACTTTGGGAGAGACAGTCCATATTTTCTTCAGAGATTTGAAAGTGCCCATGAAACCATTTTGCTCCTCCAGCACATACACTCCTGTTTTGTCCCCTCATTGAATTCAAATACTCCTGGATTTTCAGCTCACAAAACACTGAACACCCTCACACTATACATACACCTTGCATCTATACAACGATCCCCATTTCAGAGATGAGGAAATCCAGGCTCAGGGGTGGCATGACTTGCCCAAGGTCACAGCTAAGGAGTAGAGAATGAAGACTGGAATCTGATTCTGATTCCCAATCTGGCCTTCTTTGGGGAGCTCTGACCGAAGGCCTCTAGCTACCCCACCTGTTGATGGATTCCCTTTCTCATCCCAGAACCAAATCTGGAGCTCTCATTTTCCCTCTGCCGGGTCCTAGGGCCCCAAAGAGTAGGTTTCCCTACAGCTCCCCACCCCTCGCTCTGGCTGAGGTTGTGCGCAGGCCTGGGAAGAGGAGGTTCAAGCCCCTGGATGGTGCCGGCTTCAGCCCACCAAGAAAGGCGACTCCAGGAACAAGAGCACCTGAGGTCAGGGGCACCCACCAGCGGGCGCGCAAGTGTAGAGTTGGCGCTGCCCTACACCTCTCTCCGGGAAGAGAGGGGAGGATAGGCCAATCACCTGGCCGGTTCCCCTCCATCTGCCCCAGGCGTAAAAGAAGCAGGAGTCTGGAGCCCAAGCCGATAGGGGAAGGAAAGGAGAGACAAATGGGGGCGCTCAAGGCCTCTGGCGCCGGGCAGAGATCCCCTGGATGCGGCCAAGACAAAGATGGAGAGGTAAGGTCTGCGCGCCACCTCCAATGGCTGGGAGGGGGGCGGGGGGGCGCATCAGAGCCCCAAGGGTGGGACAGCCAAAGCCCCGGGCTTGAAGAGCGGGCACATTCAGGAGACTCAGGGACGGTGGCAGGTAGGATCCAGGGATGAGGCAGGGGGCATCCAATAGGCACAGGTGAGGAGGTAGAGCTAGGTCCTGGCGACCCAAAGGGCCCACCTGCGGGAAAGGTGAATGCCGACGATCTTGGGGTACCTGGAGGAGAAGGCCAGAAGACAGCGCATCCTGGAGACCCTAAGGTCCCGTGAGTGCCGAAGGAGACCCTGGGGGCGCCTTTCCAGGCGGTTGGGGGTGGGGAGGAGAGCTTGGCCACCTTTAAGGGCGCACGGGTCGGGGAGGGGGCCTTGGGACCTGGATCCCGGGACACCCCCGGGGTCTGGGGGCGGGCCGCGCGCTTACCTGCGTCCTCGTCGTCGAAGGAGTTCATGCACGGGAAGTAGATGGCTAGCGCCTCGAAGGAGGCTGACAGACTGAGGCGGCTCTGCGAGCGCTCCATGCCAGCGCCGGCGCCGGGCGCCTCGGCCGCAGCGGCGGCGGCGGCGGCGGGCGGCTTGGGCAGCTTGGCCGCCCCATTCTTGACGCGGAGTACGGCGCGAGGCGTGGTGGCGGCGGCCCGGGGCCGGGCCGGGGCTCCGCTGTGGGGCTGGCGGACGCGGCGGGGCCGGCGGGCGAGCCAGGAGCTGGCGGCGCGCGGAGCCCGAGGCGCACTGTGCTCCGGGCGGCGGCGGCTGTGGCGGCGCAGCGCGCTCTGGCCCGCGGCGCCCCTTGTCGGCCGCGCGGGGCGGGCTCAGAGCGGCGCCGCAGCCAATCCGCACAGCCGGGGGAGGGGGCGCCGCCGCGGGGCGTGGGAGCCGGGAGGGTGCGGGCTGCGGCCCCTCTTCGCGGTTCCCGGCCCGGCAGGTCTGCGCTAGGAGGCAGGCACGGGGCGAGGTTGGCTGGGCCCTGGTCGGAGGGCCGTCCCCCGACCCCACCGCGGCCCCCACCCTCAGCCAGCGGACTCGCCCTGAGGCCGGCGTCCAGTCCCCCACCCGGACAGGCCTCACCCTGAGACACGGGCACGCTTGGAGGGGACGCCCTCAGAGGGTCCCGCCCAGGCCGGTTGGCACTCGGCCTCCTACACAAAGACCCTCAGCTTCACACCTGCACCCACAGAGAAGCTCAAACAGGCACCTACACCTACACATGGACTCTGCAGCATGCCCCGCAGACACCCGGACAGATACAGCCACAGGCCCACCCCTCACACACGCAGGGACAGACACGTCCACGGACACACGCAGACTCACGCAGAGACCTGCAGACACGCTCAGGGAGGTAGGCAGGACACCCCTGGTGCCCGGCCTCCCACATGGGGAGACTCTCAGATGCCACAAAACCCCAGAAAAGTTCAGATAGGCATACACAGTCTCACGCATTCACACTTACAGACACAGCAGAATTCATACACAGTCATACACTCAGATGAACACACAAGTCAGACCCTGCACACACTCTGTGTCACCTCCCCCGTGACCACCTCAGCACTGTCAAACACTGACACGGCCAGATGCACACACCATCACCCTTGGACACACTTAAGTAGCACACACAGGCCAAGACACTGCCACACAGACTCCATCCCTCCCAGCGTGGTGCATCCTGACTGATGCACTGACACCCTCAGACTCAGGCACAGTGAGACACACTCTGCAGGCTCACACTCACAGACTCTCCCCTTATCACCCTCGACCCCCCACAGTCCTCAGACACACATGGGCTCAGACACTCGCAGCCCCAGGACACAGATGAGCAGAATCCAAAACCCACGCTCCATTCCCTGCATGTGACCTGGGACATGATGGTCCCTGCCCACCTAATCAGGCCCCAGATGTCAAACAAGTTCCCAGCTGCTCACATACCTCTTTATGAAGCCATCTGGTGACATGGAAACAGTTCAGGCCTCAGAAAGAGAAAGCCCAGAGTTTGAATCTCAGCTGCAGTGCTGTCTTTCTGGGTGGCCTATGGCAAAATCCTTTACCTCACAGGTCTTGTTTCTCATCTGTACAATGGGGACAGGAACCTTCCATCTTGGACAGTTGTGAAGCGTCTGTAAGATAACACGGGTGTTTGTTTTCTATTGCTGCCTAACAAATCAAGTGGCTTAAAAACACCAATCTAGTGGTTTGTGATCCTGTAGGCTCAGAAGTCTGGGTAGCCCCAGCTGGGTTCTCTGCTTAGGGCCTCACAAGGTATTGGCCGGACTGGGCTCTTCTCTGCAGGCTCTGGAGAAGAGTCCACTTCCAGGATCATCCAGGTTGTTGGCAGGATTCAGCTCCTTGTGGTGGCAGGATTCAGTTCCTTGTGGTTGCAGGACTAAGGTTCCTGTTTCCTTGCTGGCTGTCAGTCAGAAGTCGATCTCAGCTCCTAGAGGTAGCTTTCTGGTCCTTACACATGGCCCCCTCCACCTTCAAGGCCAGCCTCAGAATGTCAAGCCCTTCTCATCCTTCAGTAGAATCTTTCTACCTTGCCTTCTGCTTACTGACCTGAGAAACTGCTTTTAAAGATCTCATGTGGCTGGGTGTGGTGGCTCATGCCTGTAATCTCAGCACTTTGGGAGGCTGAGGTGGGTGGATCATGAGGTCAGGAGTTTGAGACCAGCTTGAACAACATGGTAAAACCATGTCTCTACTAAAAATACAAAAATTAGCCAGATGTGGTGGCGTGTGCCTGTAATCCCAGCTAATCAGGAAGCTGACGCAGGAGAATCGCTTGAACCCAGGAGGCAGAGGTTGCAGTGAGCTGAGATTGCGCCATTTCACTCCAGCCTGGGTGACAGAGCGAGATTCCATCTCAAAAAAAAAAAAAAAAAAAAAAAAAAAAACTCATGTGATTAGAGATCAGGTCCACTCGCATGATGTCCCTTTGACATATAATGTTAATATAATCATGGTAGCAATTTCTGATCATGGTCACAGTTTCCACCCACACTCACACAAGGGCAGGCTCATACAAGGGATTATACAAGGGCAAGGATCACTGGAGTTATTCTGACACATCTGCCCATCACAGTATGCAAAACATCTAGCACAGTGCTGGCCTTCAGCAGGTGCTCCTGAGCTCTAGCCCCTTCCCAGGGAGCAGACTTAGACTTTGAGGCTGCCTGGTGTCACGGTTAAGAGGGCTGGTATCATCATCCCCACCTTGGTCAATGCATTTTTCCACTTGTTCAGATCAGAAATCTTACATACTTAACTCCTCTCTCACACACACCACATTTATCCACCAGCATCTCCTGTCATTTCTATACACAAAATATAACCAGAAACTGACCACTTCTCTACTTAAAACCCTCCCATCTCACAGTCAAAGTCCAAGTTCTACAAGGGCCTAACTTCTTTGGCTGTGCCACCCCTCTGTCCTCATACCCAGGACACTCCAGTGGCTCACTTGGCTTCAGAACCTCTGTTCTGCTGTTCCTGCTGCCTGAAGCCCTCTCCCTTGCAGAGGGAGCATAGCTCACTCACAGATCTCTGCCCCAATGTCACCTTCCCTGTGAGGTCTTCCCTCAGCACTCTTTATGAAGTAGCAAAACCCCTCCCTGAAATGCCAAATCCTCTCTACTCTGCTTTATTTTTCTCTGAAGCCCTCATCACCATCTGACACGTTTTATATATATGTGTGTGTGGTACGTGTATCTATACGGACACACACATATGTACGTACATGTGTGTATATGTGTATGTGTTTGGATATATATACACACACGCATACACAACACACACGTTTTTTCTTGTTTATTTGTTTATTGTCTCCTTCTCCCCCTCCCCAGAGCCCAGAAGGATTCCTGGCAAAAAGTTGGTGTTCAGTAAATAGTTGTTGACTGAATGCATAAACTCTCACACCAGCCTTAGGAAGGAAGGAGATGCATTTTCTTTGCATCCTCTTCCCATTTTACAGATGAAGAACTGAGGCTTACAGAGGGGAATGGACTTACTCAAGGTCACAGTGAGTGGATGTCTGGTCAAAAATGGTGGGTGGGTCCGGGCATAGTGGCTCACACCAGTAATCCTAGCACTTTGGGAGGCTGAGGTGGGTGGATCACATGACTTCAGGAGTTCGAGACCAGCCTGGCCAACATGGCGAAACCTTATCTCTACTAAAAATACAAAGATTAGGCAGGTGTGGTGGTGGACACCTGTAATCCCGGCTACTTGGGAGACTGAGGCAGGAGAATCACTTGAACTCAGGAGGTGGAGGTTGCAGTGAGCCGAGATCTAACAACTGCGCTCCAGCCTGGGCAACAGAGGAAAAACTCCATCTCAAAAAAAAAAAAAAAAAAAAAAAAAAAGTGGTGGGTGGGAATCTAACCCAGCATAAGGAGATGGAAGAAGGCTTCCCTGAGGATGTGATGTTTAAGCTGAAAATAGCACCTCCTATGTGCCTGGACTTCTTGGTGTGATTTCTCCTTTCTTGGTTAGCTCATGCCTAAAATTCCATCAATAGGGTTTGGGGCTTTGTAAATCATTACCCTTTGTAAATATGTAATGTTTTCCAATGAGGAATTTAAGTGGTCAGCCACTTACACCTGAGTATGAATAATGCATTATAAGAACAAGTTTGAGGGGTGGAGAGGGATGCTTGAGAATATGAATGAGGGAAATGGTGGATGTGGAACCAGAGAAGGAAGGGATGGGAAACCAGGGACAAACCTCCAGGTTGGACTTCACAGCCCAGTGAGATGGAGGATGCTGAGAACCAGGCAGCTCAGCGCAATGGAGTGGAAGAAGCATTGCCTGACTTGGGTTTAAACGTCTGTCCTTGTTTTATTTATGTGACCTTGGGTAAGTTCCCTCAAGGTTCTCATCAAAAAATGAGAATAATAGGCCAGGCACAGTGAGTCACACCTGTAATCCCAGCACTTTGGGAAGCTGAGGCAGGAGGACTACTTGAGGTCAGTAGTTTGAGACCAGCCTGGCCAACATGGCAAAACCCTGTCTCTACTAGGAATAAAAAAATTCCCCAGGCATGGTGGTGCACGCCTGTAACCCCAGCTACCTGGGAGGCTGAGGCACAAGAATTGCTTGAACCCAGGAGGCAGAGGTTGGAGTGAGCTGAGAGCACGCCACTGCACTCCAGCCTGGGTGACAGAGTAAGACTCTGTCTCCGAAAAAAAAGAATAATTAACACTTCTTTGCACAATCGTAGTGGAGATTGGATGTATACAGAGTGTGTCGCATATAATAGGTACTTGATAGATACATTTATTGAATGTAAGCTCCAAATGCTCACTTTTGTACCCAGCTCTACAAATACAGGGATGAATAAAACAGACCTGGTCTCTGCCTTCATGAAGCTTATTGTTTGGTAATGTTAAACAAATAATTATGACAATAATTATTTAAATTATTTAATTACTACCTTATCTAATAGTCACATAATAATAAGAATTTGAATTGCAATTGTGATAAGTGCCATAAAAAGATATGAATCTATATAGTGTGTGTGTGTGTGTGTGTGTGTGTGTGTGTGTGTGTGTGTGTGTTTGATATAGGGTGAGATAGGGTCTTGCTATGTTGCCTAGGCTGGTCTTAAACTCCCAGTCTCAAGCAATCCTCCAAGTCTTGGCCTCTCAAAGTAGGTAGGATTATAGGCATGTGCCCCCATGCCCAGCCCAGTACCTATATACTTTGCAGTGCACATGTGTACATGTGTGTGCAGCTGCCAGTGGGAGGAGAATCTGACCCAGCATTACAGGATGGAAAAAGGGTCCCCTGAGGATGTTGAAAATGGTACTTCCTATGTGCCTGGACTGTTCTTGGCCCTGTTCTTAGTCAAACTTGTTCTTGGAACACATTTTACTTATTTATATCAGTAAGTAATCCAAATCACTACCCTCACATTTGCATTTTAAAATAACTCTGGGGCCGGATGCTGTGGCTCATGCCTGTAATCCCAGCACTTTGGGAGGCCAAGGTGGGTGGGTCACCTGAGGTCAGGAGTTTGAGACCAGCCTGGCCAATGCGGCAAAACCCTGTCTCTACTAAAATTACAAAAATTTGCTGGGCATGGTAGCAGGCGCCTATAATCCCAGCTGCTCGGTAGAAGCTGAGACAGGAGAATCACTTGAACCTGGGAGGCAGAGGTTGCAGTGAGCCAAGATTGTACCACTGCACTCCATCCTAGGGGATAGAGCAAGACTCTGTCTCCAAAAAAAATAAAATAAAATAAAATAACTCTAAGGGTGCTCTGGGAGGGATGGATTTGAGTGAATTCAGAGAGTTGCCCTGCCTCTTCTCTTCAGATCTTCAGGTAAGTCCTGATTTGAACCAAAAAGCCATTGCTTGGTTTTTTGCCTCCTAGCAGAGGAAGATGGCTGAGAAAGGATGTGCTGGTGGAAAGGTGAAGTGGAGGAGGTTGAGGGACCGAGGGTCCTAAGGCCAGGTAGGAGGCCATGGCTGTGGGAGGCTGAGACATGGATGGGAGGTAACAAGGCCTTGGCTAAGGAGAGGGCTGGGCCTCAAACTTCAGGAGATCACCTGAGCAGGGGTTGGTGACAGAGTGGATGGGATGAGGGTTGAGAAGGAAAAGGAGGAAAAAAGACACCGCCAAGCTCTGAGCATCAAGAGTAACAGCACATACAGTTGGAGCTTTCCTCTTCAGGAGCCTTTCCCTAAGCCTTGAGGAGGGTGGTCCTTAAATTTTACATATTTTGCAAGACCCAGCTGAGTGGCTTTCATCTAGAGAAAGTGGTAAGTGGCTAGAATGTAGTTAAACCTCTAGGGGGTCCTATTTGCAGTTTCTTCCAAGAGAAAAAGACTGATCTTGTCTGTGTCCTGCCCGTGTGTGTGTGTGTGTGTGTGTGTGTGTGTGTGTGTGTCTGTGTGTGTGTGTGTGTGTGTGTGTCTGTGTGTGAAACTTTCCTGCTAATGTGTCCATGTCTCTGGATAGATAAGCATTTCTGCATATCTGTGTCATTGTCTTTGAGGCAATAACCTTGTTTCTGAATACGTCCTTGCAAGGTGCATGTCCTTGTGTTAAATGTGTTCAGTCTAGTTTCGAATGTGACATGTATACTGGTCTTTGCATATACTGATATGTGTATATGTATGTGTGTGTGAAAAACACAAACACACATACACAAAGACAGAGAAAGACAGTACCTGTGTCTGTGTGCACATGACCCATGTATTCCCATTTCCATGTGGTTCTATGTTGTGTTTGTGTCTTCTGTTGATGGCGTGTTCTTCTCTGTGTTTGCCTCATCTCTAAGCATATCAGTGTCTATGTGGAACTGAGTTTAGTTAGCTGTATTCAAGTGTCAGCATAAGGTTTCTGTAATGCCTATGCTTGTGTGTGTGTCTTTGCATCCTGTCAGTGTGAACGCATCCCTGACTGTGTGTGAATGTTGCTTTGTGTGAACTTATCCATGTTGACTGGTAGCTTGACAGGGGACTCCTATTTTCTTGGATTAACTTCAGTCTTCACCTTTTTCACTTCTCCACTATGCCTTAGAGCTATTAGGGATAGAGATATTAAAATCTGTTGTAAACTCCAAATCCCCTAAACTACTTATCTTATTAATTTATTCTTTCATCTACCCATCCATCCACCCATTCATCCATCCATCCATCCATCCATCCATCTATCCATCTATCCATCTCTCCCTCCCTCCCTCCCTTTTGATTGCACTGGCATTTAGTAACTATGTAGTTATTTCTCTTAGGCATGGGTTTTCTCATCTATAAAACAACGATGATAAAGTAGCTATCTGATAGGGCTGGGGGTATGGGGTAGAAATTCAGCGGAATAGCACATATAAGATACTCAACATGTTGCCTAGCACATAGTAAGTACTCACTATATTACCTACTATTGTCACATCATTGTGGTCACTATGATTCAGCAAATTCTCATCAACACTTTACTAAGCGCCACCCCTGAGCCAGAAGCTGGTGAGGCCCTATCCATTAAGTGCCTCTGCCACCACCTTCTTGTGTGACCTTGGACAAAGCCTATGCCCTGTCTGAACCCATAGAATGGGTAGAGCACCCTTGCCCCATCTTCGTACAGAGATTCTGGGTGCGTCTACACTTCCTAACCTGCAAGGAGCTGTGCCGTTATGTAGCAGATCAGGGGACATTCCAAAGCTTTAAAATGGCAGACGCCTGTCCTGGGTCATCAAGAGGGTCAGGCAGAGCTGGGACAAAGCCAGATCCCCTGGAACTTCAGGCCAAAACCAGATGCCCCAGCACTGACAGGCCTTCCTGTCGTTTCCAGTCCCTGATCTTCCTCTGGGGACACACTGAACGGGAAGCCATGGGGCAGGAGCACACCTTCTTACTTCTCTGCTCTCTGTTTCTCACTTACTATTTGATAAGGATCCTGGCCTTATATTTAAAAGAAAAAGAAAAAAGAGAACTAGGCAAGTGGTGTGATTTCCACTCCAATAAGCTATCACTGTGGACAAGAGACAGACAGAGACACAGAAAGAAGAGAAAGGGTAGAAAGAGACAGAAATTAGGAAGGAGACATGGGACACCATCACAGAGACACACAAAGAGACAAGGAATGGAAGAAGCAGAGGCAGAAACAGGAGAGAGGGAGGGAGACGACTGGGGACAGGAAGAGAGCCGAATGAAGTCAGGCTTTCTTGCAGATCTGATTTGGGCTGCCCCAACTGACAAAGCTGTGAGAGCCCTGTAGCAAGGACTACCACTGTCCTCAGGCCACCCTCATCCTACACACATGCATACTCACACAGTCACATTCACACACTCTTAAACAAACTCACACTCAAATGCTCATACACACATGCTCACAAATGGAGGACGAGGCAGGGGCGTCAAGGTAGGTGTGAGTTCTGGCCATCGGGAAACCCCTGTGTGACCTTATGCAATGCCAAGCCACATCCCATTTGAGTCTCAGTTTCCTCATTTGGAAAATAAGCCCATGGACCTCATTCAGTGGTTTCAAGGCTAAAGGGGATAATGGATGTAAAGAAGTTTTAGAAATAATGGGAAAATTTGGAAAAGGGCCTTTGGAACTAGGCAAGCTAATGATACAGTTCTCATGGAAAATTGCTGGGAAAATGTGGAGTTGAGGAAAGTGGGAAGGATAATGAGTGATCATGAGCCCTATCCAATCCCAAAACATTCTAAAACTACAGGAAGTTCTTATAAAGGCAAAAAAAAAAAAAAAAAGATGGATTCCTTTCATATATAAAGAGCACTTACAAAACAGTATAAATAGGCCATCACTCCTATAGGAAATGGAGAAAGGCCCTTAACAGGCAATTCACAGGAAAAAAAAAATACAAATGATATATAAACAGCAAAAAGTTATTCAGCACTTTTCACTATGAACAGAATGTCAATTAAAACAAATGCAAGCCATCCTTATTTACCTATCAGTCTAACAAAGAAATTGCTTGAAAATAAACTGTATGGGGAAAGGAGTGGAGAAATAGACACAGTCACACATTGTTAGTGGGAGTATATATTAGTTGATGAAAACTTTGGAGATTAATTTGTTAGTATCTATCAAAATATTTAAATCCACAAACCATTTAACTTAACAATTCACCATTTGAACAGAGCAATTCCACTTCTAGGAATTTATTCTACATTCTACATATATACTTGCACATGTGCAGGAAGAGAATATATACAAGAATGTTTTGCAGAATTGTTTCTAATAGCAAGGGATTGAAAATAAGCCGGGTACCCATCAAATAAGCTGTAATACATCCATATAGGGGAATTCTATTGTCATTAACATGAACGAGGTAGATGGGTTTGGCACTGATAGCCTAGATATATAATGAAATAAGAAAGCAATGTCTGAACAGTATGTATAGTGCACTTCCATCTGTGTCTAAAATATATATGTATGTAGGTATTTAAATATAAATCTTTGAATGGGCACACAAATTTCAGGAGCCATACACAGGAAGCTATTAATGGTGATTTCCTTAGGTACATAAGACTGAAAACTTCTGGGGTGTAGTCAGTGTCTTTTGCTTTATGCCCTTCTCTATGTTGTGAATTTTTTTTTTTTTTTTTTTTTTTTTTTTTTCCATGATCTTGTATTGCTTGGAATAAGATAATTTTAAGTACCTAAATTTTTCACCTAAAAAAAGGAGTTAGTATCCATGGTTAGTAAATAATTACAGTGTAAATGTGTTACCTGGGCCAGGGTTGCCTACAAACTTCCTGTTATCTGTGACTTCAGAACATGGATTAGGTTCAGAATCCCCCTCGGGACCACCCTCAGGGTGGGAGCATGCTTTGCGGCTCAGTCTCCTGGGAGTGGGAAAGTAGGCTAGGCTGCCCAAAATAACCACCTGCCATTTCCCAAGCTGGTCACTTTCTCTCCTGAGCCAAGGAAGGCTCCAGCTGGGTGGAAAAGGTGGATTTTTCTTTCCAGGACCCACAACCTTTTTCTACCGCACCCCTCTTTCCCCTGACCAAGCAACCCTGACATCTAAACCTGTCCCTTGATGCCATCCAGACCAGAAGAAGACGATGGCTGGAGTCTAGAAATATAGTGCAAGATTAAAAGCTGGAGTCTAGAAATATAGTGCAAGATTAAAATCCGCTCTGCCACAGGTTTGTATTGTGACCTTAGGGAAGCCACTGTCTCCCTTTGGGCCTCAACTTCCCCACATGTCTGAAGGGGGATGGAATAGGATGATTGGTAAAATCCCTCCCAGCTCTGACCCATCTAACTTGTTAGATAGTCAGAGTTCAAATTTGATCTCTGAAACCATTGGGCAAACCACTTCACCTCCCTGAGCTTTAATTTGATCATTTATAAAACAGAGAAAGTAATAAACTCCATAGAGTACTTGAAGCATTAAAACTGTAAAGCATTAAAACTGTACATAGCACATAGTAACACCTCAATAAATGGCAGCCATCATCATCATCCAGACTTACTTGGACCTGATTCCTCAGAAGTAGCCCTAGTTTAAGGACCTTTCCCACACATCTCCCACACTGTACCCAACAGCTCTCCTGGGAGGGCCATGTGCTCTGACCTAGGAATCAATAAGCATAAAACATTATACTTGCTACTGAATTCACATGGAATCAGGCCGGTGTGGTGACTCACGTCTGTAATCCCAGCACTTTGGGAGGCTGAGGAGGGTGGATCACATGAGGTCAGAAGTTGGAGACCAGCCTGGCCACTATGGTGAAACCCTGTCTCTACTAAAAATACAAAAATTAGCTGGGCATGTTGTTGCATGCCTGTAATCCCAGCTACCTGGGAGGCTGAGACATGAGAATCACTTGAACTTGGGAGGCAGAGGTTGCAGTGAGCTGAGATAATGGCACTGCACTCCAGCCTGGGTGACAGAGCAAGACTCTGTCTCTAAATCAATCAATTAATTAATAAAATGAATTCATATGGAAACATAGGTTAATGTGTGGTCCCATCCAAATCACCTATGAGTATTATAATTGATTAATAAAGAATAAACCTCTGGGATGGTCAGGAAAGGCTGACGGGTGGGAAGGATTTGGGGACAGGGGCCTCTTGGAATTCAACTGGGCTTCATTCGCAATATCTTTTCCAGGAGTGGTACCTTCCCTCTAGGTACTGTGACAAGCCCTTAAGATTCAGGGAAGGTGCACAAAGACAGCTTTTGATCCTGCGTAAATTATGTTACCGTGATCACCTCCACATGGAATTGTCTCCAGTAGAAAAAGTTGGGTATTCCTCCACGTTTCTCTGTCTCCACTCCCACAAACCCATCCCAACTTCATAACAAGCAAGTGGGCTCACTCTCCTTGCTGTGCCAGGTACCTATCTTTAATGCTGGCTTTAGTGTCCCCTTAGGCCTCAGTTTCCCTAGCTTTACAAAAAGGCAGGTTTTTTTCTTCTTCTTTTGTTTCTAGACAGAATCTTGTTCTGTTGCCCTGGCTGGAGTGCAGTGGCGTGATCTCAGCTCACTGCAACCTCCGCCTCCTGGATTCAAGCAATTCTCCTGCCTCAGCCTCCCGAGTAGCTGGGACTACAGGTGTGAGTCACCACACCCAGCTAATTTTTGTATTTTTAGTAGAGACAAGATGGGGTTTCACCATGTTGGCCAGGCTGGTCTTGAACTCCTGACCTCAAATGATCTGCCCATCTCAGCTTCCTAAAGTGCTAGAATTACAGGTATGAGCCATTGCTCCTGCCCTACAAAAAAAATTTTTTTTTAATTAGCCAGGCCTAGAGGCACCCACCTGTTAAATGCTTTTTGTCACCAAAAGCCTCCTAACGAGTAGAGCTACCTGCTCACCTGACTATCTTCCGGCCCATGACCTCTTTGACATTCTCTTGCATTCCTTCAATTAAACCCCTCCTCGTTTTGTTTCTTCAACCAAATAACCTCACGCCCAGCCAGAGCTTCTCCAAGCAACCCCTGAGTATAGGGTTTCATGGAAGGCATCTTTGATTCTGATTTGGGGAAGAAAGTGGCAGGCATTAGGAAGAAATGTAGGGCAGGCTCTGGATCGTGGACATAACATGTAGGGCAAAAAAGTGAGGTAGTGGTGGCATCTCCCCAGCCTTGCGCCTCCAAACCAGGCTGAAACACACCATGGAGCCCTTGGATAGTAATTTTTTTTTTTTTTTTTTGAGACAGAGTCTCATTCTGTCACCTAGGCTAGAGTGCAGTGGCATGATCTCAGCTCACTGCAATCTTCACCTCCCAGGTTCAAGCAATTCTCCTGCCTCAGCCTCACGAGTAACTGGGATTAAAGGCACCTGCCATCACGCCCAGCTAATTTTTATATTTTTAATAGACAGGGGTTTCACCATGTTGGCCAGGCTGGTCTTTTGAGACTTCAGGCCTCGTGATCCACCCACCTCGGCCTCCCAAAGTGCTGGGATTACAGGTGTGAGCCACTGTGCCCAGCCAATAGTAATATTTAGTGAGCACCTCTGAGCCATGCATGGTTCTAGGCCCAGGAATTCAGAAAATACCCCAACAGACAGAAATGTCTGCCTTCATGAAGCATCCTTATCTAGTAAGGATAAACAATTAACCTATTTATGGCTAGTGTTCCATTATTGGAATGCTAAGCTTGTGGGAGTTATTTATATGCTACTGCTCAAGGTCATCACCAAGGCCTGATTTCACACACACACAAAATTGCAACCTCTGGCATACATGGATTAAAAAGAGAAACAAGTAAAAATTACACTGTTTTAGATGTAAGCGCTATTGGAAAATGTATATAAAGTAGAGGAGAATGGGGGGGGGACATCTATAATGTTGTGCAGGATGGCCAGGGAAGGCATCATGAGATGGTGACATTCAAGTAAAGACCTGAATGGGGGAGGATTCCTGCAGATGTCTGGAGAAAGAGTATTACAAGCAGAGGGAACAACACGTGCAAAGGCCCTGAGGTGGGAGTGCCCCTGATGTATCAGAGAATTGGAAAGAAGGCTAGTACAGTGAATGTCGACGACTGAAGGGCAGGTGGGAGCACATGAAGTCAGGGAGCAATGATAGGAAGATGATATAATCCTTCTTGATGTGTGCAATATTCTTTTTTTATTTTTCTTTTTTGGAGATAGGGTCTCACTCTGTTGCCCAGTCTGGAGTGCAGTGGCATGATGTTCTTTGCTCACTGCAGCCTTGATATCCTGGGCCCAAGTAATCCTTCTGCCCCAGCCTTGTGAGTAGCTGGGACTATAGGTGCATACTCCCACACCCAGCTAATTTTTAAATTTTTTGTAGAGATGGGGTTTCACCATGTTGCCCGGGCTGGTCTCAAACTCCTGGGCTCAAGTCACCTGCCTCCTAAAGTGCTGGGATTATAGGCTTAAGCCACCATGCCTGGCCATCAATTTGTGCAATACTCATATGCCATAAATATTATTATTTTGTTACTCTTCCTTAAACTGGTTTGCTTTTTGTTTGGATACATTTGAAATGAAAATTTTATATCACTAGTATAAATGAAGGACCAGTATCACTTGCAACAAATAGAAGGTAACCAAATAAATAAATACAACACTGAAGCAAGTATTAAATTATAGAGAGATGCAGTGACCTGCAGGAGGCTTAAGTCTGATTGACAGTCTTAGAAAAGTGACAGGACATCTGAGTCATGGCACCAAAAAAAATACAAAAAATAAAGAAAAGTAACAAGATATACTGGCACCCAGCTCCTACTTCACGTACCAAAGGGGCAAAAAACATTCTAGCACCAAATTGGGAATTTCTCTGAGATGGTATTTAGCGTTACACTACAGAAAATCATCTCCAGCTACTCGGGAGGCTGAGGCAAGAGAATTGCTTGAACCCAGGAGGCAGAGGTTGCAGTGAGCTGAGATTGCGTCACTGCACTCCAGC
>NW_016107447.1:761819-770551 GCF_001604975.1 Cebus imitator
GAGACTGTCTCAAAAAAAAAAAAAAAAAGAAAATCGTCTCATGTCCCACTAGGCAGGATGACCAATTTGTTCTGGTTTTCCCAGGACTGAGGGGTTTCCTGGGAGGTACGTTTAGGCTGTCACTGGGTCAGTCCTGGACAAACCAGGACAGTTGGTCCTCCTATCACCAGCAGTCCCTCTCCCACCTTGTAGTCTAAGACCATCTGCCTTCAGCTTGTCCTTCTCTATGTTGCCCTTTGCAGTGGCTGACTCTAAGGTGATCCTTGCCTCCTGGGGTTGGTGTCCCTGGGTCATTCCCTCCCCCTGAGTGTAGGTCGGACATGAAACTTGTTTCTTACCAATCAAATGCAGCAAAAGTGATGGGATGTCACTTCTGTGATTAGATTCCATGTAAGATGGTGACTTCCACATTGCTAACTCTTCTCTCTAGTGCCTTCTCACCTTGGCAACTCTATTGCCTTCTTAGCCTGCATGCTTTTGATGAAGCCAGTGGCTGTGCTGTGGGAGACCAACGACAACCTCTGGTAAACAGCCAGCTCTGAACCGGCTCAGTTCAGAGGCCTCTAAGGAACCGACTGTTGCCAACAACTGCGGAAGCCTGGAAGCAGATGCTTCCCTCACCGAGCCTGCAGATTGAGACACCAGCCCTGGCTGAGGCATTGATTGCAGCCTCATGAGAGACCCAAAAGTAGATCACCCAGCTAAGCCTGCCCATAGTCCTGACCCACAGAAACTGTGAGATAATAAACGTGTGTGTGTTTTAAGACATTAAGTCTATGGCTTTTGATTCTCAGGATTACTAACACTGAAATACCCTTTCCGAGCTATTGCTTTTCTGGGTATGTTAGTCCATTTTCATGCTGCTGATAAAGACATACCAGAGATTGGATAATTTATTAATTATTATTATTATTATTATTTTATTTTTAGATGGAGTCTCACTCTGTTGCAGACTGGAATGCAGTGGTGGCACAATCTTGGCTCACTGCAACCTCCACCTCCCAGGTTCAAGCGATTCTCCTGCCTCATTCTCCTGAGTAGCTGGGATTACAGGCTCACACCACCTCGCCCAGCTAATTTTTGTATTTTTAGTAGAGACAGGGTTTCATCATATTGGTCAGGCTGGATTCAAACTCCTGGCCTCAATTAATCTGCCTGCCTTGCCCTTCCAAAGTGGTAGAATTACAGGCATAAGCCACTGCACCCAGCCTGGACTGGGTAATCTATAAAGAAAAAGAGGTTTAATGAACTCACAGTTTCATGTGGCTGGGGAGGCCTCACAGTCCTGGTGGAAGGTGAGAGGCACGTCTTACATGGTGGCAGGCAAGAGAGAATATGAGAGCCGAGTGAGAAGGGTAACCCCTTATTAAACCATCAGATCCTGTGAGACTTATTCACTACCATGAGAACAGTATGGGGGAAACCGCCCCTATGATTCAATTATCTCCCACTGGCTCCCTCCCACAACATGTGGGAATTATGGGAGCTACGATTCAAGATGAGATTTGGGTGGGGACACAGCCAAACCATATCACTGGGTCCCAGTTATTTGCATAGCTCATTTATGGACCCTGATGTCTTGAGATGATTGCTCAGCTTCCCACACCTGACCTTCAAGGAACCCTCCGCTATTTCATTCTGGCTGCACCCGGCTGAGGTGGACAGTAGCTGAGGTTTCCCTTGGTAGACAGAGCTCAGTCTCCCTGGGAGTGAGAGGATCTTCACTCCCAGCCCAACAAACAGGAGAATGATTGGAAATTAAGGCCTGGAGATGTTGGAGTCTAGGCCACTGGGCAAGCTGCCTAAAGGAGATAGGGCTCTAGCCTCTGGTATGGGGACAGAGACAGGACTCTGTACTTTTAACCACTCCCTCCTGGCCATGCCCCAAATTGCAGAGTCCCTGTAAGTTACCACTACAAGGCCATCTGTTCTCTAGGCCTTGCTTCTCACCCTCCCTGTTTCCAACCTTCTTGCCCACCCTGATGGTTTTGTGCCTGGTTCTCTTTTCTCAGCCTAGTTCCATCCATTTGACACATCATCTGGACAGCTGCCCAGATGCCCAATTTGCAGATCAAAATAAATTCATTTTATTACAAGAATAATTTTTGCACATTTTAGGAAAGGGAAAAAATAAAATAATCACAAAGAAAAAAATAGAAAATCATCTTACACCACCCAGAAATAACCACTTTTAAACCTGATGTGTTTTTTGACCATATATGATATACAAATATTTCTAATGGTATTATACTGTAAGTGCTTTTATGGCCTGTGTTTTGTTTATTTTTCCACTTAGCTTTCTATCATAAACATCTTCTCACAGCAATAAATACACCTCCATCTCATCGTTTTAAGTTTCTGAACAACAGCTGACATAATTTAACTGATCTCTAATGCTGGACATTTAAATTGTTACCAGTTTTTTGCTGTCATGTTAAAGTTTAAAGAAACACTTTTGCAATTAGATTGCTGAACACGTCCATGACTTCACTAGCAGGACAACTGCTGGGTCAAAATGTTGCATGGTTTGAAGGCTTTTAATAAGTTTTGGCAAATTTCCTCTAATGACATTGTACCAATCTTCACTCTCCAGGAGCATATGACATTCACTCTCCAGGAGCATATGACATTATTTCCCATCCTCATTCTGTAAAGCCAGCAATTTTCTTTGTGATTCTGTCTTTTATGGTCTGCCATCAGCAATACCATAATTTCACACCTTCCATTTCTCACTATATTAAGCCATTCTTGGGTTGCTATAAAGGAATATAAAGGCTAGGTAATTTATAAAGAGGTTTAATTGGCTTACAGTTCTGCAGGCTGCACAAACATGACACCAATGTCTGCCTGGCTTCTGGTGAGGCCTCGTGAAGCTTATAATCATGGCAGAAGGTGAAGCAGGAGTGGGCATGGTCACATGGTAATAGCATGTGCAAGAGAAAGGGGAGATGGTACCATGCACTTTTTGTTTTGTTGAGACAGGGTCTCACTCTGTTGCCCAGGCTAGAGAGCAGACATACAATATCAGCTCACTGCAGTTTCATCCTCCTAGGCTCAAGCAGTCTTCCCACCTCAGCCTCCTTAGTAGTTGAGACTACAGGTACATGCCACCATGCTCAGCTAATTTTGCTTTTATTTTTTGTAGAGATGGGGTCTCCCTATGTTGCCCAGTCTGGTCAGGGCTCAAGCAATTCTCCTGTCTCAGCCTCCCAAAGTGCTGAAATTATAAGCATGAGCCACTGTGCCCGGCTGCCACAAACTTTTAAACAACCAGATCTCAGGTGAGTTCACTCATCATCAAGGGGATGGCATTAAACCATTCATGAGGGATCTGCCTCCAAACACCTCCAATAAGGCCCCACCTCTAACACTGGCATTTGGAGGAGACCAGTATCCAGGCCATATCATTTTGCTCCTTGTCCCCAAATCTCATGTCCTTCTCACATTGCAAAATACAATCATCTTGTCACAACCATCCCACAAAGCCTTAATTCATTCTAACATCAAATCCAAAGTCCTAAGTCTCATCTGAGACTCATCTCCTTTCACATGAGTAAAACAAGTTATTTACTCCCAAGATACATTTCCCTTTCCCTTTCCCAAAGGGAGAAATCAGCCAAAAGAAAGTGGTAATAGACCCCATGCAAGTCTGAAACTCAACAGGACAGGCATTAAATTTTAAAGCTCCAACATAATCCTTAACCACATGTCCCACATCCTCGTTCAAGGGATGTATCCTGGTGCAAGCCACCCCTGTGGCTTTGTAGATTGCAGCCTATGTGGCTGCTCTCACAGGTTGGAGTTTAGTGCTTGTGGCTTTCCCAGGCATAGAGTGTAAGCCGCTGGTAAATCTATCATTCTGGGGTCTGGAAGATGTTGGCCCTTTTCCCATAGCTCCTCTAGGCAGTTCCCTGGTAAACACTCTGTGGGTGCTCCAACTCTACAGCAGGCTTCTTCTGCCTGGGCACTCTGGCTTCTCCACATAGCCTCTGAAATCTAGAGGGAAGCTGCCAAGCCTCCTTCACTCTTGCATTTCATGCACCCACAGGCTTAATGTCATGTGGAAGCCACCACAGCTTATGGTGGCTTGTGCTTTCCAAAGCAGCATCTGGTTCTATACCTGGGGCCCTTTGAACTTAGGCTAGAACTGGAGCAGTGGGGATGCAAGGAGCAACCTCCTGGGATGGTGCAGTGTGGCACAGGACAGCAGGGCACAACCATTCTTTCCTCCTAGGCCTCTCAGCCTGTGATAAGAGGGGCTGCCTCACAGATCTCTGAAATGCCTTCAAGGCCTTTCCCCCTTTGCTTTGACTAGCAGGACCTGGATCCCTTTTATTGATGCAAATCTCTCTAGCATGTGGTTGCTCCACAGCCTGCTTGGATTCTTTCTCTGAAAATCGGCTTTTCTTTTCTACCACTCAGCTAGGCTACAAATATTCCAAACTTTTATGCTCTGCTTCCCTTTGAAATATAAGTTCCAACTTTAAGTCATTTATTTTCTCTCACATCTAAGCGTAAGTTGTTAGAAGCAGTCAGGCATTATCTTGAACGCTTTGCTGCTTAGAAATTTCTTCCACCAGATACCCTAAGTCATCACTCTTAAGTTCAAATTTCCACAGATCCCTAGGATATGAACACAATACAGCCAAGTTCTTCGCTAGGGTGTAACGGGGTGACATTTCCTCCAGTTCCCAATATGTTCCTCATTTCCATCTGAGACCTAGTCAGCTTGGACTTTACTGTCCATACCACTGTCAGTATTTTGGTCACAACCATTTAACTAGTCTCTAAGGTGTTCTAAGCATTCCCTCATCTTCCTCTTTTCTTTTGAGCCCTCCAAACGCTTCCAACCTCTGCACATTACCCAGTTCCAAAGGTGTGTCCACATTTCAGGTATCTTTATAGCAATGCTCCACAGTACCAATTTTCTGTTAGGCTATTCTTGGGTTGCTAAAGAGAAATACCTGCCAGGCACAGTGGCTCATGCCTAAATTCCTAGAACTTTGGAAGGCCAAGGAGGGTGGATCACCTGAGGTCAGGAGTTTGAGACCAGCCTGACCAACATGGTGAAACCTGGTCCCTACAAAAAATACAAAAATTAGCCAGGTGTAGTGGAGTGTGCCTGTAATCCCAGCTACTTGGAAGGCTGAGGCAGGAGAATTGCTTCCACTCAGGAGTGTGCTGAGATTGCACCATTCCACCCCAGCCTAGGCAAAAAGAGCAAAACTCCATCTCAAAAACAAACCAAAAAACAGAGAAATATCTGAGGCTGTATAATTTATAAAGAAAAGAAGTTTAATTGGCTTACACTTCTGTAGTCTGTACAAGAACGGGTGCCAGCATCTGCTCAGCTTCTAGGGAGGGCCTCAAGAAGTTTACAATCTATGGCAGAAGGTGAAGTGGGAGTAGGCACATCACATGACAAGAGTGGGAGCAGGAGAGAGAGGAGTGAAGTGCCACACACTTTCAAACAATCAGATCTCGCATGAACTCGCTCATCAGCAAGGAGATGGTGCTAAACCAATCACGAGAGATCTGCTCCCGTGATCCACCAGGCCTCACCTCCAACACTGGGGACTACAGTTTTTTGGTTTTTTTTTTTTTGAGATGGAGTCTCACTGTCACCAGAGTGGAGTGCAGTGGCCCAATCTCATCTCACTGTAACCTCCGCTTCCTGGGTTCAAGTGATTCTCCTACCTCAGTCTCCCAAGTAGCTGAGACTACAGATGCACACCACCACGCCCAGCTAATTTTTGTATTTTTAGTAGACAAGGGGTTTCACCGTGTTGGCAAGGATGGTCCCAATCTCTTGACCTCATGATCCACCTGCCTCGGCCTCCCAAAGTGCTGGGATTACAGACGTGAGCCACCAGGCCCAGCCAGGGACTACAATTTAACATGAGATTTGGAGGGCACAGATATCAAAAACATATTACCTGCCATTAATAGCCGCCCACTCTGATGTATTAAATGTGTGAACTTAGACCATCCTTAAAAGCTTTCTTTACATATATGTGTGTTCACAAACAATATATAATATTGCTTTGGAAGGGCATTTTAAAACGCCATGTACATGCTACCATACTATATATTTTATTCTGTTGCCTCTTGTAGTTCAATCAGTACTGTTTTTGGGATTTATGTTAAATTATATAACTCTATTCATTTTAACTACTGTTAATTTCGTCTTCATTTTTAAAATTCGTTTTCAGACTAAACTTGTTGCTATCCTTTTGCTATTATAAACAATGCTGTGATGAACATCTTCATACCTATATTTTTACTAGGGTTTCTGTGCAGAAGTGGCTTGCTGGTTGGTAGGGTTAACACTGTTTTTCAAACTTTTTTGATTGTGAACTATGATAATAAACACATTTTACATCATAATCTCCACATACACAAATAAAACAAAAGTTTCATGAAATAGCCCTTATCTTTACTACTAGAAACGTGTTCTGATGTGTTTTATTCTATTTCATTCAACTTCCTTTTTAAAATGTTAATTACAACTCATAAACTGATTTTACAACATATTAATGGGTCATAGCTCACAATTTGAAAAACAATGGATTAAAACATAGTTGGTTTCACTAAATGCTTTGAAATTACTCTTCAGGGTAGATACACTAATTTACAAGACAGGTTACCATTGCCTTACACCCTAACAAACAACTGATTTTATATTTTTTTCTTTTTGCCAGTCTGATGAGTATAAAGCAGCATGTCATTGTTGTTTTAATTTTTCTTCCTCTAATTACTAATAAATTGAGCTTTCTTTATATGTTTATTCACTAATTGAGTTCTTCAGAGAGTGAGTTTGCCTATTTTTTTGCTTTGGGTTGCCAGATTTTTTTCTTGATGATTTACTGCTGAGTTTCTTATATAATTTAGATTTTAAATCCTTTGTTGTCAAAATATACTTCAAATACCTTTCTCAGTCTGTTAATCATTTGTTAACTTTTGTCTGTGTTGTCATTTATAGAGCAGAAAACCACCAATTGCTTTACAGTTTGGACTTTTGGTCTCTTACTTAAGAAATGCTTCCCTAATCCAGTATTGTAATGATTTCCCTATAAATGTTTTAGCTTCTTAAACTAGCTGAAGTTTCTTTTACATGGTGTGAGATAGGATCTATTTTTATTTTTTCTGTACAACCAGATATTTTCCCCAACACCATTAAAATAATCCACCTTTTCCTTACTGATTTCTGTTGTCAATTCTACCATATACCAAATATCTACATACATGGTTCTGTTTCTGGATTTTTTTCTTCTGTTACATTAGTGCACCTCTGGTAGGGTGATCCCCTATCTTTCCTCTTATTTTTAAGAATAGTTCTCTTAGCTATTCATGGAACTTTATTCTTCCATGCAAACCTTATAATTTGCTTATCTAATTCCTCTCCCCAAAATATTTGGTTATAATTACATGAATTGACACCACTACACTGCTATTTCTTACCATCTACAAACAGAACATTTCTTCATTTAGCCAGGTCTTCTTTTATCGCCTTTGATAGGTTTTTTCTGACATGCTTGATTAATTCTAGATAAGTCATTTTTTTAACCTTCTTTTTCTTTTCTCCTTTAAAAAAATAGTCTCCAATTTAATAGGAGGAAATAGTATCTTCTTCCGACACAGTCAGGTTTTATTTTTTCTTTATTGGTTTGTTTGTTTAGTAGAGATGAGATTTCAACATGTTGACCAGGCTGGTCTTGAACTCCTGACCTCAAGTGATCCACCTGCCTCAGCCTCCCAAAGTGCTGGGGTAACAGGCATTAACCACCGTGCCAAGTAAATTATTATAATTTTTTTTTTTTAGGAGTCAGGATCTTGCTCTGTTGCCCAAGCTGGAGTGCAGTGGTGTGATCATAGCTCACTGTAGCCTTGAATTCCTGGATGACTCAAAGGATCCTCCCACCTCAGCCTCCCAAGTAGCTGTGATTATAGGCATGAGCCACCACTCCTAGATAATTGACTTAATTTTTTTTTTTTTGAAAGAGGGTCTCATTATATTACCATGGCTGGCCTTGAACTCCTAGGCTCAAGTGATCCTCCTGCCTAAGCCTCCCAAAGTATTGGAATTACAGACATGAGCCACAGTGCCTGACCCTCGGCCAGGTTTTCAATACCCTTCTCCTCATGACACTGCCTCCTGGATCACCTCTTTAGCAAGAGATGACCCCAGAAATCCAGACCCTACACAAACCAAACAGAACCAGTAAGGCAATAATCAGATGGGCACCTATAAAAGGTGTTAAACGATCTCTGGGACTCTAAAAGAACTTTAGAAATAAAATGACACGGAGAAAATTATATTAACCTGAATTATTCTCAAGGCTATCACTATATGTATTTGAAGGTAATATAGTTGACTCTTGTATTTTATGGGGGTTGGGCAGTTGAAACCCTGAGGATAACTTAATTCCCCCTAAACTTAACTACTAATAGCCTACTGCTGACCGCAAGCCTTACTGAGAACATAAACAGTCAATTAACACATATTTTGTATATGTATCATATACTATATTCTTATAATATAGTAAGCTAGAGAAAAGCAAATGGTCTGGGCACCAAGGCTCATGCCTACAATCCCAACACTTTGGGAGGCTGAGGGAGGCAGATCCCTTGAGTCCAGGAGCTTGAGACTAGCCTGGGCAACATGGTAAAACCCTGTCTCTATAAAAAATACAAAAAAATTAGCTGAGCATAGTGGTGGGCTCCTGTAGTCC
>NW_016107447.1:770661-775180 GCF_001604975.1 Cebus imitator
AAAAAAAAAAAAAAAAAAGAAAGAAAAAGAAAATCATAAGGGAGAGAAAATATATTTGCCATACTGTACTTATTGAAACCATAAGTGGATTTACAAGATAAATTGTCTGTCTGAAAAGGCAGGCAACCTCAGCTGCAGACCTCAACCTTTGATACATACCAAGCAATTCCACTCTTTCTTATAATGTCACATTTTTTCTCCACTTCTTGGGAGCACTTTCAGCATCACTGGTGGCACTTCTTATGGGTCCCATGATGTCATTCAAGGTTTATGGCATTGCTCTAAACACAATGAAAAATACCTAAGAACCTTGTGAGATCACTTTGTAATGCCAGAGGCAATTTTCTGGAGAGATGAACTGCTCATGCAGAGATGATTAGCAGCACACAGCGTCTTAAGTGGAAACTTGCAACACTTGCACTCAACAGCAATAGCAACAGGAGCTGGCTATGAAATTATTACAGTAGTACAGTATGTACTACAGTTTATTGTTTGTGCTTTTTCTGAAACAGAGCCTTGCTCTGTTGCACAGGCTGGAGTGCAGTGGTGTGGTCACAGCTCATTGCAGCCTCGAACCCCTGGGCGCTAATGATCCTTCCACCTCAGCCTCCTGAGTAGCTAGGACTATAGTCATATGTCACTACACCTGGCTATTTTTTTTAACTATAGTTAATTTTATGCAATTATGAATTAATACTGCATCTTCACATTTGTTCACATTTCTCTTTAATTGTGAATGGCGCCATGCACTATCTGTTTGTGTGTAAGTTTTGATGAATTTTAACTTTTTATAATAGAGTTATATATATTTTATGATAATAAATGATAAAAATAGATAAGTATTTGCAAATGTTTCATACATTGATGACATATCTCACTTTTTCTTTTCTTTTTTTGATATTTTCAGGGTATGTTTCATCTGTGGGTTTTTTCCAAATTGTCACAAATCTTAAAAAAAATTTCAATTTTTTTTTGAAAAAAATCTGGACATAATTAGACCTATGCAGTTCAAACCTGTGTTGTTCAGAGGTTAAGTATACTTTTAAAACAAATACTTAGAGTACTGGGAGAAGGGAAGATGATGTTAAACTGTCTTACAGGAAGACAGCTATGCTGAACTATACTCTAGTTTCTTCAAGCCAGTAATGCAAGTTTGGGGCCAGGGCTGAATTGCTTGCACAGATGAAGCAAAGTATTGTCACAAGAGGTCTTCCTTCCCATTTGTTCCTTCATGCATGACCTAGCTTCTCTTCTAAACAAATGTTGAGCGAATGTTTATTTAAAGGAAAAGGTGACACTGATTTCTCAGTTGGTCTGGGCCTCTGCATATCTCAGGTTAGCAAGGTATGGGGAAAAAAGAGACAGATAGGAAGGGGTCTCGGCAAGAATGAAGCTAACACCAAAACCTAGATGAGCCATAAAATCAGGCAGGCTGCCAAGGTGACAACTTGGGACAAGGACCAAGATCAAAGCCCTGTCACAGGAACTGTGGAACAGACTTCTTGAATTGGGTAGTGGTCCAGTTATTGAAACACCAGCTCACATCTCAAGAGAAAAAACATGAAAGAGCTGACTAGACAAATTTCCAAATGAAGAAAAACAAATGGCCAATATGAAAAAAGGAAATGTTCAGCCTCGTTGGAAAGCAAAACAACAAGGGATATTTTTTTTCCTTATCTGATTGCCAGAATGTCTTTTTTCTTTCCCTCCCTCCCTTCTTCCCTCCCTCCCTCCCTCCTTCCCTCCCTTCCTTTCTCCTTCCTTCCTCCCTTCCTTCCTTCCCTCATTCCTTCCGATATTCATTGTTGAGGGAGTGGTAAAAGGGTATTCTCAAGCACAGCTGGTAGTTCCGTGAATTGGCATGGCTTTTTTGGAGGGCAATTTGGCAGACTGTATTTAAAAATTCTAAAGACAAGCACTCTTTTTGATCTAGCAATTCTACTTCTAGGAATTTCTCCTAAGGAAATAATTAGAAGTGAACACAAAGATGAATAATAGTAGCTTAACATTTACGGGGTGTTCACTCTGTGCAAACAGTATGCTAAGCACTTACTTACACTTAACTAATTTAGCCCTTATAGCAACATGCAATGTGAGGAGGATTGTCAAGTCCATTTTTAGGTGGGGAAACTGGGTCCAAAGAAAATGGTGTAAGTTGATTAAGCTCAAGTAGTGGGTAAGTGACAGGATGCTCAAATCCTGATCTCTTTAACTGCAAAATCCATTCTCTGAACCACCTTCTTCTCCTATCCTCTGGAACACTGGGTGTAAAAAAGACGCTGTACATAGTACTGTTTAAAATGGCAAAAATTCTGAAATAACCCAAATGTGCAAGAATTGGGAAACATTAAATAAATCATGTAGAATCATAGGATCAAATACATAGTCATTAAAAATAAGTTCTAAAAGAACAATGACACCAGGAAATGTTCATGATATATCAAATGGGGAAAATGATGTATAACAGTTATGTCCCATTTTAAATTTAAAATGCGTATGTGCCATTTTTGTAAAGTTTAAAAATAGGAAAGACCTGTGTGTAATGATGAAGGTTGGAGGGGAAAGGGGTCGTCGATTGGGAAGCATGCTGGATTGCATGGATGTATACCTATGTAAAGAATTAAGCCAGCTGTACAGTTAAAATTATGTGCTTAATACAAGTTTATCTAAGTTATATCTCACTTTAAAAATACATAAATGCATAGAAAAAGCCCTGGCCAAAAAAAAAAAGAACAATGTTAGCAGTGATCATTGCTAAGTATAATTTTAATTTTATTCTCTATACTATTCTGTGTATTTGTGGGCTTTTTCAATTTTTTTATTTTTTATTTTTTTGTTTTGGGGATTTTCTTTAGAGACGGGGGCTTGCTATGTTGCCTAGGCTGGACTCGAACTCCTGGGCTCAAGCAATCCTCCTGCCTCAGCCTCCTGAGTAGCTGGGATTACAGGCATGTGCCTCCATGCCTGGCTTTCTCTGCTTTCTTTCCCCTGCATTCCCTACCCCACAATGAGCCTGTATTATCTTATTCTTGGGAGCTGGGGGAGAATATGCACATGACGGCCAGGCTGGAGTCCAGACCTGGAACCCTGGAGGTGGCAGAGTTGTTTAAGGACTCCAGTGCTGGGCACCGACCTGAGTCTGGTCTCGAAGGCAGAACACTGTGGTTCCAAGGATACTAAGAATAGTGGAGAAAAGCCCAGTGGCCAGCCCTGTTTGGAGGTAAATGTGAATGAGAGTCCCTGAGTAGCCTTAGATGAACTAGAAACAACACCCTTAAGATAAATTCCTCCGACTTCAAAATCCAAATGGGCAAAGGCTGCATGGAGCTGTTCTGGTCACAGTAACAATTCATTGTTCAGCTGCCAGTTGGATGCCTTGTTACTCACTGGTGATGACATCAGGTTTCCAGGGAGCACACTGGCTGTCAATCAGAAGCCCTTTTCTGGCAGCAGTGAGCCATCTCCGCCTCCTCTCTCTTTTAAAGGGGCAGCTTCTGCCTGGGCAAGGGAGCTAGGTTTGGGCCACCTTGATTCTTTTTTTTTATTTCAAGTCTAATTCCAGAGCAATGGAGAAATTAGAGAAGTGCAAGATAGGTTGCTGAGGGTGATTCTCAACATCCCAGCTTCAGCTCATTCCTGACAATAAAATCTTGCCAACCGAGAAGTGGATTAAAATAAAGATGGATCTAAAAAATTAAAATCTAGTGGATCTAAAAAAATTTCACTAAATGTTTTTAGTGGATCTAAAATATAAATATAAAAAATTATATATTTTATATATTTTTTAAATTTAATATATAATATTAATATATATTTAATATATAATTTTAATTTTATATATAATTATATATTTAATTTATATATACAATTAATTTTATATATAATTTTATATAAATATATAATTATAAGCATATACAAATTATACATAAATATATAATTATAAATATATAAAAATTATATATATTATAAAATTTTATATTAAAAAACTTTGGTATATGAAATTGCTGGTAAATACTAAACAGGCTTAAATATAAAATGAGGAAAAATAACTGAGAATTATCAGTTCTTTCCATTTTCCTTATTAAGAAATATTAAGTTGATTGAGGCCATCAAATGTGCCCAGTTAAAAAAAATTCTACATTTCAGAGCTTCTGTTGCAGCTAGGGGTAGCATATAACACAATTATGGTCAGTGAAATACAGACTAGGAATTCACAGAAAACTTTTCTTTTCTGATTTAGTCATTCTCTCCTTTTTCCTGGGTGGAATAAGAACATGACAGATGGAGCTGCAGCAGCTGTTTTGCTATCACAAGGAAAATCCCAGGAGAATTACACAGACCACCCTCACTTCCCCCAACCCTGACATCCTTGAAGCACTGAAATGGTGACGACAACTGCCTAACTCTTCACTACTTGTTTATTTAAGACACTGGCTACTCGAGTTTTCTGTAATTCATGGCTAAAAGCAATCTCTTTTTTTTTTTTTTTTTTTTTTGAGACAGAGTTTTACTCTTTTTG
>NW_016107447.1:775196-788483 GCF_001604975.1 Cebus imitator
ATGGAGTTTCTCTCTCATTGCCCAAACAGGAGTGCAATAGTGCAATCTCAGTTCACTGCAACCTCTGCCTCCCGGGTTCAAGCAATTCTCCTGCCTCAGCCTCCTGAGTAGCTGAGATTACAGGTGTGCACCACCACACCTGGCTAATGTTTTGTATTTTTAGTAGAAATGGGGTTTCACCATGTTAGCCAGGCTGGTCTCCAACTTCTGACCTCAGGTGATCCGCCCTCCTCAGCCTCCCAAAGTGCTGGGATCACAGACATTAGCCACTGTACCCAGCCTAAAAGCAATCTTTAATGGATTAACTCCATTAAAGTGAAAATAACAACATAGTAAAAACAGCAACAAAACCTGGGAAGTTTTGGGAGAAGAGATAGAAAGAGTATAATAGTGCTAATGCTTTATCGCATGCAGTCACCATCTAAAATTGATTTATATGGCTAAAAACAACAATGTCTGCAACCTGTTAATGTTTTCTGGAGGGATCTTTAAGGAGTTCATATATTTCTTTTGGTGGAGAAATTGCTATCTAAAGTCTATAAATTCTTTCTTTACATTCGTTTCTAAAATTCCATTAAATATAAGTAAAATAAATGAAATAACCTTCAAAACTTAAGGACAGTATTACAATATGAAGTAATTTTTAGAAATTATTTCTGATTACCTGTTTATAAACATGCATTGAAAAATGCTTGGAGTGATGCTCATTTCATTGGAATTATGCTCATTTCTGGCTTTTTATTTTTGTTACTAAACTTTTAATTTTGAAATGATTGTAGATTTACAGAAAAGTATTAAAGATGGGACCGAAAGTTCTGATTTACCCTTCACTCAACTTCCTCTAATGTCAACATTTTATGTAATCATGCTACATGTATAAAAATTAAGACATTAACTTGGCAATTATTATAGTATGATGCTATTAACCACAATACATATTTCATTCAGATTTTCTAATTTTTCCACTGATGTCTTTTTTTATATTTCAGTTTCCAAACCAGAATGCCACATTGCATTTAAATATCATGCCTCCTTCATCTCCTCTGGCCTATGACAGTTTCTTGGTTTTTCCTTTCCTTTCATAGCCTTGACACTTTTGAAAAGTAGTGGTCAGATACTTTTGAGAATGCCCCTCAATTTTGGCATTTCTGGTGTTTTCTCATGATTTGACTGAGGTTTTAGACTTTGGGGAAGAAAACCACAGAAGTGATATGCTCTTGTCATTCCATTCTATGAAAGGGCATGTGAGCTCCACATGACTGAATTCTCACTGGTGACACTGACCTTGATCATTTGACTTTTTTACTTTATTCTTTGTACTTTTTAATATTGCTTTAATTCCTTCTAATGAGTATGTCAAAAAAAAACAAACAAACAAAAAAACGTGAATTTAGAAGTGCTACATTTACTGAAGAACTCCACAAATGTGAGGGTTAAATTTTTTATTTGAAAGACAGGATTGATGTCCAAGTCTTGGCTGAAAGAGGGAAGAGAGGATAAGTATAGCTACAACATCAATGTTTAATTGCCTAGAGGCCAGCCAGGGTGGCAGGGGAAGATGGAGATGACTTTGAGATTTATGCAACCTCTAGCAGTGCAAAGAGTTAGGGCCTCATACAAACATTTCTTAATATTGATACATTTCCCTTTAGCCTATACCCCTGGGTAAGAGTGGGGGTTACCCCACTGGCCAAATTGGAAATGGCTTGAAAGCAGAGAGCTGATTCTGTTGCAAAAGCGAGCAGGTATGGTAACTAATGTTGACTAAATCATCATGACTGCCTGCCAAGTATGCTGATCATCTCCATTTTACCGGGAAATGGAGACTCAGAGGAGTGAAGTAACTTGCCTAAAGCCACTTGACCAGTTAACCATCAAATATCTATCAGGCAATGTAAGAGGCAAGCACAGGAAAGCTACCATTTGAATCTAGATTTCTGTGACATTAAAGCCACACTGTCCCCCCCGTTCCAACATACACACACTTACACCATCTGCTTCCCAGGAAGGGCTGCAGAAACGTACAGGAATCCCAATCATGGGGAAAGATGATGAGCTTCTGCGACTATTCCCATCCATAAGACTTTTCTAAATCTTCACAATCTCTGTCTCATGGATCAGAGAGATCCATCAATCCCCAGGTCAGGATCCCACCACCCTCTAAACGATTTGAACAGCTACTGTCTGCAATCAGATGGGGCCTAGGGCTTGGGGTAGCTGGGATAGCCTTCCCCTATCCCTGCTCTCGACAAGACCATAGGATGCAGGGAGAAACAAAGAAAGAGATGGACGGGGTGGGGGGGGGGAGGGAGAGAGGGAGAGAGATAAACTGCTTAGTTTTGGATTCCTTTTTCCAGTTAGCCCTAAGACAAGCTCCCAGTCCCTCCTAAGGATGGATTTAAGCCAAAGAGGAACCTAAAGCTAGTTCAAATTTGGTTCCTGTAACTTGAAACCAATATAGGCATCTGGGCGGGGCCCCAGTATCATTTACTATCTAGTGATAAGCATGCTGCTGCTGATTTTTATGGTGAAACTGATGAGGTGGAGATGCTAGAAGCCATTTTATCTTCAGGTGGTGCTACTGCTGTTGTTGCTGCCACTGCTAGCAACATGGGGCTTGGTGGTGGTGACAGGTGATGGTGCTGTGTGACGATTATTGGAGGGGCTAGCGATTATGGGCATCGAAATTCCTTGTCAGAGATGCTGGTTATTGGAGGCGCTAAAGATTATGGGTACCAACATCCCTATTTCTTCAAGGTTTATCTCTTTCTTTTATGCTTTGTTTTTCTACAATGGCCCTGGGGAGTGAAATGACTTAAAATTTCATCTTGTCAAGACTGGTAAATGAAAACATGACTGAGGAGTTGAAATGCATTCATCCCACCAGTGAAGTCCTGTTGCGTGTATTTTTTAACAACACACGCATTCCCTGGGGCTGGCATTTATTCTACTTGCCAGGATGCCATGGTTCACTGTGAAACGTAGGAACGTGGTGACTTCACACTGCTCAACACGTCAAACCTATGAGCAGAGTGTAACCTGCCAACATTGTGCCCGGAAGTCCTAAAGACTTCTAGGATGGATTCAACCTGCATCAACGAGGGCTTTTTGCTTTCAGCTAAAGCTTGTGAGTATGAAGGTATAGGTACTGTGCTTGTGAGTAAGCCAGCCAGCGTGCTGCTGGGTGCACTAGGTGGAGAGACTGAAGCATGTGCATCTGTTCCTCTCTCTCAATGTCTACCTGAATCTCCTTCTCTCTCCCTGGAGTGAAGCAGTGAGGCAGGAGCGATGCTCACATTTCACTCCAAGCACCTACATCGTTGTATTTTCAACAAAATAGCTTTCTATGTAAGAAATATTCTGGGACAAATGTAATGTTTATTCATCCATTCAATTAATATCAATGATGAGCCATGCACTCGTCTAGGTGCTGGGGGTATAAGTGTGGAAGGAAGAAACCCCCAAATCCCTGCTCTTATGCAGCTGACATTCTATTGCATTTAAACAAGTCTCATTCTCATCACACATAGGTGAGAAAACTGAGGTTAATGGATTTAACCGAGGACAAACAGTAAAGGGCAGAGCTAAGATTTTAAGTAATGTCAGCCTGATCCCAAAACCACACCTCTGACCAATTCTATATTATCTTCAGTGAACATTTTTCAAAAATCTGTACTGCCCAACATCTTCTCACCATTCTTCAGGTACTAGAAACCTCCATTGCTTCTGGTAAACCACTCTTTCCAATCTCCAGTGTCATCTAGAAAAACTGCCAATAAAGGCAGCCTGTCCTCCTTCAACTGAAGAATGAGTTCATAACCGAAACATGTCATTCCAGTGCTGGTTTTTGCTACCAAGACCTCCAGGAAGAAGGACTCTTTGCTCTCAAGTTGATTTTTTTGCTTTGACTATGATTCTGTAAGCCATCTCATATTTTTCCAACAAACTCTTTTTTATCCAGTTATTCAGAGTTCACTTCTGTTGCTTATAATCAAAGAACGGAACGAACACATAGTCCCTTCACCCTCTAGGTCTTCATTTGACTCAAAGCAAGTTTTGTTATCTACTAACTGGAAAGCATTGCACCCACCGTGTGGGAAGGAAATCTTGTTTACTTGAGCCAGGCCTGCTGACATCCCTGGTTTCTGGCCCCTTGTTCAGACCCTAGCCTTCCAGGAAAAGCTTCCCCACTCTGCACCAGGGCTTCCAGACTTGCAGATGCTGCACACTCAGCAAAAGCAGTGGAGAAGCCTGAGCTATATTTGAGCTTTTCTGAGAAAACACAGACGCAGCCTCCTGTGCTCTGGCTGGCCGAGGGGACTGGTAATTAACAGTACTCTTGTTCAGAGCACAAATGGAACAGGTGATGGCTCAGCAAGTTCAGAATCAGAGCTACAGCCAATCTCTCCATCCCCAAGTCTATTTCTGGGTCACCACAGATGCTTATTAACACCAAATATCATAGCTACAGGACAGACAAGAGACTTGTCTTGGAAAACTTGTCAGTCAAAATTACATTGAGTTGTATGTAACAAGTCTGACCAGATACAGTTTTTTCCCCTCACCTAACTAAAAGTCTAGTGGTAGGCAGTCCAGGCTGGTATAGAGGCTCAAAGAAATTCTTAAGAGCTGAAGCTCTTTTTATCTTCCTGCTCTGCTATCCTTAGCAGCTGGCTCTCACCCTCAGAGTCACAAGATGGCTGCCCCACTTCCAGAAATCTCACCTACATTCCAGGTAGAAATAAAAGCAAAAGCAAAGAAGAGAAGGCATGTGCCTGATGAGTTTCCCCTACCTCTGTATGAGGAAGACAAGAGATTCCCAGAAAGCCTCATCCAGATTTTCCTCTACATCTCATTGGTCAGAACTGGGTCAGAGGACCAGCTGCAAGGGTATTTTTAACTAGGCATATTGTCATTCAAACAAAATTGGGATTCTGTTACTAAGTAAGAACAGGAGTAAAGGCACTGGTTAAGTAACTAGTAGTGTCTGTCACAAAAGGTAAGATGGGAAATGGGTCATCAATGAGGGAAGCCTCCAAGGGACTGAGTCACCGGTTCTCAGGAGCACACGAGCTGGACCCATTTCCAGGGTCCCTACGTGGAAAGGCAGAGGGCTGGAGGATGGTCTTATGGCTGTTCACAGCCCCACCCTCGTTCTCATGGTAACTTACAGAGAAAACCAGGAGCCATGTGAATCTGCCTTTATTTATTTATTTAAAGATGGAGTCTCACTCTGTCGCCCAAGTTGGAGTGCAGTGGCACGATATCGGCTCACTGCAACCTCCGCCTCCTGGGTTTAAGCGATTCTCGTGCCTCAGCCTCCCGAGTAGCTGGGATTATAGACATGTGCCACCACACCTGGCTAATTTTTGTATTTTTAGTAGAGACACGGTTTCACCATGTTGGCCAGGCTGATCTTGAATTCCTGACTTCAGGTGATCTGCCTGCCTCAGTCTCCCAAAGTGCTGGAATTACAGGCATGAGCCACTGTGCCTCACCAAATCTGTCCTTTAAAGATGGAATTGATCTCAGGGAAACATGGGAAAAGTAGAGGGTGTTAAGCATGCTTTGAATGAGGAGACCACCTCAACAGGCTTTGTGTGAGCAACAAGGCTGTTTTATTCGCCCAGCTGTGAGTGGGCTGAGTCCAAAAAGAGAGTCAGCAGAGGGTGGTGTGATAGGAATTGGTTTTATGGGTTTGGGGTAGGCAGTGGAAAGTTACAGAAATTACAGTTCAGGGTGGTTTTTGTAAGCTGGGATGGGGGGGTGTCGCTGAGTGGGGTGTCACAAAGTCCAAGGTCCAGTGTCACAAGGTTGGCTTATCAGTTGAGGCAGGAATGGTTGAGGCAGGAAAAATGGCAGAATGTTGCAAGGTCGGTTAATCAGGTACTGCAGGAGCTAGCCATTCTTCTTCTTTTATGATTTCCCTATTACTTCGGACTTTCTGGCTCCTGAAGGCCAACTGGAGGTGTACGTGCGGGTCACAGGGGTCACCATGGCTTGACCATGGTGTAGTCCCTGGTACAGTTAGTTAGTTCAAAGAACATTGCAGAGGGGTTCACCAAAAAAGAGTCAAACAGCCCTGGGTTCAAATCCAAGCTCTGCCAAATACCAATACTCTGACTTTGGGCAAATCACTTAACCTCTCTAAAATGGGGGTGATACCTCACATAGGTTTTGAGAGGCTCAAACAAGACTTTAAGTATATGTTGCATATTGTAACTATCCAAAAAATGGCAGTTATTATGACGTTAATCCCCTCCTTTTTCTAAATGGTGAAAGTGAAGCCCAGAGAGGGGAAGCAAGGTGACCCAAATCACACAGCAAAACAGCGACCAGGCTCAGGCTGTCTGATTTCCACCCTGAGGGATGTTGCCTATCACCACTGCCTGTCTCTGTAACAAAATGATTAACTTTCATTAAAGTGTGAAATTAGGCTCGAATGGTAGAATAAAGTCACTGATTTAGAATTTTATTTAAAAACACAAGCCTCAAATTTCAGATACTGAGGATGCCAAAAGTCAAGGAGAAACGGTAGAGGCATCCTGGTATGACCCTCCTGGTGAATTGTACTCATCGTTACTATCATTTAGTAAGCGCACCAACCATGTACCTGGCATCATGCTAAAGGGTCGACCTAACTGCAGTAGTTAACATTTATGGAACACTATGTTAGTCTCCTGTGGCTGCTATAACAAAATGCCACAAACTTAGTGGCTTAAAATCATACCTTTTTTTTTTAGAGACAGAGTCTCTGTTGCCCAGGCTGGAGTGCAGTGGCATGATCATAGCTCACTGTAGCCTCGACCTCTCAGGCTCAAGTGAGACTCCTGCCTCAGTCTCCTGAGTAGCTGGAATTATAGGCATGTACTGCCATGTCTAGCTAATAAAAAAATATTTTTTTGAGAGATAGGGTCTTTATGTTTCCCAGGCTGGTCTTGAACTCCTGGGCTCAAGCCATCCTACTGCCTCCACCTCTGAAAGCGTCGGGATTACAGGAGTGAGCCACCACACCCAGCCTAAAACACAAATTTATTCTCTTACAGTTCTGGAGGTCACAGTCAGCAGGGCTGTGTTTAGCGAGATCGTTCCCTTGCTGTTTTCAGATTCTACAGGCCACCTGCATTCCTTGGCTTGTGGCCCCTTCTTTTGTCTTCAAAGCTGGCAGTGTAGCACGTTCAAATCAATCTCTCCCCGCCACACATAAACACGCTCACCTCTGTTTTCATTGTCACATCTCCTTCTCAGATTCTAACCCTCCTGCCTCCCTCTTTCATTTTCAATTATATTGAGTCCACCAGGATAATGCCCCCATCTCAAAATCCTAATTTAATCACACCTACTAGGTCCCCTTTGCCATGTAAGGTAACAGTCACAGGTTCTGGAGGTTAGGATGTGGACATCTTTGGTAGACCATGATAGTATCTACCACAACAACTTATATGCACCTGGAATTGCTATGAATTCATATGACCCTCTGGACAAACCTATGAAGTACATACTGGGGCAGGATAGGTAGGCAAGGAAGTAACACGTTCTCAGGCCACAGCAACCATGGCTGTGACTGTGACCGACAACAAAATAAGCCCCAGATTTGCACTGTAGTCAAGTACATTCAAGCAAAGCTACCTCCAGTAGAGGATTTCTCTTACGGAGAGCATGTGCATTTTGATTTTACCTGCCCTCAGACTGAGCTTTGCTCATTATAATAGTAAAAAACACACCCCTGGGTGGAGATTTAAGATGCTACTGAGACATGCAGTGTATGAACAAGCATGTGCTACTGCACATGTTCACCCAGAGGACCACCCGAAGCATCCTTGCTAGTAACACCTCTTCCCATCGCCTTATGAATAACCAGATAAGACTCCCATAAAGGGGATTTCCTGCTCTGAATCGTCCCTCAGGGTGGACTGTCTATTCTGCACCTAGCTTTCAGAATATTCTTTCTCCTTTGCCATAAATTGCTCTGTGTTGCATCTCCTTTNAGAATATTCTTTCTCCTTTGCCATAAATTGCTCTGCCGTGTGTCTCTTGTTTAACCCATTTGTCATTTAGAGAAAAAAAGTGCAGCTCGCTGCCAGTGCACTTTTAACTTTACATTATCATGTTCTTTGAAGCTGAAGCAAATCTGACAGATTTTCAAAGTGAAAATAAAATATAAAAACTGTTCTTGGAGTTATTTATTTATTTGTTTTTGAGACAAGGTCTTGCTCTGTCGCCAAGACTGGAATGCAGTGGTGTGATCTCGGCTCACTGCAACCTCTGCCTCCAGGGTTCAAGCAATTCTCCTGCTTCAGCCTCCCAAGTAGCTGGGATTACAGGTGCCCACCACCACACCTAGCTAATTTTGTACTTTTAATAGAGATGGGGTTTCACCATGTTGGCCACTCTGGTTTCTACCTCCTGGCCTCCAGTGACCCACCTGCCTCAGCCTCCCAAAGTGCTGAGATTATAGGCGTGAGCCACCGCGTGCAGTTATTTCTAAACAGAACTTGTCTCTAATCCTAATGTAACAGAAGTGTATATGATGATCAGTATTTAATTTTTTTCATGTGATAAATTGCAAAGCATGGAACAACACAAAGCGGAACATCACATTCCACACAAAAGTGTCGCCTCTCTCTTCAGATCTTCTTGCCATCCTTGTGTGAGTGGTAAACTTTCCAGCCACCAGTGGGATTCTGTTTCCCTGATGTGGGTGGTATGCTCTTGGGGAAATGTCTTCCAGACAGGTGAAGAGGTGTGACATCATCAGAGCACGGACTTCCAGACAGGTGAAGAGATGTGACATCATTAGAGCATGGACAACCTTGAAGACATTACTGCCGTGGCTTGTGGCACTTTTCCAGCACTCTTTCAATCAGTGTCAGTCTGAAATTTACATGGCTCATCATGTGCTCAGGATTGTCCTTCTTGAGCGGGATGTAGGAGTTCAGCACTGCCATGTTTAGAAGGTGGCAAAAGGGTTTCTTTTAGCAAACCTTGTGCCTTTTGCACTTTGTTGGATAAGAAGAGAGCATCTGATGAACCGAGTCCACTGCTCCCGTATTCTCTTTATATTCCACAATGACACATGGCCTCTTCGTTTTATTTCCATTTCTGTGGTCTAGTTCAATCACAGTATTGTTGTGGAAGGTTGAAAACACTGTCACCTCCTTGTCATACCATTTTGGTGCCATAAATTCATCACAGAATAAACATCATGCATAGGAATGCTATGTTTTCTAGGATTTGACATTTTCAGTGACTGAGAATCACTATATTTTGTAAATGGAAATACCACTACTAAAAAGAGAATGCTGTAGAATGATGTCTACCCGAGAGTTATCTCAGAGTAAATGCTGCAGCCTCACAAGTATTCTCAGGGCCAATGGGAAATGGGTTAAATTAGTTTACTTTATTATTAATATTTTTTGACAAAATCTCACTCTGTCACCCAGGCTGGAGTACAGTGGCGTGATCTTGGCTCACCGCAACTTCCGCCTCCTGGGTTAAAGCAAGTCTCCTGCCTCAGCCTCCCAAGTAGCTGGGATTTCAGGCCACCATGCCTGGCTAATTTTTCTATTTCAGTAGAGATAAGGTTTCACCATGTTGGCCAGGCTGGTCTCGAACTCCTGACCTCAAGTGATCCACCTGCCTCAGCATCCCAAAGTACTCGGATTACAGGCTTAAGCCATTGTGCCTGGCTGGTTAAATTATTCTAAACTAAGAATATAAGAATGGAGGTTTCACAACAGCTATTACCAATACCATCATTTTGCCCATTTTCAACTGACAAGCCATGTTAGTTTCCTATTGCTGCTATAATAAATCATACAAACTTGGTGGCTTCAACAGTGCAAATGTACCATCTTACAGTTCTGCAGGTTATAAGTCTATACCAGCACCTTGGGCTGCATTCCTTCCCGGGACCACCTTCATTCCTTGGCTAGTGGCCTTGTTCATCTACCCAGCAACAATGATCAAGTTTTTCTTACCACTCCAGCCGTTCTTCTGTAGTCACATCTTCTCTCTGAATTTCCTTTCCTGCCTCCCTCTTCCACTTTTAAAGACCTTCGTGATTACACTGGGTCCACTCAGAGAGTAACACAGAATACTCTCCCTGCCTTAAGGTCAGGCAATTAGGAGGGGTTTTTTTGTTTTTGTTTTTTGAGACACAGTCTGGCTTTGTCACCCAGGCTGGAGTGCAATGCGTGATCTTGGCTCCCTGTAACCTCCACCTGTAGGACTCAAGCGAGCTTCCTACCTCAGTCTCCCAAGTAGCTGGGACTACAAGTGGACACCACCATGCCTAGCTACTTTTTTGTGAATTTTTGGTAGAGATGGGGTTTTGTCATACTGCCTAGGCTGGTTTTGAACTTCTGGGCTCACGCGATCCTCCCGCCTCGATCTCCCAAAGTACTGGGATTACAGGTGTGAGCCACCACACCTGGCAGATTAGCAGTCTTAATTCCATCTTCAGCCTCAATTCCCTCTTGCCATGTAACCAAACATATTCACAGGTTTGGTTTTAGGACATGGACATTTTTGGGAGGTCATGATTGTGCCTACCACACAAGCCAAAGACCCAAAGGGGCTAAATAATTTGCCACAGGTTATATGGCTAGAAAATGGTAGGGCCAGACTTTGAATGCAGGCTGACTCCAGCACTCACGTTGTTAATCATTGCACTACATTTCCCTTGCTCATTTTCCCTTCTTAGGAACCCTACTGTGAGGTAAGTGTGGTTATGACTGCTACGTGCAGTTTACAGTTGAAGATATTAAGACTCTTAGGGATGATGTGGCTTCCCCAAAGTTCACATAGGTAGTGGAAAGCAGAGGAACCAAGTTAGTTGGACACAGGTAAGAGATGTAACCAAAGCTGGGCACAGTGGCTCACACCTGTAATCCCAGCTCTGTGGGAGGCAAAGACGGGAAGATCACTTGGACTCTAGAGTTCGAGACCAGCCTGGGCAACATAGGTAGACCATCTCTCTGCAAAAAAATTTTAAAAATACCCAGCTGTGGTGGTATGCACTTGTAGTCCCAGCTACTCGGAAGGCTGAGGGGGGAGGATTACTTGAGCCTGAGAGGTCAAGGCTGCAGTGAACTATAATCACACCACTGCACTCCAGCCTGGGCAACAGAGCAAGACCTTGTCTCAAAAAAAAAAAGAAAAAAAAGAAAAAAAGAAAAAAAAAAAAAAAAAAAAAAAAAAAAGAACAGCAAGAGAAAGACGTACCCAAAATGAAAGAAACTGGCTACTGTGAGAGCGAGACTATCATCCTTAAACCAAGAGCATTTCAAATACTTTTGTGAAAATCAACAGCTCTTCCCCTAGGTATCCCACAGTACTGGATTACTCTCATTTCCTTCAGACCTCTTCTCAAATGTCAGCTACTCAGGGACACCCTGACCACCCTATCCAAAATAGCAGCTCTCATGCCCCAACACCCCCATTCTCTTGTCTCTTCTGTTACTACTTGTCATAATTGTATAAATTTTTGTGCTAGAACAAATCGGCTGTGTCTTTTTTGTACATTGTTGCATTCCCAGGGTCTGGCACCCAGCAGGCACTTCATAATTTTTTAGTCTGAAATCAATAATAACTTAATCCAATCTCAATAGTCTCATCAATGGATTTTAAAATAAGCAAATGTTATTAATGTATCTACATTAGATATTGGGGCTCTTGGCATTTCAGTTGAAAAAGGCTTTTGGAGATATGAAGGACAGCAAGAGATTCTCCAAAGTTTCCATCCTTGGCTGGTCATCAAAATTGTAAGGGAAGGCCCCAGGCACAGTGGCTGATGCCTGTAATCCCAGCACTTAGGGAGGTCAAGGCAGGCAGATGGCTTGAGCTCAGGAGTTCAAGACCAGCCTGGGCAACATGGTGAAACCCCATCTCTACAAAAAATACAAAAAATTAGCCAGGCATGGTAGTACATGCTTGTAGTCCCAGCTACTCAGGAGGCTGAGGTGGGAAGATGGCTAGAGCCCAGGAGGCAGAAGTTGCAGTGAGCCAATATCATGCCACTGCACCCCAGCCTGGGTAACAGAGCCAGACCATGTCAAGAAAAAATTGTAACTTGATTAAAACACCAATATCCAGTGCCTACCCTCAAAGATTCTCATTTAATTGGTCTGGAGAGAGCTCTGAACATCAGTATTTTTAAGGCTCTCGAGGTGATGCTAATGTGCCTCTGTGGTTGATATTCACAGCCCTGGACCTCCTAAAACAGAATCCCTGGGACAGAGGTTTTCAATCTTGACAGAGCTTTGGAAAATACTGATGTTGGAGTACCACCTCCAAAGATTTTGATGTAATTAAACTGGGTGAGGCCCAGGGAATAGATTTTTCATTTTAGTTATTATACTTCTCATCTTCAGACTGTCTATGTAGTTCTATACATTGTTTTCCTAATTTCCTTTAGTTCTTTGTCCAAGATTTCCTTCAGTTCTTTGAGCACATCCAACACAGCTGATGTAAAGTCTTTGGATAGTAAGTCCAATGTCTGGACTTCCTCAGGGACAATTTCTGTCCATTAAATTTACTCCTTTTTTGACTGAAAAATTAAAGTTAACTTTCTACTTGATGGGTACCAAAAGTGTTGCACCAAGATAAGCTGCAGACAGACAAGAGCAGAGCTTTCAATGGAAATTGTAAACAAATAAGACCAAGATCCTGAAGCATTTCTCCAAAGAACTGTAACAGGGATGAAACAGTCACCAGTACAATCCTGAAGACAAAGCACAATCAAAGCAATGGCTACCAAGAGATGGAAGTGGTTCAGTCAAAGCAAAAGCAGACTGGTCAAGAGCAAAGATCATGGCAACAGTTTTTGGGAGGATGCTCATTTTACTTGCTGACTTTCTGGAGAGCCAAAAGATAACAACATCCACCTACTGTGAGAGTGTTTTGAGAAAGTTAGCCAAAGCTTTAGCAGAAAAAAAAGCCCAGGAATCTTCACCAGAGTCCTTCTCCACCATGACAATGTTCCTGTTCATTTCTCTCATCAAACAAGGTCAATGTTGCAAGAGTTTCAAGAGGAAATCATTAAGCATCCACCTTACAGTTCTGATTTGGCTTCTTCTGATGGCTTTTTTGTTTTCTAATCTCAAAATATATTTAAAGGGCACTCAGTTTTCTTTAGTTAATAATGTAAAAAAGATGGCATTGACATGGCTAAATCCCCAGGCCTCAGTTTTTAGGGATGGACTAAATGGCTGGTATCATCACTTACAAAAGTGTCTTGAACTTGACAGAGCTTATGTTGAGAAATAAAGTTTATTTTTTAAATTT
>NW_016107447.1:788709-790462 GCF_001604975.1 Cebus imitator
GGGGTTTCACCATGTTGACCAGGATGGTCTCGATCTCTTGACCTCGTGATCCACCCGCCTCGGCCTCCCACAGTGCTGGGATTACAGGCTTGAGCCACCGCGCCCGGCTAGGTTTTCTATTTTTATCTTTAATTTCACTTTCCCCGAAACTCTTTGAAGTCCCCATGTACATGTATCTTATACTATATAAGTTATGTGTGCATATGTATATTTATGTCTATATGCATAGATTGCTGTCTGGAATGATGTTTACCAAACAAGTCGGGAAGTTAAGGGTGATTTTTGCTGTCCTTATTGCAAAAATTGAGATATAAAGTTTATTTTTTTTAATTTTTTAAATGTTTTAATCTTTTTTGTTTTTTTGTTGTTTTTTTGTTATTTTTCTTTTTTTGTTATTTTAAGTTTAGGTTTTCTATTTTTATCTTTAATTTCACTTTCCTCCAAACTCTTTGAAGTCCCCATGTACATGTATCTTTATATAAGTTATGTGTGCATATGTATATTTATGTCTATATGCATAGATTGCTGTCTGGAATGACGTTTACCAAACAAGTAGGGAAGTTAAGGGTGATTTTTACTGTCCTTATTGCACTTCCCTTACTCGCTTATGATGTACACATACTATTTTCACAAAAGAAAGCTGGCCTTCGCGTTTAGAGGACTGATTAAACACATCAGTTCATGTCTTTTCTCTCCAAATATCCCATTGAAATAACACAAGCATTTCAAAATTCTAATAAAAACTTACAAAATAATAATAACACATACCTCTTAGAATTGTGAATTTTAAAATCTGGCACATAGTGCTTAATGATTATTATCTGCATTTCCCCATCCACTTACAGCGGTAAAGAGAACACTATTATATATTCTCTTAACCCCTCTTGTGCCTTGAACCCCTCTGCAGTCTGATGGAGTTCAAGGATGCCTTCTCAGCATAATATTTTTTAAATGAATAAAATTGTATACATAGGATTACAAAAGAAATCATTCATATTAAAGTACACCTATCAAAATATTTAAAAAGCAAATCAGTCATAGACTAACATATGTGCTTCTAAAAGATTTAGAACATGTCTAATAATGACCATAATTTCAAAGTTGTGATGAACATTAAGTAATATTTTAAAATAATTTCAGCAATAGCAATGTGATAGGAAAATATCTGATTTCTATTGGTGATGAAGTCACAGGAACACTAATACTGCTATGGTCTATTGTGTTCATAATTGAAGGAAGTGCTAAGTTTAAGTTGAACTTTGTGAAAATAAAGACAATTTTTCTCATAATCCAACATCATGGATCTCCTAATTTAATAAAGTAGGTTTCCATATATCTTTGTCTGTTTGGTCTCTTTCTTATTTATTATAGGCTTTCCTCAAATCTACTATTCTTTACATTGTATTAACCTAAGTAACAAAATAATAAAAAACCTATGATGATCCTTGACTGTTTGCTTACATCGAAGGGTGAGACTTAGACTAAAAGCTATTGGAAGCTATGTGCATATGAGGAGGGCTTATTAACTATGAGTTTGATGTGACTATCCATTAGGGAGCCTCAATATCAAAATCTTTAGGTCTTTCCTTCTGAATTGCTTAAATTCTCCAGAAAAGACTCTTCTAGCTTCTTTTTGGGAGAGGATAATCATCTCTTAGAGAGTATAGTTCTGTGCAGTTTTCCTTCTTTTTTTTTCTTTTCTTTCTTTTTTTTTTTTTTTTTTTTTTTTTTTTTTTTTTTTTTTTTTTTTTTT
>NW_016107447.1:790622-813145 GCF_001604975.1 Cebus imitator
TTTTAACCTATAAGTCTCATTATTTGTTTAGGGTCAGCGTTATTTGTTCAGAGTCAGCATTCTGGAGTCTAGGCTAGAAAAGAAGCCCAAGAAGCAACTGGGCAGGTCATCTCAACCATCCTGATGTGAACTTTCTCTTCATCCTTCTGCTTGCAGTCCGAAGCCCCTATCTTCACTAAGCTTGGTGTCTCTCAAGCCAGATACCCTTTCTCTTGCACTCTACAACTGTGCTATCCAATAGAGTAGTCTCTGGTCACATGTGGCGATTTAAATTTAATTAAAATAGGCTGGGTGCAATGGCTCACACCTGTGATCCCAGTACTTTGGGAGTCCGAGGCAGGTGGATCACTTGAGGTCAGGAGTTCAAGACCAGCCTGGCCAATATGGTAAAAACCCCCATCTCTACTAAAAACACAAAAATTAGCTAGGCTTGGTGGTGAGTGTCTGTGATCCCAGCTACTCGGGAGGCTGAGGCAGGGGGACTGCTTGAGCTCAGGAGGCGAAGGTTGCAGTGAGCTGAGATTGTGCCACTACACTTCAGCCTGGGCAACGGAGCAAGAGTCAGTCTCAGAAATAAGTAAAAAAATTAATTAAATTTAATTAAAATGAAATAAACTTTCAGTTTGTCAACTGCACTAGCCACGTTTCAAGTGCTCTATAGCTACACAAAGCTAGTGGTTGGCTACTGCATCAGGCAGTGCAGAACATTTCCATCACTGCAGAAAATTCTATTGAACAGTGCTGTTCAGAGCTGGGGTTGGCACATTTTCTCCGTAAAAGGCAGATAGTAAACTTCCATCACTGCAGAAAATTCTATTGAACAGTGCTGTTCAGAACTGGGGTTGGCACATTTTCTCAGTAAAAGGCAGATAGTAAACATTCTTGGCTTTGCATGCTGTATGGTCTCCATTGCATCCACTCAACTCTGTCACTGCAGTATGAAAACAGCCACAGACAATAGTGGACAATATTCTTAGCTTGCAGACTGTACATAAACAGGCAACAGGCTGGATCTGGCCTGCGGACCATAGTTTGCTGAGCCCTGTCCAAATGCACTGTCTTTAAAAAAAAAATCCCCAGCCAGGCACGGTGGCTCACACCTGTAATCCCAGCACTTTGGGAGGCTGAGGCAGGTGGTTCATGAGGTCAGGAGTTCAATACCAGCCTGGCCAAGGTGGTGAAACCTCATTTCTACTAAAAGTACAAAAAAATTAGCTAGGCCTGGTGGCGTGCACCTGTAATCCCAGCTACTAGAGAGGCTGAGGCAGGAGAATTGCTTGACCCAGGAGGCAGAGGTAGCAGTGAACCAAGATCGCACCACTGCACTCCAGCCTGGGAGACAGAGTAAGACTGCATTAAAACAAAAACAAAACAAAAAAAACCCTGTACTGTTATTTTAGTGGATCCAGGGAGAAAGCAGAGCCTAAGATATGCAGTCTTTTTTTTCTTTAACCTACAAATCTGATGAAACATTCAAGCTTGTCTTTTTCGTACACTTTAGAATCCACGAGCACAGAGCCCTGTCTTTCTTATTCACTATTCTCCACCTAGTGTCCAGCACAGTGCTTGACATGTAATTGTCTTTTAGTAGATCATGTTGAATGATTAAATGCTCACCAAGCCACCCTCTGTGTAATTTGACTTTTCACTTGGATCTGCCTTCAGGAAAGAATGTGCTGGTTGTGCTGAGTAGATGCCAGTCTGCTTAACAATTATATTTCATGCTATCAATGAATACATTGACATTCCAATTTTCCATCTCAGTCTCATAAGCTTGGTAAATGTAATTCCACTTCTGAGGGAAGACAGCTGCTAAGACTGTGTAGAATCAAACAAATCTTGGTTGCAGAAGTGTGAGGCCACAATTGGATTTGATAAGAAGACTTGTAAAGAGAAGGGGAACAATTTGGGGGACATAAGTACCTGGAGAATTTTAAATAGTGTGTTGAAATTGCCCTCTCAGCAAGATAAGGAAGAGAAGGTTATGTAGAATGTTAATGTGCTGTGACTGTAATAGAACAACATGCCAAGGGCATTGTTGGAAACTAGTCTGGTGGGGCAAGAGCCACAGGGTAGATGAAAACTATACATGCCCAGAGGAGCGGTTATCTTAGAGCTTACCGACTGGGAGGGGATGGGAGGGAGGCCTCTGGGGTGCTAGGGATGTTCTATATATATATTTTTTTAATTTTATTTTTTGGGGGGATGTTCTATATTTTAATCTGGTGGTGGTTTCACAGGTATACACGTGTGTACTATTTCATTCTGCTGTGCTGGTAAGATATGGCACTTTATCTTATATCTGTATGTAAGACATTTCTTAATTGCTTTTTTTAAAAAGAGACGAATCATTAGGGAATGCAAATCAAGCCACAATGAGATATCACCTCACACCTGTTAGGATGGCTACTATGAATAAATAAAAAATAGCAAGTGTCACATAGGATGTAGAGAAACTGGATCCCTTGGGCATTGTTGTTGGGAAGTAAAACGATGCAGCCACTATGGAAAACAGAATGGCAGTTCTCAAAAAAATTAAAAAATAGAATTACCATATGATGCAGCAATTCCCCTTCTGGGTATATATTCAAAAGAATTTGATGCAGAGTTTGAGAGAGATATGTGTATACCAAAGTTCACAGCAATATTATTCATAGTAGCCAAAGGTGAAAGCAACCCAAGTATCCTTGACAAATGATTGAATAAACAGAGTGTGATACATGCACACAATGGAACATTCTTTAGTCTTAAAAAGGAAGCAAATTCTGACCCACGCTACAATATGGGTGAACCTTGCGGACATGATGCTAAGTGAAATAAGCCAGTTACAAAAAGACAAATGCCTTATGATTCCACTTATATGAGGTACCTAGATTAGCCAAATTCACAGAGACAGAAAGTATAATCGGGGATGCCGGGGGCCGGGTGGAGGGAAGAATGGGGAGATATTATTAAATAGGTACAGAGTTTCAGTTTTGCAAGACTAAACGAGACTTTTGATATGAATGTACTTAATACCACTGACCTGTACACTTGAAAATTGTTAAGATGGTCAATTTTATGTTATGTGTATTTTATCATAATTTTTTTAAAGTAAGAAGTAATATATACATATATTTTTCCTGATTATTACAGTTGCTCATTCTTTCCTCATGTTCAGCAAGAAGACAGGTGGCTTTCTGCAAGACACAAGTATGGGACTATACAGATTGTAAATACAATCTTTAAACCATAAAACTCATAACCGTTTAGTTAAGTTATAAAACATGTTTGTTCAAGAAAATTTTAACTGGCAACTTGAGTTGTAAAAAGCAGAGATGACCAGTTTTGTTAGTTATTTTTGCCCAATAAAGAAGGTGTGAATTCTTCACTAGACAGAGAGCACTGCCAAACATATAGTCATGCTGGGGCCTCCCAGTGGTTGCTACTATAGAGATGGAAGTTGTCTTTGAGAGATCTGATCTAGTTGCCACGGCAAGCTTTGTTTCTCCCACACCTGCAAGATTGAGAGCTAGGCTTGAGCAAATACTCTGTATTAAGGAAATCCAATCTAAGAGGTGTCTTGGAAGACAAACAGCCTTAGCAGGCCACACTTCTCTGCCCCAGTGAACTTCTATATCTACACTAAATATGTATTACTTCTTTAATGAAAAAAAATTATGCATACTTCTAATCAAGCACTTACATAGTGCTTGCTATGTACCATTCACAGTCCTCAGTATTTTACAAACATTAATTTATTGGCCAGGCATGGTGGCTCATGTTTGTAATCCTGGCACTTTGGGAGGCTGAGGCAGGTGGATCACCTGAGGTCAGGAGTTCAAGACCAGCCTGGCAAATATGGCGAAACCATCTCTACTGAAAATATTAAAAAATTAGCTGGGCATGGTGGTGTGTGCCTGTAACCCCAGCTACTCAGGAGGCTAACACAGGAGAATTGCTTGAACCCAGGAGGCAGAGGTTGCAGTGAGCCCAAGATCATGCCACTGCGCTCCAGAGCAGGACTTCATCTCAGAAACAAAAACAAAAAAACCATTAATTTCTTTAACTCTCGTAACAACCCTAAGAAGATGCCTAATATTACACAGAATGGTAAAGTAACCAGCCCAAAGACAGCTTGTAAATGGCAGAGCTAGGACTTGGACCCAGACATTTCGCACCTGTACCTGCATGTCAACAACTCTGCTGCTTCCTAGTCAGGCAGAATGCATTTCTCAGTACTGGGGAGTATCTGAGTTCATTTGTGCTACTATAGCAAAGTAGCTGAGACTGGGTAATTTATAAAAATAAATTTATTTTTTCACAGTTCTGGAGGCTAGGAAGCCCAAGATTAAGATGCAGATACTAGCAGATTTGGTGTCTGGTAAGGGCTGCTCTCTGCTCTCATCATGGCACCTTCTTTGTTGTTTGAGATGGAGTCTTGCTGTATTCCCCAGGCTGGAGAGCAGTGGTATAATCTCAGCTCACTGCAACCTCCACCCCCCAGGTTCAAGAGATTCTTATGACTTAGCCTCCCATGTAGCTAGGATTACAGGCATACGCCACCACTCTCAGCTAATTTTTGTATTTTCAGTAGAGATGGGGCTTTGCCATGTTGGCCAGGCTAGTCTTGAACTCCTGGCCTCAAGTGATCCACCCATCTCAGCCTTCCAAAGTGCTGTGATTACTGGTGTGAGCCACCACACCCGGCCTCATGATGGCATCTCTTTGCTGCATCTTCATGTGGTGAAAGGGGACAAAAAAGAATGAATACTGTGTCCTCACATGACAGAAGGGATGGAAGGTCTGAAAGGACCTAGCTAGTTCCCACAAGCCCTTTTATAAGGGCACTAAACCTATTCATGAAGGTAGACCCCTCATGACTTAATCACCCTAAAGTCCCCTACCTCTTAATACTATCACATCAGGTCTTTCGTTCCAATATATGAATTCAGGGAAGACACACACATTCAAACCACAGCAAGGAGAGGGCACCTTCATGTTTCCTTTCTCCTTCTCTCTCTCCTTTCCCCACCCTTCTTGGTCCTTAATTTCAAGGTGGGGAAATTGTGCAATTTTGATCTAGATTGGTCAAATCCTATACTATAAAGGGTTTTTTTCCAGGATGGTTTTGAAGAGAGTTAAAAGGTCTATAGCAGTGTTGTTCAGACTTTCAGATCTTCCAGATGTATAATTTTTTTCTCAAAAGTGTTGGGCAAAGACTCCTGCTTCCCGTAATGATAGAGTAATACAGACCGGATTTACTCTCCCTTAAACAATTAGGAAAATAGGCAAAATTATATGAGACAGTGCTTTCCATATATTGGACAATAGACAATGAAGACTATGATTCCTGAGAGATAGGAAACAAATGAGATGAGCCTTATGATCACTCCTTCCTGTATGGAGACAGTTTTTACAATGCAGCTCATAGAAGGGAAACAAGCAGAATGGACAAAGTGGCTAGGATTTACAGGGAAGAGTGCTGAAGAGGAGTTCAGGCTTCTCAACTTCAGGGATCTCCAAGGTCCTCTTGAGTCTTTGGCTGGGTACTGATTTATATATATGTGAGAAAAAAGTACCCAAGGCCAAGGGGGAAGCTGCTGGAAAGCAGTAGGCTAAAGAGTTCATATAAGGTCAGAAATTATTTCTGATTCCAACAGTTAAAATGGAGACACTTCTTAATGTATTGAGCATCAAGCAGAGTCCTCATAAGGGGACTCATCTCAGTCATCAGGCTAAATTAGCCCTAGACTAAAGGCAATTCTGAAACTGCCTCTGAAAAGTTTAAAAGCAAGGCTAAAATGATCCCCATGTAACTTAACAGTGTCCCAAAACAAAGTTCAATACTCTTTAAAGGAATACAATAAAATCCAGCACCCAATAACAAAATTTACAATGTCCAGTGCTCTTAAATGAACTGTTTTCCCTGAAATTCACATGTTGAAACCAACGTGATGGTAACTGGAGATGGTGTCTTTGGAGGGTAATTGAGTCGTGAGGGTTGAGACCTCATGACAGGATTCGTGCCCTTACAAGAAGAGGCATGAGATATCTCTCTCTCTCTCTCTCTCTCTCTCTCTCTCTCTCTCTCTTTCTCTCTCCCCCTCCCCCCACCATGTGAGAATACAACAAAAAAGCAGCCACCTGCAAGAAAGGAAGAAGGCCCTCGCCAGAATCTAACCATTCTGGCACCCTGATTGTAGACTTCCCAGCCTCTAAAATGGTGAGAAATTAAATTTCTGTTGTTTAAGCCACATGGAACATCACATTTTGTTATATTGCAGCCTGAGCTGACTCAAACAATTAGCATTCTTGGCCAGGCATGATGGCTTAAGCCTGTAATTTCAGCACTTTGGGAGGCTGAGGCAGGCGGATCATTTAGGCCAGAAGTTTGAGACTAGCCTGGCCAACACAGTGAAACCTCCTCTCTATTAAAAACACAAAAGAAATACCTGTGTGTGGTGGCATATACCTGTGTGTGGTGGCATATACCTGTAATCTCAGCTACTCGGGAGGCTGAGGCAGGAGAATCGCTTGAACCCAGGAGGCAGAGGTTGTGCTGAGCTGAGACAGTGCCGACGCACTCCAGCCTGGACCACAGAGTGAGACTTGTCTCCAAAAAACCCCACAAAAAGCACTTAGCATCCTATAAAAAAATTATCAGACATGAAAAGAAGGAGAAAAATAAGACCCACAACCAGAAGAACTATCAATTCATAAAAATAGACTCAGAAATCATAGAAATGATGGAATTAGCAGACAAGGGTGTTAATGCAGCTATTACAAATAGGCTTCTTTTTTTTTTTTTTTATTTAAGATGGAGTCTCACTCTGTCTCCAAGGCTGGAGTGCAGTGGTGTGATCTCAACTCACTGCAGCCTTCACCTCCTGGGTTCAAGTGATTCTCCTGCCTCAGCCTGCCAAGTAGCTGGGATTATAGGCACATACAGCCACACCCAGCTAATTTCTGTATTTTTAGTAGAGACGGTGTTTCACCACGTTGACCAGGCTGGTCTTAAACTCTGGACTTCAGGTGATTCACCCACCTTGGCCTCCCGAAGTCCTGGGATTACAGGCGTGAGCCACCATGCCTAGCCACACATAGGCTTCTTATAACAAAATGACATAGAGGAAACCATCAACATGGTGAGGAAAGAAATGGAAGATATAATAAAGGACCTAAATGGAATTTCTAGAGATGAAAATATGTAAGACCCGAAAAGAAAGATACACTAGATGGGATTAACAGAAGATTAGACACTGCCAAATAAAAGATTAAAAACTTCAAGGCATAGTAATAGGAGAGATCTAAAATGAAGCACAGAGAGGAAAAGAGTAGGAACAGATGAAAGATATTGGGTGATATCAAGTGGTCTAAAATACATGTGATCCAAAAGTCCCAAAAAAGTAGAAGAGAGAAAGGGAAGAGACCACAAAAATATTTTAAGAAATAATGACTAAAATTTTCCCAATTGTGATGAAAAGTGTAAACTCACAGGTCCCAGAGCCTGAAAGATTTCCAAGTGGAAAAAATCATAAAGAAAAGTACGCCAATGCATGTAAAATCAAAGCTATTGAAAACTAGTGATAAAAAGAAATGTTTAAAAGTGGAGAAAAAAGAGTTGGGAAACTTTTGGGGTGATAGAGGCTGTTCTATACCTTTATTGTGGAGCGGATGTGTTTATCAAAACTGCATATGTTAATCAAAACTCATAAAACTGTTTATTTAAAAGGATGAATTTTACTTCATGTACATTATACCCGAAGAAACTTGACCCAAAAAATGTGGAAGGAGGAGATGGGAAGGAGTGGGGAGAAAAGAAGGAAAAAGGAGGAGGAAGGAATAAGTGGAATGAGGGGGCCCAACATGGCCAGGCAAGGACAGAGAAAAGAAACAGGCCATTTACTCTCACAATAATTTCATTAAACATAAGGACTATTTGGAAATAGAAAAGTTGGTGAAAGAAACCAAGGAAAAAAAGTCAGCTATCTAACATTTTTAATTTTCAAATTATTATTATTGTTCTTTCTTTTTTGAGAGGAAATCTCGCTCTGTCGCCCAGACTGGAGTGCAATGGCGTGATCTCGGCTCACTGCAACCTTCAACCAGGTGATCCGCCTGCCTTGGTCTCCCAAAGTGATGGGATTACAGGTGTGAGCCACTGTGCTTAGCCTCTTCCAATTATTATTAATAAATGTGCTGTTAGGAGAAATTCCCTGTTCCTGTTAATATCTGCTGAAATTTTTTATTTCCAGCCTCCTTGGAAGCTTGGAATGAATATTAGCTAATATTTGTTGAGTATTTACATGCCAGCAATGTTCTAAGCACTTTATTTGCATCATATCTCTTAATCCTTTTAACAACACTAAGGTAGATATTCCTGTAGCTGCACTAGAGGGATGTGGCATAACTTTTATGCAATGAAGTTGTGAATTGTTTTCTGTTACCATGGATTCCCAGGTTGAAGGTCACATAACCTAAACATGCCCAGATGAACCAAACGTACAACCACAGGGGGAACCTAAGCCCTGGGACCAAGGAACAGGGACTGAATTAAAAAGCTCAGGAGTTCTTGACCAGCCTGGGCAATAGAACAAGACTTCATCTCTACCAAAAAAAAATTTTTTAATTAAAAAAAAACAGAAGAGGAAGAACAGACGCTGCATTATTATAGATGCTCTTAACCCTTCTTATGCCATGAACCCTTTGCAGTTTGGTGGAGCTCAAGGATGTCTTCTCAGCACAATATTTTTTAAATGAATAAAATTGTATATATAGGATTACAAAATAAATCATTCATATTAGAGTATATTGGCTGGGCTTGGTGGCTCATGCCTGTAATCCCGGCTGTGCTATAGTTTGGACATGGTTTGTTTGACTCCTCCAAATCTCAGGTTGAAATGTAGTACCCAGTGTTGGAGGGGTGCTAATAGAAGTTGTTTGGGTTTTGGGTAGGATCTCTCATGAATGGCTTGGTGTTGTCTTGCTCTATTAGTTCCCAGGTTGTTAAAAAGAGCCTATGACCCTCCCCCTCTCTCTTGGTTCATATCTCCCCATGTGATCTCTGCATACACCAGTTCCCCTTTGCCTTCCTCCATGAGTAGAAGCAGCCTGAAGACCTCACCAGACACAGACACTGACACCATGAGCCAAAATAAACACAGCCTGAAGAACTATGAGCCAAAATAAACCCAGCCTCGAGTATTCTTTTACAGCAACACAAATGGACTAAGACAGGCAGCTATAACAAAATATCATAAACTGGGCAGCTTCTAAACAATAGAGATTTATTTCTCACAGTTCTGGAGGCTGAGAAGTCTAAGATCAAGACGCTTGCAGATTCAGTGTCTGGTGAGAGTCTCTTTCTGATTCATAGACAGCACCTTCTTACTATGTCTTTACATGGTGAAAGGTCAAGAGGTCTCACTCAGGCCTCTTTTATAAAGCCATCTTCTCATACCATCACCTTGGAGTCTAGGATTTCAACATATGAATTTTAAGGGGATACAAATATTCAGACCATGGGACTGTTGTTTATATTTAAGGAGAAAATCAAAATGATTAAAAGTGGTAGTCTCCAGGGAGTGGTACTGAAGTTGGAAAATAATATAATCTTTTTTTTTTTTTTTGAGACAGAGTCTCACTCTGTTGTCCAGGCTGGAATGCAGTAGAGCAATCTTGGCTCACTGCAACCTCCATCTCCCAGGTTCAAGCCATTCTCCTGCCTCACCCTCCCAAGTAGCTGGGATTACAAGAATGTGCCACCACGCGCAGGTAATTTTGTATTTTTAATAGAAACGGGATTTCGCCATGTTGGTCAGGCTGGTCTCAAACTCCTGAATTCAGGTGATCCACCTGCCTCCGCCTTCCAAAGTGCTGGGATTACAGGCATGAGCCACCACACCCGACCTCAAATAGTCTAGTCTCTGGGGTCATACAAACAAGCTTTCATGTGGGAAAATTGCTGGGTGCAGTCACCTGAGGTCAGGAGTTTGAGTCCAGCCTAACCAACATTGTGAAACCTCGTCTCTACTAAAAATACCAAAATTGGCTGGGGGTGGTGGCAGGTGCCTGAAATCCCAGCTACTCTGGAGGCTGAGGCAGGAGAATTGCTTAAACCAGGAGGAAGAGGTTGCAGTGAGCCAAGATCGCACCATTGCACTCCAGCCTGGGTGACAGAGCAAGATTCCATCTCAAAAAAAAAATTGCCATTGCTTAACTTCCCTGAGCTTCAGCTTTCTTTTCTGTAAGGTGGGGTGATACTCTCTACTTCCTGAACTTGTGTGAGGATTAAGTGAAATTATGTATGGCTAGAGCTTGGCAGAGCAGCTGGCACATGGCTAGAGGTACGGGCTACAGGGACGAGGCCCAACTGATGTCAGGACCAGATCCAAGTCCGGATGGAAGAGCAGAGACCTCAGATTCTTGAAGACATCGGACCTACTGCTTTCCTGACCATCGAGCACATGGGGCTCAGTCTTCTCCACAGCCACACAAGGAATCAGTGTGCAAGACCAGTACTCGAACTGGCTCCTGACACCCAACACAGGGCCCTGCTGGCCTCCCCTGCCATCTCTGAATCATTGACTACATTTGGCTTTGGACATGGAGAAAAGGGAGCGATTTGGGAAGAATGGAAACATTTCCTCCTGTGCAAGTTGTTTCTTTTTGTTCTGGCAGGTCCAAGGTGTTCCGACAAAGGTCAAAAGTATTTATTTTCTTGAATATCACGGGCTGAGAATGTGACACAGATGAGGGGGAGTGAGGGGGAGGAATGGAGGGAGGTGGGAGGGCTGTTGCCAACTTCAATAGCTGAAAGAGCTTCTTTTAATTACAGGAAGTGTTTGTTTTGGGCGCACAGAAACAACCTCTCGTTTTCTATCAAAAGGAGCAGAAATTACAACCAGGAAAATCACAGATTTTATGAACAGACTGACAGTTTGGTCAAGGCTATGCTCCATGTGGCCCTGCCCACCTCCCTAGCTCGGCTCCCGTTCCTCACCTGCATCTGAGCTTTGCCAGCCCACTGGGTTCCAGCCCCCCTGCATTCCCCTGTGCTGTTGCCTCTGACTGTACTGCCGGACCCCAGTGCCAACTCAGACACTGTTTTTGACCTACCTAAGTCCTCCTCTAGGCCTCCTCCCCAAAGACCCTCCAGCTCTTCTTCTGCGCATCACACCACATCTTTCTGTCTTTGTACTTATCAAACTGCATCTAAATTGCCCCTACACCCATCTGTCTCTCCCAGTGGACAGCAGATCATACACTGGACCCTCAGGCTCAGGTCTGGCATTCAGACAGAATCCTGCTTTTTTTGGCCTGCTCCATTTGGGGCCACATGGTGTTTTTGAGCTGTTTGCATTCATCTCCAGAAACTAAAAATTAAGAGATTTCACATAAAAATCCAGATTTCCGGCTTCTCTTAACAAACTGGAAATCCGGCAACATGGGTCCAGCTCTCATAGCAGCGGTCCCTTTTGGATAGAGCATGCCTTTTCCATTTCTTCATAGTCCCTGCCACGCCCTACTGTCTCTCTGACATTAAAGCCTCATGTTAGGAGCCATTTGTCATCATTGTTGCAATACTGTTCCTTCTTATGGTAACAAAGTGAAATATTGCTTTTACTCATGTTCCTTTCTCACACCTGGCCCACTTCCCTGTTTACATTACCAGACTAGAACCTACAGGTACCTGGGCTTTCCACCCTTGCACCAGGCTGAAAACTTCTTAAAAACAGATACAGGCCAAATGCAGCAGGTCACACTTGCAATCTCAGCACTTAGAAATGCTGAGGTGGAGGCCAGGTGCAGTGGCTCACACCTGTAATTCTATCACTTTGGGAGGCTGAGGTGGGTGGATCACCTGAGGTCAGGAGTTTGAGACCAGCCTGACCAATATGTTGAAACTGTCTCTACTAAAAATGCAAAAATTAGCCAGGCGTGGTGGCATGCGCCTGTAGTCCCAACTCCTCAGGAGGCTGAAATGGGAGAATTTCTTGAACCCAGACGGCGGGGCCTGCAGTGAGTTGAGATTGTGCCACTGCACTCCAGCCTGGGCAACAGAGCAAGACTCTGTCTCAAAGAGAAAAGAAAGGCTGAGGTGAAAGATCGCTTCAGCCCAGGAGTTTGACACCATCCTGGGAAACATAGTGAGACCTCATCTCTACCAAACAAACAAACAAATTCAAAAAAATTAGCTGGGTGTGGCACCCATCTGTGGTCCCAGCTACTTGGGAGGGTGAGGTGGGAGGATTGCTTCAGTAAGGGAGGTTGAGGTTACAGTGAACCATGATCGCTCCACTGTATTCAGCCTGGGCAACAGAGCCAGATCCTGTCTCAAAAAAAGTAAATAGATACAGTGCTTCGTATTATCTCTGTAGCTCCAAGAGCCGGCACAGTATGTGGCTCAGAGTAGGTCCCTCACAATGAATATAACTCTTGCTACTAGAAGAAGGAGCCTCTTTTATCTTTTATTCTTTTATCTTCTTCATCATCCGTTCAACAACTATTTTCTGAGTTCACCTGTAAATCCATTTCCTTCCTCAGTGTTCTTTCTCTTTGTGTCCTGATACCTCTTGTAAACTCCAAATACTCGAAACCCCTCCCTAGACTGCCCTTTCAGGTACCTCTTACAAAACCTTGGTCTTAGCAGTTACATAAGAGAAGGTCATAAAAACCATTAATTAGTAGTAACAGTATTAATACCAGTAATAAGTAGATATTAATATTATTTACTGAGAGCTTCCCATGTATATCAGTCTGTTCTCACACTACTAATGAAGACATACCTGAGTCTGGATAATTTATAAAGAAAAGAGGTTTAACTGACTCACAGTTCACAATCATGGCAGAAGGTGAATGAGGAGCAGCAAAGTCACGTCTCATATGGCAGCAGGCAAGAGGGCATGTGCAGAAGAACTCCCCTATAAAACCATCAGATATCATGAGACTTATATCACAAGAACAGCATGGAAAAAAACCCGTGCCCATGATTTAATTACCTCCCATCAGGTCCCTTCCATGACACATGGGAATTACAGGAGCTACAATTCAAGATGAGATTTGGGTGGGGACACGGCCAAACCATATCACCATGTACCAAGAACTTTACACAGATTTTCTCACTCCAGCTTTACAACAATCCTGTGTATCATTAGTCCTCACATTAGTTAGAACTGTAAGTTGCAAGTAAAAAAAAAAAAAAAAAAGTAACTACCAAATCTCAAATAGCTTACGCCAAAAGGTTCACATAACTGAAAAATCAGATCTAGCATTCACTAAACCATTATATGGATGATATCGTTGTAAGAATTTTACATGTATTAATTCTTTTAATCCTGTGAATAATATTTTGAGGAAGGTACTAATATAATTTCCATTTTGCAGACAGGGAAACTTGGGTACCGAGATTTCAATAATTTTACTGTGAGTATCCAGCTAGTAAGACTCTGTTACCAGCTGGATGCATCTGAACCCACTTCCTGTGTGTAAGGGAATTACCTATTTCATTAAACTCCTTGGAACCCAGAGTTCAACTCTGCAGAGGCAGAAAATGCCATGTCCCCCTTGCATGGCAGATATCAGTGTGTGACTTAGGCATTGCTCACCAGGTGCATCTGACATGGACTTCAATTTTCAAACTCATATGGAGACTGTTCTCTGGCAGGTGTGGTGGGAGAGTAAGATCAAGTTCCAGAGACAACAATCCAGTGGGGTTATGGGCAGCACTGGGTGTCTGGAGCCAGAAGGCCAGCAGTGTCCCTAGGCCAATTCTGTTGATGCGAATGTAGACACCATGCCTGGCTTCTCAACCTCTGAGTTTAGTTTCCCTGTGACTCTATAATCTACTCTATACACTTTCAACAAAACTCATGTGAGTCAATATACCATAATAAACTCCCTTACATATATACATCTATCCTATTAGTTCTGTCCCGCTAGAGAAACTTGACTAATGCACTGTCTCATTAAATGAAAGTTAAAGAGGAAGAAACTGAGGATCAGAGAAGTTAAGTAATTCCTTCAGAGTCACACAGTCATGGAATAGAGAAATCAGAATTTGAATGGCTCAGCTGTGTTACTGTTTTTCTCATTTGGCTTACAATAATGTTCTTAATTTTGTTTTTTCCCACTTTCCTGATTTAAATGCTCCCTATAAAAATTTAAATATATAAAGTTATAAGGAAGAAAGTTAACAGTCTTTGAAATCTCATGAGCATATGATAACTTCTGTTAACATTTTAATGGGCATCTTTCATGCCTGTCTTAATGTATATGGGCAATAGAAATAACCATTTTCATACATCAAAACAAATAATACACATTCTTTTAGTCAAGAGGACACTTTTTAAATATGATTCTTTTGTTGTTGTTGCAGAAAGGTGATTTTATTTAGGTAGAGAAAAGAGAAGGAAAGGAGGAGAAAGGCTTCCACAAAGAGTGTGGAAGGGGATTCCAGAGGGGAAATCCCAGAGAGAGCTCCCACCTTGTGGGAGGGGATTCCAGAAAGTTGGAAATCCCATGATTTTTTTTCTTACCTATCATTTTCCTCTTCCTTTTCCAAACTCCATTAATCTCCCTTACTCATTCCACACTTTCTGACTCATGATAACCCCCTATTAACAACTGATATGTACATTTGTAGACTTTTCTCCAAACCAGGATAATTATACATTTCTATAAAGAAGTCCTGTTCTTAACTCCTGCAATACTCACATTAAAGGACACTAATGGGTCATGCACAGTAGCTCATGCCTGTAATCCCAGCACTTTGGGAGGCCAACATGGGCAGATCATTTGAGGTCAGGAGTTGGATACCAGCCTGGCCAACATGGTGAAACCTCGTCTCTACAAAAAATAGAAAACTTAGCCTGGCATGGTGGCACAAACCTGCGGTCCCAACTACTTGGGAGGCTGATGCTGGAGAAGTGTTTGAACCCAGGAGGCAGAGATTGCAGCGAGCTGAGATCATGCCACTGCACTCCAACCTGGGTGAGAGAATGAGACTGTCTCAAAAAAAAAAAAGAAAAAGAAAGAAAGAAAAATGAAAAAAAGGACACTAGCGGTGCCATTTGGGGTACCAGACAGAGACTGATTGTTAAAAGATATTTCACCCACAGAAGCAGCCTTTCTTGACACCCGTAAAACTGCACTGCTGAGGTGATCCTCAGGTGAGCTAGTGTCACAGTTCTGGAGTGAGTGTGAGAAGGCTGAGGGGGAGCCCCTCTATCCCCACCATAGAAATAGATCACCAGGCCCTGGTCTTGTGGTTTCCAGGTTTGCTTGTGGGCCTGCCTGCGAAGCTCAAGGACCTGCAGAGTCCCCTCTGTCTGGAGCTCCTGAATGCAGTCCAGCTAACCTTCCCTCCACTGGAGCCCTTCAACATCTTTTCTCCATTCCCCTTATGGGTTTTGTTCTTCTTTCACCTGCTCAGCAATTTTCACCAGTCCAGGGACCAAATACTCTGTTCTCAGATCAATAGCCCTTGGGAAGTACTGTGGACAGTCTCTGAGATGCACCCCAGCTGCTCCTACAGGGGAGTCATTTTCTTTCCGACTTAGTTTCACTTGAATTATGCTTCGTCTGCTTTTTAAAGTAGCCTCCTTCCAGAGCATGAGTTGACATCAATCCAGAACCAGAAAGAAATCTGTGGCTAGAGGTTGCCTTACTCATCTCTGGAAAGTCCAGCTCTCCAGCAGGGGTTTAGAATTCTATCCCCTTTTTTGTTTCTTAGTCATGTTTGAGAAGGCATTTAAAGATGCTCTTTTGTTAGAGTAAGCGCTCAGTAACCATTTGTCATGAAGGAATAAGAGAATAAATGATGGAATAATCAGCATTTGGTAAATGGTTGGTGAAAGAGAATCAAATAAGATAACACATGTGAAGTTGATATGTAATCTGTGAATAGTGAAAATTGTTGCTGGCCAGGCATGGTGGCTCACACCTGTAATCCCAGCACTCTGGGAGGCCCAGGCGGGTGGATCACTTGAGGCCAGGAGTTCAAGACCAGCTTGGTCAACAAACTGAGACCTTCTCTCTACTAAAAATACAGCAATGAGCTGGGCGTGGTGGCACATGCCTGTAATCCCAGCTACTTGGGAGGCTGAGGCAGGAGAATCGCTTGAACCTGGGAGACAGAGGTTGCAGTGAGCCGAGATCGCACCATTGTACTCCAGCCTGGGTGACAGAGACTCCAGCTCAAAAAATAAAAAGAAAAGAAAAGAAAATTGTTCCTGAAAGGGACTGGACTGTAGCATTATCTGCTGGCGCCATCTTCTGGAAACAAGTTAACACAACAGGTCTATTTCTGCTTTAGCCGGGCGTGAGGGCACTGGAAATGCAGGCAAGGAGGGGAAAGGAGAGAATGAATTTTAGCAAAATCTCTCCATCTCCTCTGCCCTGGCTCTCCCAATTACTCTACTAAGATTATAGGTTTAATGTAATACTAACTACTAACATGCTGGCACCTGTGTTGAGCACCTAGCATGTGCTCTGTGCTTTACAAGTGTGATTTCATCCTCAGTAACTGCAAGAAGTGTATATAGTAAGTTCTCACTTAACTTCATTGATGGGTTCTTGGAAACTTTGACTTTGAGTAAAATGATGTGCAGCATGTCCTGAAGTAATGACCTTTCCATTATGATTATGAGGGGAAAATGGTTTCATTATGCATTATTTCACTTAAAGTTGGAGTTTCTAAGAAACTATCAACATTCAGTGAGGACTTACTGTAATAGTATTATTGCATTTTTATATATTAAAAATGTGAGGCATACAAGGTATACAATGGACTTACCATCTCTAGGATTACATATCTAGTTGGTGTTTTGGATAAGACTGAAACCCAGTTCTGTCTGACTTCAGAGCCTGTGGTGGGCTGTTGTGAGCCAGGTTCCCAGGAATCAGACTCCACGATAGAGAGTTGCAGTCAGGAAGTCTATTGCAGCGTGCTGTCAGGATCACATCTGTGGAAGGGAAAAGTCAAACTGCAATGGAGCCTCAGCAGAAACCTCAGCTAATGCCATGAGGAATATGGAGCTGGGATGGCAAAAGGACAGGACGTTGGAACGTCCACATTGAACAGTCATAGGGACTCAGCTGAGAGCTGACAGCAGCCAATGCTCCCAGCAGCTGAGGTAATAAATGCCCTAGCCTGGGGAGGGGTCTCCTGGGGAGGGGTCTGGGTGGTATGCACTGCAGAGCCCGCTACCTATTCCCCATGCATTGCTGCTCAAATAAGGGAGATGGCTGGAAGGTGGATAAAATCAGTGATAGGGTAGTGGAAGAGGAATTTAGAGAGTAAAAATGCGGCCAGGTGCGGTGGCTCATGCCTGTAATACTAGCACTTTGGAAGGCAAAGGCGGGTGGAGCACAAGGTCAAGAGTTCGAGACCAGCCTTGCCAACATGGTGAAACCCTATCTCTACTAAAAGCACAAAAATTAGCTGGGTGTGGTAGCGGGTGCCTGTAATCCCAGCTACTTGGGAGGCTAAGGCAGGAGAATTGTTTGAACCCAAAAGGCAGAGGTTGCAGTAAGGCACTATTCTGCCACTGCACTCCAGCCTGGGTAACAGGGCAAGATTCTGTCTCAAAAAGAAAAAAGAAAAGAGAGTAAAAATAGTTTTGTCTGTTATCCACCCACCTGTGACCTAGGCTATTCCTGCCATCCAGCTGTAATAATCAATACATTTTGGCCATTCATGTTGAAATAATGTATGAATTATTTTATGGGTTGCAAACCATTAACAAATAAATAAAATGCAACGTTCCACTGGCTGATTGGAGATGAATTCTTTGACATTCTCCAATAAGAAATGGAAGAATTAGTGGGGCACAGTGGCTCACGCCTGTAATTCTAACAGTTTGGGAGGCCAAGGGCGGGGGAATCACTCGAGGTCAGGAGTTTGAAACCAGCCTGGCCAACATGGTGAAACCCCCATCCCCACTAAAAATACAAAAAAATTAGCTGGGTGTGGTCGCAGGCACCTGTAATCCCAGCTACTTAGAAGGCTGAGGCAGGAGAATCACTTAAACTCAGGAGAGGTGGAGGTTGCACTGAGCCAAGATTGCGTGCCACTGCACTCCTGGGTGACAGAGCAAGACTCTGTCTCAATAAATAAATAAATATTAAATAATAAAAAGATGGTGACATCTTCCCTGACTTTTAAAAAATTACAAAATTAAATTAAAAAGAGATGGATCTCTTTGTATAACATGGAAAGACTTCTAAGACATATTTTTGCACGAAGAAAGTAAGATTCAGTACCCTAATTAATTATATAAAAACGGTATCTATTTTTAGAGTTTTACATACTCTATAAAAGTATGGAAATTTTTTTATTGACTTGCCCTATGGAAGGATTCTACATCCCCACCCACACAAGTCAGGCATAGCCATATGATTTGCTTTGGCCAAGGGAATATGAGTGGAAGTGACATGGGAGACATCCAAGCAGAAGCTTTAAGAGGTTCCCACATTCTCTCTTTTCCTTCTTCCATGAAATCAGCATGTTCCAGCTGCTTCTTCCAGCTGTGTCCATAGATACAGCTGAATGCAACCTATGACAAACATGCAATCAAGATATAAATTTTTAGGCTGGGCACAGTGGCTCAGGCCTGTAATCCCAGCACTCTGGGAGGCTGTGGCAGATGGATTGTTTGAGCCCTGGAGTTCAAGACCAACCTGAGCAACATGGTGAAACCTCGTCTCCACAAAAAACATAAAAGATTAGGTGGGTGTTGTGGCACACACCTGTAGTCCCAGCTACTTGGGAGGCTGAGGTGGGAGGATCACCTGAGCCCAGGAGGTCAAGGCTACGGTGAGCCATGATCATGCCATTGCACTCCAGACTGGAAGACAGAGTGAGACCCTGTCTCAAAAAACAAAGAAACAAAAAAAGACATAAATTCTTGCTATTATAAGACACTGAGACTTTAAGGATATTTGATATTACAGCATATCTTCACCTACCATTACTGATACATGTTGCTACATATAATTGATATGTGGTTACTTCTGGGGAGGAGAAATGATGGCATTGGGGGGGTGGTTGATTACAAAGGATTTTAGTTTTTAATCTTTAATATTTTAGTTTTCTTACAATAAAAATATATCATGCATTACTATGTAACACATTAAGGCCGGGCATGGTGGCTCACGCCTGTAATCCCAGCACTTTGGGAGGCTGAGCAGGTGGATCTCCTGAGGTTGGGAGTTCAAGACCAGCCTGGCCAACATGGAGAAACCCTGTTTCTGCTAAAAATATATAATTAGCTAGGCGTGGTGGCACATGCCTGTAATCCCAGCTACTGGGGAGGCTGAGGCAGGAGAATCGCTTAAACCCGGGAGGTGGAGGTTGCGGTGAGCCAAGATCGCACCATTGCACTCCAGCCTGGGCAACAAGAGCAAAACCCCATCTCAAAACAACAATAACAACAACAACAAACATTATTTAAAATGAATACAGCAGGTGTTTTTCTACTTAAATGCTAAAAGATATCATTCTTAAAAGATACATACAAATAATCAATAAATTAATGGTTCTTTTTTGCCCAGCTGGCACCCTAAAGAAAGAGACTGGAGGCAGATAGCTCTGTGAACTTTCCAACGCATGGGGAAATACTGAGCATGACAAGTCTTGCCACTTGCTCTGCATGTAGAAATCTGCAGAGTCTAGACTCATTGTAAGACTTATTTCTGGTTCAGCTATAATGAAATTGAAATGCAGTTCAGAATCCTTTTTCTACTGTTTTCTTTTAATATTAACGTTACTTGCCTTTCTAGTGGTTTCATTTATATGAGAACAGAGGTGATTATATGCCCAAAATTCAATTCAGTAAGTGCAGAGGAATTCTGGTCTCCTTGACACAGCCCACCCTTGTCTAGCATAGTGACAGCTGTGGGAGCTCTATTTCTGATTAAACCTATAGACCTCTCTGAGTTAGAATCTTAGCCCCTGTTCCATTAAAATGAAAAGCCACAATTGGTTGGATGTATATCAAACACCTTGAAATATCATAAACTGGCTTGCAATTTCACCTTCTCATTCAAGCTAAACAGCCCTCTTTATCTTTGAACTTTACTTCTGAGCAAAATCAAAGTGGCTAGACTCCCTGATCCATTGCCTAGTCCCCAGCTTCATGTATGTCAGATAGTTACAATGATCAGAGCAGGAGTTGCAGCAGCACCTCTGACCTCTCAATCACATCTATGGTGAATTTGAAACAAAAGCCTCCTGGACTTCTGCAACTCTTGCTCTTCTCATGAGTTTGTAACCACCTAATTCCCTGTAGTCAATCCCTTCCTGCCTGCAATACCTAGAGTGGTTTCTCTTCCTGTCTCCTGCACAGAAGCTTGACTTAGTACAGGTTGGAAGATAATACTCAGAGAGTAGACCCAAAGACAAAAAATGAAAAATTGGAAAGACAAAGAGAAAAAAAAAAACCAGTAAAAGCAGAAAGTCATTCCAAGAGGTCAAACACCTGAATAATTCGAGTTCTGGAAAGTGAAGATACAGATAATGGGGAGAGGAGGAAAGAAAATACTCAAAGAAATAATTCATGAAAATTATTACAGAACTGAAGAAATTATATTTTCAAATTGGGAGAGATCGTTGAGGAACAATTAGATATTATGTGCCTCCTATGATGACACCATAGAAAATAGAAATCCTTTCTATAAAATATTCTTGCCAAAAGCTGAACTGAAATCTAATCAGGCCTCTGGATTGAGCTACCAGTTTACAGGACATTGGAGGGATGGTGTCACATTTTAAAAACACCATGAGAGGCCGGGCACGGTGGCAAATGCCTGTAATCCTAGCAATTTGGGAGGCCAAGGTAGATGGATTTTCTGACCTCAGGAGTTCAAGACCAGCCTGGGCAACATGATGAAACTTCATCTCTACTAAAAATACAAAAAATTGGCTGGCACGGTGGCTCACACCTGTAATTCCAGCACTTTGGGAGGTCAAGGCGGGCAGATGACCTGAGGTCAGGAGTTTGAGACCAGCCTGACCAACAAAGAGAAACCTCATCTCTACTAAAAACACAAAATTAGCTGGGCATGGTGGCGCATGCCTGTAATCCCAGCTACTCGGAAGGCTGAGGCAGGAGAATCACTTGAACCTGGGAGGCAGAGGTTGCGGTGAGCCAAGATTACACCATTGCACTCTAGCCTGGGTGACAGAGTCAGACTCTGTCTCAAATAAAGTAAAATAAAATAAAATAAAATTGTCTTCATAAAAAGTGAAAAGAAGGAAGGGAGGGAGGGAAGAAGCGAGGGAGTGAGGGAAGAAAGGAATAAGGGAGGGAGGAAAGAGAAAAGGAAAAAAGCAAAGGAAGGAAGGAAAGCAATAGTTGTTTCAAGGCCATTAATCATGAAATTTCAGAATATTGGGAATAAAAAGAACCTTTGGGAAAGACAAACCTGGTTCTTACAAAGGATTAAGAATCAGAAAGTCACCAGGCACAGTGGCTGACACTTCTAATACGAGCACTTTGGAAGGTTGAGGCAGGAGGATTGCTTGAGACCAGGATTTTGAGATCAACAGAACAAGACACCATCTCTAAAAAAAGAAAAAGTTGTAATCAGAAAGATATCAGATTTTTCAACAGCGAAATGGATACTAGAGGAGCATGAGAACAAATGACTTCACAGTTTTGGAAAAGGGATTTGCAACCTAGAATCTTATACCTAGGCAAACTATCAACCAGGCATGATAAATACCAGGCAGGTAAAATAAAAATCTTTTGAGATTGGTAATGTTTCAAAAAGTTTATCTCATAGACATTTTTCCCCTCAGGAAGCCACTGGACAATGTTCCTCACAAAAAATGATGAATTAAACTTAAAAAGAGAAAGAGGGTCTAGGAACCGGGGCATCCAATCTGAGAGGAGAAAGGTGTCCCCAGGATAGTGATGAAGGTGGCCTCCAAGGTGACAGCATAGGCTTAGACAGCAGCCAAGCTGACTGGCGCAGGTCAGACATCTCCAGGAAGATTTCTTCAATAAATCGAAATTGATAGAAAAATCAACTGAACTTGAAGATATTGAGATTTAAAGAACATCCTATTATAGTGTAAGCATTTGGGGATAAGGATTTTTTTTTTGTCTTATCAAATGCTATAACCCCAGGACTCAGAACAGCACCACGTACATAAAAGAGGCTTAGTAAATATTTGTTGAATAATGAATGTGCCAGGGAGAGCATATGTAGTATGTAGAATGTTTACCAAAAGATAGATGTCTAAGCTGGGCGCGGTGGCTTACGCCTGTAATCCCAGTACTTTGGGAGGCTGAGGTGGGTGGATCACCTGAGGTCAGGAGTTTCAAGACCAGCCTGACCAACATGGCAAAACCCCGTCTCTGCTAAAAATACAAAAATTAGCCATACGTGGTGGCAGGCGCCTGTAATCCCAGCTACTCAGGAGGCTGAGGCAAGAGAATCACTAGAGCCTGGGAGGCAGAGGTTGCAGTGAGCCAAGATCACGCCATTGCATGTCAGCCTAGGGAACAGAGCAAGACTCCATCTCAAAAAAAAAA